>NC_091469.1:482139382-482484236 GCF_036971445.1 Narcine bancroftii | reverse complement strand
AAATGACCTGGATGAAGAGGCGGAAGGATGGGTCAGTAGGTTTGCAGATACAAAGGTTGGAGGAGTTGTGGATGGAGATGAAGGTTGTTGAAGGTTACAAGAGGATATAGACAGAATACAGATTTGACCGGAAAAGTTGCAGATGGATAAGTGTGAGGTGATGCATTTTGGAAGGACAAACCAGAAGGCTGAATACAGGGTTGCTTAAGAGTGTGGATGAACAGAGGGACCTTGGGGTCCAAATCCATACATCCCTCAAGGTCGCTGCACAGGTCGATAGGATAGTTAAGAAGGCCTATGGGATGCTGGGATTCATTAATAGGGGGATTGAGTTCAAGAGTAGAGAGGTCATGTTGCAACTCTACAAAGCTCTGGTGAGACCACACTTAGAGTATTGCGTTCTGGTTCCAATTTCAGATTTAATGTCAGAGTATATGCATGACATCACATACAGCCCTGAGATTCTTTATCCTGCGGGCACGGCAGAATTTCCACTTATTAGTCGTGCAAAACAAAAACTGTACACAGCTTAAAGATGTAAACAAATAAAGAACTGTAAACAGATAATGAATGTAAACAAACTAACTGTACAATACCAAGAGAACAAAAAAGAAAATCAATAAAGTGCACAAATAGGAGTCCTTAAAGGATGAGTTGACCTGCCTGGATAGCATGCAAAACAAGGTCTTTCACTGTATCTCAGTACATGTAACAATAAATAATTCAATTTAAAAAAAAACATACAGCACTGAAAGAGGCCCTTCGGCCCACTGAGCCTATGCTGGCCATTAATACCATAAAACCATAAGTCATCGGAGCAGAAATAGGCTATTCAGCTCATTGAGTTTAGCCCACCAGTAAATCATGAGCTGATCCATTTTCTCACTCAGTTCCATTGCTTGGCCTTCTCCCCACAACCTTTGATCCCATCTATTTTTATTACAAATTTATTTAGGCATACAGCATGGTAACAGGCCATTTTGGCCCACGAGCCCATGCCACCCAATTAACCTGCAACCACGGTACATTTCAAATGGGAAGGGTTCTCAATAGTTCTTTGAGCCCTATTTAAACAGTGACTATCCACCTTGGCCCACACGATTTTATAGACTTCAATATGAATATACAACGACCACCACTGCAGTGTGTACCATAGGCAAAACTCAAGCCCATCCCATCCTGGACCCTGAAGGGCCTGTTCCATGCTCTGTGACCTTTTACCAACACACAGTGGTATTTCCCAATCGTCTGTGAAGGAACCCTGTGAGTAACCAACACCAGAGGGCATCTGTACAATGTGAAGGGAGGCAAGTTTGGTGGAGACATCAGGGTAAGTTTTTTTGCACAGAGAGTAGCGAGTACCTGGAATGCATTTCCAGGGGCGGTTGTGGAGGCTGATACAGTAGGGACATTTGAAAGAGTCTTAGACAGGCACACGGATGCAAGAAAAATAGAAGGGTATGGATGTGAGGTAGGGAAAGTTTACTTTGTTGAGTAGAATTTTACAGGTTGGCACAATAACATGGGGTGAGGGGCCTGTACTTTACTGTAATGTTCGATGTTCTACATTGCAACTTGTTTGGCTAAAGATCCCAGAATGACATTCCAATTGCCAGGAGTAAAATCCTTTTTGGAATTGGGTGGCATTCACCGATCAATGCGAGGGGAAAAAAAATCATCAACGCAAGGCAAAAACAGGTGGCCTCGAAAATCTTTAGCGTCCAAGACAAGAAGTTTGGGATCCTCAAACTGAAATTATAAGCATGTCAAAACATAAACCTACGAGGAAAATATTCCAGGCCAATAATGTGGGCTTTGGTTTGCGTGTGGAGTTTTGGCTTCCTTAACGAAGAACGGCAAAGTTTCATTGGGAAGTGGTGCAACACATTGATTCGCAAGTTTATTCTTGCCACCTGATAGTTTATTCTCAGAGCCAAGTGAAGCCAATACATTTCTTAAGAGGTCTTCACCAGTTGTTTCCATGGACTATATCCTCATAATAGTTCAATTATGGTACAAATCTGTACCAGCTGATCTCTATCTATAACCTTGCTCTTCTCTCCTGTGTATGACTTGTTGTACTCTACATGTGATGTTTAATGTATGATGTCTACATTCATTCCTTTTATTGTCACATAATAATACATTAAAAATGAAACCTATATGATAAATTTCAACTTTTGTCTGCTGTAAGAGTCGTAATGAGTTATGCCTGGCATCCCAAACAATAGGAGTCAGAGAAGCAAATGAGAGTATGTGTATGAGATAAATATTGTTCAGCACAGACTAGATGGGCTGAAAGGACTGATTCCGTGCTGTAGTGTTCTATGACTAACTGGACTGCTCACAAAACAACTTCTATCACTGCATCTTTGGTACATGTAGCTATATATTTGAACTTTACTCAGAAGGTAGTGTAACCTTTTAGAATTCTCTACCGTGGATAGGTGGTACAGTTAGTGTTGCATTTAGCGTAACGCTGTTACAGTGCCAGTGATTGCGACTGGGGTTTGAATCCCACGCTGTCTGAAAGGAGTTTGTACATTATCCCCATGTCTGCTTGGATTTCCCACTAACATTTGAAATGTACCAGGGGTTGTAGGTTAATCGGATGGCACGGACTCGTGGGCCGAAATGGCCCGTTACAGTGATGTATGTCTAAATTTAAATTTAAAAAAACATCTACGGGATAGTCGAGTTGGTTTAAGACAAAGGGATGTGCCAAGTAGGACTGAGATGACAATCTGCCAAGTTGAATAGCAAAGAAGGTTTGAGACCCTTGTGACCAACTTCAGCTATAATTTCTAATGCTCTTACCTGCCAGGAAACCACGGGCTCTATCTTAAACGTTGCCAAACTGCACAGGCCTGCAGCAAAACACAGCCACCTTTGTTTAGCTAAGCCAATGCCATAGAGTAGAATGCAGTGGGACAGGATTAACATGAGGTAGGAGACACCCATCGTAGCCAGGACTGCAAGAATCCCGTAGATCATGAAGTACGTGGATCTGTACTGTGAAAGGAAGAATAATGAGAGAGTAAACACACTGCCATAACTTTGGCACTCTTCAATGCATTAAAGTGCTGGAGGTGCTCAGGAGGTAAAGGCATATAACCAACGTTTCAGACCTGAGCCCTTCTTCAAGTCCAGCATGTATATGATGGGCCACATGGTCTCTTGGGCACCAGAAAATGGGGAGACCATCAACCGTTTGAGAAGGAAAAGCAGGGGAGACAACCCATGGGGCGGTGACCACGGTGGCAGACCAGTGGTGATTCATGGCAAGGAACGGTGGGCCACTGGTGACTGTGGTCAAAGGACTCGCACCAGGCAACAGACTCCTGGAGATTGGCTGAAGGGGGTACCAGATATCAGAACCAGGATGCAAGAAGGTGCTGGAGGCTTACTGATTGCGTCAGAGGTGTGAATCTGGAGTTCGGGCGGGGAGACGACTCTCTTTTGCTTCTCTTTCTCTGGCTATAAGGGGCGCCGGGCACATTTTGCTGATAGTGAATCTTTGCCTGCCTTACAGTAGACCAAAGGGAATTTTGTGTAGTTCAGTGTAACTCCAATTATCCTAATTCAGATTCTCCGAGATTTATCTGAATTAAAAAAAAAATTCGGATAAATTAGGATATACGAAACACATCAGAAATCTTCATTTATCTCAAATTTTTTCGAAGCTGAACTGACTGGGAACCTCAGGCTCCCGGTGGCACCTCAGACATCGGGCTCTTGGTGGCAGTGTGGACATCGGGGTCCCAGTGGCAGTGTAGATATCAGGCTCCTGGCAGCAGCGCGGACATCGTTCTTCTGGCGGCAGCGTGGACATCAGGCTCTTGGCGGCAGTGGAAATGTCAGGCTCCCGACGGCAGTGCAGACCTCAGACTCCCAGGCAGGATTGGGAACCTCAGGGTCCTGGCACGAGCGGGGCCTCGGTGGGTTTGTTTTGGCGATTGGTGGTGGCCAACATTTGTTGTTGTTTACACACTGATACAAGCGATTTGATGTTGCTACTGGGCTATTTTTAAAAATGACCAGTTCTCCGAAAAAAACCACCTATCTGACATAGGCGCAACCCAACCATTTCTGATAATCGGAATTGTACTATATCACATTTTCTGTTTTATTACATGGCAATAAATAATCTTGCATCATTCCCCGAGATAGCCCACGTTCAGTTCATTACCACACTGACCTCACTACTATTCCCATCAGATAAACTGACTTCATAGACAAAGAGACAGTTCTACAATTGGCAATCTTCTCCTCCCAGAGGCTACATGGCTTCAACCTCAGGATTCAAGATTCCTTTATTGTCATGTAATAATACAGGGCACGTAATTTTTTTTAGATATACAGCACGGTTACAGGCCATTTCAGTCCATGTCGTCCAATTTTCACTCAAATAACCTACAACCCCTGGTACGCTTTGAACAGTGGGTGAAAAACGGTGCCCCCACGCAGATACGGGGAGAAAGTACAAACTCCTTACAGACAGTGCAGGATTCGAACCCTGGTCCTGATCGTTGGCGCTGTAAAGGTGTTGCGCTAACCACCTCGCTAACCGTGCCACCTGAAATTGCATAAAATTGCCTTTTGCCCTCTGTAAGGCAGATAAAGAGCTGCTATTACAGTACGAGAGAAAGAGAAGCAAAAGGGAGTCCAAGGATTTGCCTCCAGAGCTCCTGCAGTTGCAGTCGTACTGACTCCTGTTCGATCCATCAGCAACCCAAGCTCCAGATCCAAACCTCTGACATGATCAAGAAGCCATCAGCGCCCAAGGCCCTTTGGGAGCCCTTCATATTTTCAGCACCCTCTCAAATCCCAACCCTGATACGTGGTCAGTCTCCGAAGCTCAGAAGCCCGACCGCAAGTCGTCCCAGCCTGTGTGGGTCTCTCAGCTGCTGAGCCAAGGAAAACCAACTTCCATTTTTCACACTGCGACTAAAATTATTTTAAAAATGCAAATCGAAGGGCAATAAGACCTGGTGCATCAGCCAATGCAGTCCAGCAAGCAGTGAAGAGAGCAAACAGCACGTTGGCATTAATTGCAAGAGGTTTTCAATATAGAAACAGGGAAATCTTACTGAAGTTGTAGAGGGCTTTGGTGAGGCCACACCTTGTATTGTGGGCAGTTTCAGTCTCCTAATCTGAGGGAGGACATTCTTACTATTGAGGGGGTGGGATGCAGCAGCGGCTCACCAGACTGATCCCTGCAACGGCAGGACTGACGGATGAAGTTTTAGACCTGATGGAACTTCGAAGAATGAGAGGGGATCTCAATGAGATGTGTTAAATTCTGACAGGACTAGACAGGTTAGATACAGGAAGTTAAGTCTGCAGATGTAATTTAATACACAAAAGTGCTGAGAAACTCAGCAGGTCACGCAGTGTACATAGGAAGAGCAAATATTTAGAACCAACAATCATTCAACAAAAAGAGTCAAAGAGTCATAGTACATAGTGAGGCCATTCAGCCCACCACATCCATGCTGACCATCCATGCTAATCCCATTTCCCAGCATTGGATCCATAGCCTTCCGTGTCATGGCGATTCAAGAACTAGTTGCAGATACTCAATGCTGTGAGAGTCCTTGCCTCCATCAACCCCTTCGGATTCCTGCCAGGCTCTTTGTCAGCTCCCTTGAAACCTCTTCCACTTACCATAACCCTATGCCCTCTGGATTTACAATTTTGCTGAGTATAACCTGCTATGGCGATCCTCAATAACCATAGAGCACTATGGCTCTTCAGCCCTTCTAGTCAGTGCTAAACTATTTTTCAGCCTCACCCCATCGATCAGTTGAGATTCTAGGGGTTCATCCTTGTCACAAATCTGATGGTTCAAACCCTAGTCCAAAGGCACGAACATATGAATCCATGTGGATGCTAGCGGAGTGGTGCACAGTTGGGGCTGTCCAACATTGTTCATATAATAACCTTTTCATTCATGGAATCATCCTTGTGAACCACCTCTGAACTCTCTAAAGTCAGCACACCCTTTCTTAAATGACGAGCTTCACCCCCTTTTGCTACTGGATCCTTGACCGCAGAAACATAGAAAATAGGTGCAGGAGTCGGCCATTTGGCCCTTCAAGCCTACACCGCCATTCAATATGATCATGGCTGATCAGTACCAAGTTCCTGTCTTCTCCCCATACCCCCGATCCCGTTAGCCACAAGGGCCAAATCTAACCCACTCTTAAATATTGACAAGGAACGAGCCTCAACTACTTCCTGTGGCAAAGAATTCCACAGATCCACCACCCTCTGAGAGAAGAAATTTTTCCTTATCTCAGTCCTAAAAAACTTCCCCCTTATCCTTAAACCCCTGGTTCTGGTTTTTCCCAGCATTGGAAACAACTTACCTCTGTCTAGTCTGTCTAAACCCTTAAGAATTTTATATGTTTCTATAAGATCCCCCATCAATTTTCTAAATTCCAGAGAATACAAGCTTAGTCTATCCAACCTTTCTTCATATGCAAGTCCTTCCATCCCTGGTATCAGTCTAGTGAACCTTCTCTGCACCCCATCCATGGCGAGGATGTCCTTCCTCAGATAAGGAGACCAAAACTGCCGTCAGTATAAATTGGAAATAATGTCTCCTCCTCACTAATGATCAATACAGGTGCTCCTCAAGGTGTGTTCTTAGCCCATAGTTCTACTCACTCTTACACCAGTGGTTCCCAACCTTTTTCTTTCCACTCACATACCACTTTAAGTAATCCCTATGCCATCAGTGCTCTGTGATTAGTAAGGGATTGCTTAAAGTGGGATGTTAGTGGGGGAAAAAGGGTTGAGAACCACTGTTCTAGACCCAATTGTTACTGAAATATTTTGGTTGAGAAAGATTGTCATTGACCCATTTCCTTTGAAGTTCTGAAACCGTGCACATAACGAGTTAATTAGGTATGATTAAAACAGTGGTTTTCAAACCTTTACTTTCCACCCACATCCATAGGGAATACTTAAAATGGTATGTGAGTGGAAAGAAAAAGGTTGAGAACCACTGGCCTAAACCCATGACTGTGTAGCCAGGCACAATTCAACTGCTATCTATGAATTTGCCGACGACACCACAGTTGTCAGCAGAATCACAGACGCAAATGAGCAAGCGTACGGGAAGGAGATAGATCAGCTCATTGAGTGGTGCCACAACAACAACCTTGCACTCAATGTTAGCAAAAGGAGATGAATGTGGGCTTCAGGAGGAAGTCAGGAGAACATGAACCCATCCTTATCAAGGGGTCCAGCAGTGGAGAGGGTCAAGAACTTCAATTTCCTGGGTGTCAACATCTCCGAGGATCTGACCTGGAGACTCCATATCGATACAATCACAAAGAAGGTTCACCATCGGCTATACTTTGTGAGGTGCCTGAGGAGATTCAGCATGTCATCAAAGACTCTCAAAAACTTCTATAGGCGTACCGTGGAGAGCATTCTGGCTGGTTGCATGACTGTCTGGTATGAAGGTGTCAGCACTCAGGACAAGAAAAATCTCCAGAGGGTTGTTAACTTGGCCTGCAACATCACGTGCACCAGACCTCACTCCATCAAGGAGATTTACAGAAGGTTTGTGTCTTAAGAAAGCAGCCTCTATCCTCAAGGACCCCCCCACCACCCAGGCCGTGCCCTCTTCACTCTGCTATCATTGGGAAAAAAAGTTCATGAGCCTGAAGACGAGCCCTCAGCGGCACAAGGACAGCTTCTTCCCCGCTGTCCACCCCATGTCCTCCTCACTCTGGGGAAAAGGGACAGGAGCCTGAAGATGAGCACTCAGTGGCCCAAGGAAAGCTTCTTCCCCGCTGTCCACCTGATGTCCTTCTCACTCTGGGGAAAAGGGACAGGAGCCTGAAGACGAGCCCTCAGCGGCACAAGGACAGCTTCTTCCCCGCTGTCCAGGCCATGCCCTCCTCATTCTGGGTTAAAGGGACGAATGAACAATGAACCACAGACGTGGCCTACTTTAACTTTTTATCCTTGGACTACTTTTATTCGTTTTGTAAGGTGGCTTCTATGAATATTTGCCCTGTGACGCTGCCGCAAAACAATAAATTTTGTGACTCGTTCCTGACAATAAATTCCGATTCAAAACTGATCCCAATACTCCAAGTGAGGTCTCACCACTGCCTTATAAAGCCTTAACATCACATCCCTGTTATTCCTCTTGAAATGAAAGCCGACATTCCTTGCCTTCTCATGCACTGACTCAACCTGAAAGTTTACCTTGAGGCTATTCTGCACAAAGACACCCAAATCACTTAGGATATGTGCATTTTCAACTTTCTCCCCATTTAGAAAATAGTCTGCCCATTTATTTCTTTTACCAAATTGCATGACTGGTATAGTTTGGGTCAATGAAAGGTACTTAAAAGGTCCAGAACCACAGAAGGCACTAAATATGTTTCAATATGATGGCATCTGGCAGGTTGGTTCTCCTGATGCCTAGTTCTTTTGAATTCTTCACTGCTGCCTGCATTTCAAGAGCAAATCAGTTGTTTAATGAACTGACTGGTACCCACCTGAGGTAAGGACATGGAAACAGCTTTTGCAAACAGGACGTGGCCCGTTAAGGCAAAAAGAATATAATTTCGGAACCTGGTGAACCACATGACCCATTCAAAGTCAGCCACATCCTGAAAGGGAAACAGAAATTGATTAGACCATGAGACTATTAGACAGAGGAGAAGAAATAGGCTATTCAGCCCATCAAGTTTGCCCTACCATTTAATCATGAGTTGATCTATTTTCCCACTCAGCCTCTCTGCCCAGCCTTATCCCCATAACCTTTGATGTCCTGGCTAATCAATAACCTATCTAATCACTCTGCCTTAAATAAATCCAATGTCCTGGCCTCCTCAACCACCTGTGGCAACAACTTCCATAAATTTACCACTCATCTGCTGAAGAAATTCCTCCGCATCTCTGTTCAAAGCAGACGCTCTTCAAACCGGAATCTGCGCCCTCTTGTCCTAGACTCTCCCACCAGGGGAAACAACCTTCCTACATCTGCTCTATCCATGCCTTTCAAAATTAGAAATGTTTCAGTGAGAACATTCTCATTCTCCTAAATTCCAACGAGTACGGGTCAAGAGCTGTCAAAGGCCGTGTTTGGGATGGTGGTGTTATACGGGGAATCTTCTTACCCCAAGACTGAGAGATGTGTGTGCAGATCTCATCGATTCACAAAAGCAGCAAGCTTGTCAGCTCTATGTCAATGACTCAGATTCTAAACAGCATCGTCTGTGAGGTGTTTGTATGTCCTCCCCATGACCTGTGTGAGTTTCCTCTGGGTGCTCCAATTCCCTCCCACCCTTCAAAATTTATGGGAGGGGCTGTAGGTTAATTGGGGTATTTGGCAGCCGAGGGCTCGAAGGGTCTGTTACTGCACTGTATGTCTATATACAATTTTTTTAAAAATTGGGCCTTTCAACCCATCTTGTCCCTGCCCACGATGCCTGTAACCCATTTGACCACATAAGCCTGAAACCCTTTATCCCTTTCCTATCCAACTACCCGTCCAAACATTTCAATCATTTCTGCCTCCATTATCTCCTCTGGGAGCTCACGTGCGCTGCGTAACCTGTAGAGTTTCTCCAGCGGGTTTGTGTATCGCACTCAACCCCAGAGCCTGCAGAATTTCTAGTTCAACTCCAGATATTCACCACCTTCTGGGTGGAAAATCTTACCCTTCAATCTTTTGTAAATGTCTTCCCTCTCACCTGTTCCCTCAATCAAGTTCCAGGCTTTCCTAACCTGGGAAACGATTCTGACTGCTCAATCTTCACTTCGGATAACTGCAAACTTCTGTAAGATCAAGATCTTGAACCTCCCCTTGTAACACAAAAAGAATTCTCTGCTCTCTTCCAAAGTCGCTTTATTTAACTAGAATGATTGAAAATCTATCATTTTAAAAAATATTTATTATCTCTTTTTAATTGAAGTTTAAGTTTATTTATCATCCAATTGCATGTCAACCCGACGAAACTGCGTTCTCCGGTCCTCGGTGCAAAAACTCACAGATGCAACTCACACACAGAGTCAAGCAGGATACAAATACATATATAAAAATAAATAAACATTGTTCAGTAAATCGTTGTGAGCAGTTCACTTAGTCGTTCAACAGCCTCACTTATTTCAATTGGTTTTTTTTTCCACAAAGCACCTGTTTTGCTTCAGCAGGTAAGAATTTTGGTGTATCTCTACATTGTACAATGTGCATGTCATAAATCAAGATACAGTAACACACCTGGTTTTCAGCACCTATGGGGATTGGTAGATGCTGGGTAAGTGTATTTTCTGGTTGCTTGAGACTTACTCTCACAATGCTTAACTAAAATTTATCCGCTACCTCGTGATCCACTGATTTCTGCTCACTATATAAGTCCAATATGCAGTTTGGTTTTTGCCAGTTGCTTGAATTCCGGAAACTGGGGGTTTTACTGCATTGAGTGTAGGAGTTGGGATGTCATGGTGAAGTTGTGTAAGATACCAGTGAGCTCCATTTTGGAGTAGCGTGTGCAGTTTTGGACACCTAATTACAGAAAAGGTAATTGACCTGCAGAGAATATTTACTAGGATGTTGCCAAGATTTTAGAAACTCAAGTCAAGTCAAGTGACCTTTATTTGTCATTCATACCATCCATTGCACGGTAAAAGACCAGATACCATATCTCCAGGACCACGGAGCAGATTTACATAAATAGAAGTTAAAAAAGAAGTTAAAATATTAAGACATAAACAATAAAAGTCCACGGAAATTCTGGAGTCTGATGGCTTGGTGGAAAAAATTGTTGGCCAATCTGGACGTAAGGGCCCAAGTGCTGTGGTACCTCCTACCAGATGGCAGAAGGGAGAACAGTTTATATGAAGGGTGTGTGGAGTCCTTCACAATGTTATTGCTTTCTGTGGATGTCTGTCATGGAAGGAAGAGAGCCCCGAGTGATCTTTTCTGCTGACTTCACTATCCTCTGCAGGGTCTTACGGTCCAAGGAGGTACAGCTTCCAAACCAGGTGGTGATGCAGTTGCTCAGGATGCTCTCAATACATCCTCTGTAGTAAAAAGGGAGGGTGGGAGATGAACTTTGCTCAGTCTTTGCAGGAAGTTGAGGCACTGGTGGGCTCTCTTGGCTACGGAGCTGGGGTTAAGGGACCAGGTCAAGTCGTCAGTGATCAGCGGAGTGTGGCCCCCCCCCCAGGCCCTCCTGAAGTCGACAACCATCTCTTTTGTTTTATTAACGTTCAGATATAGGTTGTTGGCTCGTCCCCAGAATGTTAGTGACTGCACCTCATCTCTGTACGCTGACTCATCATTCTTACTATTAAGGCCCACCACGGTCATGTCATCAACGAACTGCGTTTAACTGCACAGTCGTGGGTCAACAGAGTGAACAGCAGTGGGCTAAGCACACAACCTGGGGTGGGGGCCCCCATGCTCAGTCTGATGGTCTGGGAAGTGCTGTTTCCGATCCGGTCTCCACGACAGGAAGTCAAGAGTCCAATTGCAGAGGGAGATGGTTAGACACAGCAGGCTCAACTTCCCTTTCAGATCTGAGGTATGATTGTGTTGAATGCCGAGCTGAAGTCAATAAACAGCATTCAAACATACGTGTCCTTGTTTTCCAGGTGGGTGAGGGCTAGATGGAGAGCAGTGGAGATGGCATCGTCCATAGAGCGGTTGAATCTATGTGTGAACTGCAAGGAGTCCAGCGACCGGGGCAATAGGAGTTTGATGTGCCCCATGATGAGCCATAGCCCTCTGTACCTTTCTTATCCACATACCTATCCAAATTCTTCTTAAATATTAAAATCGAGCCTGCATTCACCACCTCAGCTGGCAGCACACCCCAACCACTCTCTGTGTGACGAAGTTCCCCTTCATGTTCCCCCTAAACATTTTCCCTTTCACTCTTAACCCATGTGAGATTGTATCTCACCTACCCTCAGTGGAAAAAGCCTACCTACATTTATTCTGTCTATACCCCTCATAATTTTAAATACCTCTATCAAATCTCCCCTCATTCTTCTACGCTCCAGGAAATAAAGTCCTAACCTGTTTAACCTTTCCCTGTAACTCAGTTCCTGAAGTCTGGGCAACATCCTAGTAAATCTTCTCTGCACTCTGTCTATCTTATTGGTATCTTTCCTGTTGTTAGGTAATCAAAACTGCACACAATATTCCAAATTTGGCCTCACCAATGTCTTATACGAACACGAACAGGAACTGAGAGCATAATTTGTAGGAGCGGCATCAAAAGCAGAATAAATGGTAACAGAAAGAACAAATTGATGACTGCAAGCATGTGGTTTTAAATACTTATCAGTTTTCAGGCCAACTTTAGAGATGGAATGAAGTTGAACAGATAGAATTGGGAGCTTCTGGTGATAAGACCAGGAAAACAATAATTCTCTCTGTTTAAGAGCTCACACTGTGGTATGAAGCCATCTCTCTTCCTCTCACATATTTGTTCTTTTGTTCAACTGAGTATAGACACAACTCAGAGTATAATTTTATCTGCATGCAATTTCCTTGCAAATTTCTCTCGAGAGCAAAGAAGAATGAGAGATGAGTTAATAGAGGTTGACAGTATTATGAGAAGCATAGACAAGGTGGACAGCCAGCACCTGCTACCCACTTAGATTAGAGGGTCTGATCCATGGTTTCAAATCTGATCGCATCAGGCAGACACTCTTGGAAAAGGGTGATCGAAGCCTGCGAGATATAGTCGACCTGGCTAAAGCACTTGAGACAGTGCAGCTGAACGCAGAAGTCTTCTCCTTGGGGAATGTGGCCACCACATGGGGAGCTCAGGTGCTGCAATCTTGGGATGTGGAGTCCCAGGTCACCGCTGCCGCTATCGAGCACCTGAAGTGCTACTTATGCAGGCATGTGAAACATCCCCAAAACACTACATGCTCCACCTGCGGAAAGAAGGGACACTAAGAGAAGGTATGTTGATCCCAACTCTCTTCCAGCAGCACCACGTGTGGCCGGCAGCTGCCGCCATCTTGAACCACACGACTTCCGGCTTCTCCTCCGGTGTCACTTCTAGTCAGGGGAAATGGTTCGGCAGGACCATGGGGGCAGCAAACCAGGACAGCACCACTTCCAGCGGCACTTCCAGCATTGAGGAGTCACACAACGTGCACGACATTGGGGTAGCCATCTTGGAGGGTGCCCCTGAACCAACTCTACAGCAGTGACTCACACAGTGACCATATGTTGGCCTCAATTACCCTGGATGAGGATAGCCCACATCAGCTGGCCAGGACCATGATGAACCACAAGGTAAATGGTCGCGTCACAAATTGCTTATTTGATACAGGGAGCACGGAGAGCTTCATTCATCTGGGCACATTGCAGTGCTACTCCCTCGCAGTAATACCAGCAAAAACATAAAGTCTCCCTGGACTCCAAATTCCACTTGGCTGAGATACACAGCAGCTGCAACGTTACACTGACTATATGGGGCACAGAGTACAAGAACTTTAAGGTCCTCATCATTCCACAGCTCTGTGCTCCAGTCATACTGGGACTGGAATGCCAATTAGAGTGTCCAAATGCAGTTTGATGGCCCACACCCAATCCCCTGTCACGGTCCACAATTGCCCATTTTTAAACTACCTGATTCCCCCTCCAAACACAACCTGCTGCCTCTATACCCTCTGGTTCTCACCACCGCTCCTGTTTGAGAACATTACCCCCAACTGCAAGCTGGTCACCACCAAGAGCAGGTGATACAGCCACGGGACAGACCCTTCATCAAAGCAGAAGTCAATTGACTTCTGGCAGGAGGGATCATAGAACCCAGCGCCAGCCTCTGAAGGGCAGAGATGGTGGTTGTTAACAGCATAGAGAAACACCACAAAGTCATCAACTACAGCCATTTACGTCAACTACATAAACCATTTCACCCAGCTGGATGCCTACTCACTCAACCGCATCGCCGGCATGGTGAACGAGATTGCCCAGTTCCAGGTCTTCTCAACCATTGACCTAAAGTTGGCTCACCACCAACTCCCAATCTGCCCAGAGGACAGCCCGTGCACTGCCTCAACGCAGATGGTCACCTCTACCACTTCTTCCAGGTTTCCTTTGGGGTCACCAATGTGGTCTCTGTCTTCCAGAGGGAGATGGACTGAATAGTTGATGACAGTGGCCTAAAGGCCACATTTCCTTACCTGGACAATGTGACCATCTGCAGCTTTGACTAGCAGGATCATGACGTTAACCTGCAGAAATTTCTCCAGATGGTTAAAAGCCTCAACCTAACATATAATCAAACGAAGTGCATGTTCAGCATTTCACAGCTGGCCATTCTGGGTTGCATGGTGGAGAACGGCATCATTGGGACTGACCCTGACTGCATGCGCCCCCTGTTGGAACTCCTATTGCCCCACAACTTCAAGGCCCTGAAAAGGTGCTTGGGCTTCTTTCTGTATTATGCCCAGTGGTTCCTGAATTACTCGGACAAAGCCTGCCCCCTGGTGAAATCTACCACCTTTCTCCTGTCAGTAGAAGCCAAAGAGGCACTCACATGTATCAAGGGCAACATTGCCAAGGTGGTTATAAATGTTGTGGATGAATCCATCCCCTTCCAGTTGGAGAGTGGTGTCTGACTTTGCCCTGGCTGCCATACTCAACCAGGTAGGAAGGCCAGTGGCTTTCTTTTCCCGAACCCTCCAGGGCCCCAAACTTCAGCACTCAGCTATTGAGAAGGCCATAGTGGAAGCTATGTGCCACTTGAGACACTACCTGGCTGGAAAACCATTTACCCTGCTGACTGACCAACAAACAGTCTCCTTTATGTTCAATAATAAACAGCGGGGAAAAAAATTAAGAATGACAAGATCCTGAGGTGGAGAAGTGAACTATCCACTATAACTACGAGATCTTGTACCGGCCCGGGAAGTTCAACAAGCCTCCTGATGCCCTGTCCCAGGGGGCATGCGTCAATGCACAGTTGGACCACGTCCATGTTCTCCACAACTTCTGGCATCCTGGAGTCACCAGGCTCTACCACTTTAAAGAGCCAGTAACCTCCCTTTCTCGGTTGAGGATATCAGGGAGCTGACCTAGAGCTGCCCAGTGTGTGCCCAATTCTATCAGCCAGACAAAATTCACCTCATCAAAGCCACACACCCCTTTGAGCAGCTGAGTATGGACAAGGGCCCCCTCCCTTTCACCATCAGGAAAGTATACTTCCTAAATATCATCGATGAATACTCCTGTTCCCTTTTTACCATCCCCTGCCTTGACATGACCAGGGCCACTGTCACAAAGGCACTGCGTAACATATTCACTCTGTTCAGATACCCTTGATATATCCATAGTGACCAGGGATCCTTTTTATGAGTGAGGAGCTGCGCCAGTACCTGCTGGCCAAGGTCAGAGCCACAAGCAGGACCACTGGGAGAACGCCACTATCTGGAAGGCAGTCCTCCTAGTCCTTAGGTCGAAAGGCCTGCCATCACCTGGTGGAAAGACATCCTCTGTGAGGTGCTCCATGCCACCAGGTCCCTCCTCTGTACCGCTACTAATGCGACATCACATGAAAGGCTTTTTTCCTTCCATAGGAAGTTGGCATTGAGATCTACACTGCCCTCCTGGCTAATGACCCCTGGCCCTGTACTGCTCCAGAGGCATGTCAGATGCCACAAGGCTGACCCTCTGTTCAAGAAGGCCCACCTCCTCCACGCCAACCCCCAATACTAGAATTGGTGGCAGGTTTCCATCTGAAACCTGGCACATGTAGGGGACCACTCAACCAACGAATCATTTGGAGGATGCACAAAAAAGATTTGTTAAGATAGCTCTAGCCATAGCAAAAAAATGTATTATGTCAACCTGGAAATTGGAAGATAATTTGAAAATACAACAATGGTATATAGAAATGAATAAATGTATTCCATTAGAAAAAATAACATATAGTTTAAGAAATAATATTGAAATATTCGAACAAATATGGGAGCCTTACATTAAATACAATAGTGAAAACCTACCGGGGACAATCATTACCTAAGTTAACGGAAGGAAAAGGAAATGAAAAGAATGGACTCAGTAGAATTTCTGGTGTATTTTTATTGAATGACAACATTGTCTGACTGGTTTAATGTATCCTAGATTTTATACCTTAAATGGACGGGAGGGGGGAGGTAGGGAGGGTGGGATGGGAGGAGGGAGTGGGGGGAGAAAATGGTACTGTATATGTGTGAAAAGGAAAAAGTGTGTACCATGGTTAATGTGATTTATGGTGTGAAAAATAAAAAATTAACCAAGAACCAACGAATCATCATCACCTCATGGTAACCACGGCCAGCCGGCCCCAGTAATTGCACCCAGCAGAGCGCCCCAGTCCTATCCCATGGTCCTATTAACCCCCCTCAGCCACAGGAGGCACAACCTGTCATGCAAGACACTGCCCGGGAACCAGCAGCTGAACTTCAACAAACCTTACAACGGTCACAGCAACAGACAAGATCCTCGGACACGCTGAACCTGTAATTGAATCACATCACCCTGCCGGACTTTGTTTTCAAAAGAAGGGGCCAATAAAGGCTGTTATGCCCAAACTCCTCCCTCAGTACCTGCCTTGGAACCATGCGAGACGTGTTGATGTCTTAAGGTGATTAAAGCCTATTAATCATGACTCTCAGTCTAATGTGGTTGATAGCGCTACAGGGCCGACAGTAGCGAATACCAGAGGACATCTGTACAAGGTGAGGGAAGGAAAGTTTAGGAGAGGCATCAGGGGTTAGATTTTTTGACACAGAGAGTAGTGGGTGTCTGGAATGCACCGACAGGGGTGGTGGTGGAGATTACATAGGAACATAGGAAGTAGGAACAGGAGTAGGCCAAAAATGGCCCATCGAGCCTGCTCCGCCATTCAATACGATCATGGCTGATCTAATTTATGACCTAACTCCACCTACCTGCTTTCTCCCCATATCCCCTAATTCCTCTATCATGTAAAAATTTATCTAACTGAATTTTAAATATGTTTAATGAGGCAGCCTCAACCACTTCCCTGGTTAGAGAATTCCAAACATTCACTACTCTCTGGGAAAAACTATTTTTCCTCATCTCTGTCCTAAATCTACTCCCCCGAATCTTGAGACTGTGTCCTCTCGTTTTAGTTTCCCCGACCAGCTCAAAAAACCTTCCTACATCTATCCTATCCATACCTTTCATAATCCTTTATGTTTCTATAAGATCTCCTCTCATTCTTCTGAACTCGAGCAAATACAATCCTAGACGATTTAATCTTTCATCATAAGTCAACCCCTTCATCCCAGGGATCAACCTAGTAAACCTCCTCTGGACCGTCTCCAAAGCCAGTATATCCTTCCTCAAATATGGAGACCAGAACTGGACACAGTACTCCAGGTGCGGTCTCACCAGTACCTTATACAGTTGCAACATTTCCTCCCTACTCCTGAATTCAATTCCTCCAGCGATGAAGGCCAATATTCCATTTGCCTTCTTAATAACCTGCTGCACCTGCAACCTAACTTTTTGCGATTCATGCACAAGCCCTCCCAAGTCCCTCTGCACAACAGCATGCTGTAATTTTTCACCCTTTAATACATCATGAAGATGTATCAGGATCATGTCAAAGACACGCACATGAATGCAGGAAAAATAAAGGGTTATAGGTGTGAGGTACAGAAGGGTTAGCAGGACGTCAAGCGCTGAAGAGCTGGCTCTGAATGGGCAACTAAAGCGGCATCATCTGCAAAGAGTAGTTCACGGACAAGTTTCTCTTGTGTCTTGGTGTGAGCTTGCAGGCGCCTCAGATTGAAGAGACTGCCATCCGTGCGGTACCGGATGTAAACAGCGTCTTCATTGTTGGGGTCTTTCATGGCTTGGTTCAGCATCATGCTGAAGAAGATTGAAAAGAGGGTTGGTGCGAGAACACAGCCTTGCTTCACGCCATTGTTAATGGAGAAGGGTTCTGAGAGCTCATTGCTGTATCTGACCCGACCTTGTTGGTTTTCGTGCAGTTGGATAATCATGTTGAGGAACTTTGGGGGACATCCGATGCGCTCTAGTATTTGCCAAAGCCCTTTCCTGCTCACGGTGTCGAAGGCTTTGGTGAGGTCAACAAACGTGATGTAGAGTCCTTTGTTTTGTTCTCTGCACTTTTCTTGGAGCTGTCTGAGGGCAAAGACCATGTCAGTGGTTCCTCTGTTTGCGCGAAAGCCGCACTGTGATTCTGGGAGAATATTCTCGGCGACACTAGGTATTATTCTCTTTAGTAGAATCCTAGCGAAGATTTTGCCTGCAATGGAGAGCAACGTGATTCCCCTGTAGTTTGAGCAGTCTGATTTCTCGCCTTTGTTTTTGTACAGGGTGATGATGGTGGCATCACGAAGATCCTGAGGCAGTTTACCTTGGTCCCAACAAAGCTTGAAAAACTCATGCAGTTTGGCATGCAGAGTTTTGCCGCCAGCCTTCCAGACTTCTGGGGGGATTCCATCCATACCTGCTGCTTTGCCACTTTTCAGTTGTTCGATTGCCTTATATGTCTCATCCAGGGTGGGAACCTCATCCAGCTCTAGCCTTAGGGGCTGTTGAGGGAGCTGGAGCAGGGCGGAATCTTGGACTGAGCGGTTGGCACTGAAAAGAGATTGGAAGTGTTCTGACCATCGGTTGAGGATGGAGATCTTGTCGCTGAGGAGGACTTTGCCGTCTGAGCTGCGCAGCGGGCTTTGGACTTGGGGTGAGGGGCCGTACACAGCCTTTAGAGCCTCGTAGAAACCCCTGCTTTGCGGAAACTGCCAAAATGTTTGGCCTGGAAGTCAGCCTGAAGAAAACTGAGGTCCTCCATCAGCCAGCTCCCCACCATGACTACCAGCCCCCCCACATCTCCATCGGGCACACAAAACTCAAAACGGTCAACCAGTTTACCTATCTCGGCTGCACCATTTCATCAGATGCAAAGATCGACAAAGAGATAGACAACAGACTCGCCAAGGCAAATAGCGCCTTTGGAAGACTACACAAAAGAGTCTGGAAAAACAACCAACTGAAAAACCTCACAAAGATAAGCGTATACAGAGCCGTTGTCATACCCACACTCCTGTTCGGCTCCGAATCATGGGTCCTCTACCGGCACCACCTACGGCTCCTAGAACGCTTCCACCAGCGTTGTCTCCGCTCCATCCTCAACATCCATTGGAGCGCTTACACCCCTAACGTCGAAGTACTCGAGATGGCAGAGGTCGACAGCATCGAGTCCACGCTGCTGAAGATCCAGCTGCGCTGGATGGGTCACGTCTCCAGAATGGAGGACCATCGCCTTCCCAAGATCGTGTTATATGGCGAGCTCTCCACTGGCCACCGTGACAGAGGTGCACCAAAGAAAAGGTACAAGGACTGCCTAAAGAAATCTCTTGGTGCCTGCCACATTGACCACCGCCAGTGGGTTGATAACGCCTCAAACCGTGCATCTTGGCGCCTCACAGTTTGGCGGGCAGCAACCTCCTTTGAAGAAGACCGCAGAGCCCACCTCACTGACAAAAGGCAAAGGAGGAAAAACCCAACACCCAACCCCAACCAACCAATTTTCCCTTGCAACCGCTGCAATCGTGTCTGCCTGTCCCGCATCGGACTTGTCAGCCACAAACGAGCCTGCAGCTGACGTGGACTTTTTACCCCCTCCATAAATCTTCGTCCGCGAAGCCAAGCCAAAGAAAAGAAAAAAAAAACAGAAGGGTTAGATTGATGTGGAGGAGATTTACATAGGTCAGCACAACATTGTGGGCCAAAGGGCCTGGAGTATGCTGGAATGTTCTAAATTTCAATACAATAAATTAAGTGGATTTTGGAGCTGGAGAGTTTTTGATACATTTTTAAGAATACTTCTTCAAAATTACCTTTCCTTTATTGGTTTCTGTACAGATCTTTTCAAAGCCTTATCCTCCTAATCTCTGAGATGCAGTACTCATTTGAAAATTACGAACTCAGAAATGTGACACACAGCCAGGAGAAAAGTCAGTGGGTGACAAGGAAATATTCCTCCAATTCTGGTCTGAACAGCCCCCTTGTAATTGCTGCATCACTGTCAGTGGTATAGTTCAAAGTTCAGATTTATCATCATAACACACATGACATCACATACAGCCTTGAGATTCTTTTATCTGCGGGCCAGACAGAATTTCTACTTATTGGTAGTGCAAAAAACTGTACTCAAGAAATGATATGTATACAAGAGAGAAATGTAACCAAAGAAAGAATTGTAAACAAACTGATTGTGCATTACAGAGAAAATAAATTCGGTAATAGGAGTCCTTAAATAAGTCCCTGATTGAGTTTGTCATTGAGGAGCCTGATGGTATAGGGATAGCAGCTGTTCCTGAACCTGGTGGGTGCGAGTTTTGTGGCCCCTAGATCTCTTTCCTGATGGCAGTAGTGAGAGCAGAGCATGTGCTGGGTGGTGTGAATCCTTGATGATTGCTGCTGCTCTCTGAAGGCAGCATTCCCTGTAGATGTTCTTGATAGTTTTGCCTGTGATGACATGGGCTGTGTCCGCTACCTTTGGAGGGCTTTCTGCTCAGAGGACCATACCAGGTCCTCTGATGCAGCCAGCCAGCAGGCTTTCCACCACACATCAGTAGAGGTTTTCCAGGGTTCCCGAGCCTCCGTTAACTCCTGAGGAACTGCAAGCACTGACATGCTTTCTTCATGATGCCATTAGTGTGTTGGATCCAGGAAAGGTCCTCTGAGGTAGTGACTCCCAAGAACTTAAATTTGCTCACCCTCTCCACCTCTGATCCCCCAACGATCACTGGATCATACACCTCTGGTTTTCCCTTCCTTAATTCACATTCAGCTCCTTGGGTTTGGTGACATTGAGTGCGAGGTTGTTGTTAGTGCCCTATTTGGCCAAGTTTCAGTCTCCCTCCTGTACGCTGACTCCTCGCCCCTTTATATACAACCCACTGGTGTTATTGACGTACCGAGCCACACAGTCATAGGTGTAACGTGATTAGAGCAGGGGCCTAAGAACGCAGCCCTGTGGTGTTCCGGTACTGATGCAGATGGTGGAGGAGATGATCTTTCTTTTATTTATTTTCTTTTAATATTTTTATTGAGTTTTATGATACAACCATAAATTATAGTCCATATAAATTATGCTGGTAATATACATTTGCATTGGTATCTTATCACATATAAATAATAATACATGGACTCTTATTCCAATCTAAACATATAGTGAATGAAAGGAAAAAGAAAGAGTGATAATGAAGCTCTAACCCCATCCAGCAACCAAGGTTGTGGAGGAGAAGTTCTTACTGATTGGGGTCTGGAGATGAGGAAATCCAGGATGCAGTTACATAGTAGGGCATTGGGGCCCAGGTCTTAGAATTGGCTGATCAGCTTTGAGGGGATAAGGAATGCTGAACTGTAAAAAGAGCATCCTGATGTGGGCCACTTTGATGTCCAGGCTGTTGAGTGGAGCCAGTGAATTGGCATCTACCTGATGGTGTGGTCGGCAAATTTGGAACACATCCCTGCTGCTGCTCAGACAGGAGCTGAAATGGTTCAACACCAGCCCCTCACAACTCTTCATCACTGTGGATGTGAGCGCCACTGCTTGGTAATCGTTTAGGCAGATTACCACCCTCCTCTTGGGCAATATTAATATAATATATAGAGATGAGGAGAAATTTCTTTAGCCGGAGGGTTGTGGATCTGTGGAATTCGTTGCCATGTGCAGCTGTGGAGGCCGGATCAGTGGGGGAGTTTAAGGAGGAAATTGATAGGTATCTAATTAGTCAGGGTCTCAAGGGATAAGGGGACAAGGCAGGAATTTGGAACTAGATGTGAGAGAGAGGTTTCACGGAGCAGACTCAATGGGCCAAATGGCTTGCTTCTCTTCCTTTTTTCTTGTGATCTTATGAACAGTATGATTGAGGCCTGTTTGAAACAATGTAGGCCCTAGATTCTGGAATTTTCTCTCTGACTCTCACTGTCATAACATACCACGTAGGAACATGCCACATGATAATGAGTTTATTGTCACACACATAAATATTCGCAGTAACAGTTAATGCAATAAATAAGAAGTGATTTTAAATAGTGCAGACAGGCCTTTTTGAAACGGTGGAGGAACTCAGCAGCTCTTGCTGCGACCTAAGGAGGTAAAGATGCAATACTGACACTTCGGGCCTGAGCCCTTGGTAAAGGTATGAGGGAAAGCAGGCATGAACTTAAATAAAAGGACTGGGCGAGGAGAAGAAGGGGCAGGTCGAAGTGACAGCCCAACAGGCAAAAGGCCATAGGTAGGAGGATGGGAGAGGGAAGAATTAATTTGGGAAGGGGGGCGTGGCTCTGTGAATGCAGAGCTGGAGAAAAGAAGGCAGAGGGAAAGGAAAGAGAGAGAGAAGGGGAAACAGAGAGAGGGAGACAGAGACAGATAGACACGGGGGCGGGGGTGGGGGGAGTCATGTCGTAAGGTCAAACGGAAACTGGAAAAATCAACATTAACATCACCTGGTTGGAGGGTATCCAGACAGAATATGAGGTGTTGTTCCTCCAATTAGCAGGTAGACGCAGACTGGCAGTGCATGAAACCATGGTTTCTGGAGCTGTTTATAATTAGGAATAGTAAGGGAACGTTCAAAAGAACGTGGTTGGAAAGGAACCGGCTACCTGTGCCTCTCATCATTTAAAAAACCTGCATAAAGCCTCCCCTCAGCCTCTGACACTCCAGGGAAAACAACCCAAATTTGTCCAACCTCCCCTCGCAGCTCAGGTAGCTGATAAACCTCTTCCATAGCCTCCAGATTCATCCTGTAAAGGGATGACCAGAATTACACACAATGCTCCAAGTGCAGCCTAACTAAATAAACCAATATTCATTTGAACAAAATAAACCTGCCTGCAGGAATCTGGTTCCCCAGCCTGGTACTTTCAGTGTCAGCTTTGTGCGATGATCCTCTTGGGATGTTCTGTCGTGCTAAAGTCACCTGACCTACTGTTGGAGGGGGCCAGGTCTCTATAAGAAGCCACAGGAGAACAAGGGAAATATTATTCAAGATAGGCACCAGAGAGTCATGGTGGAAACTGTCTGTCAGGATGGAGGCCAGTGACGAGCAGTGTCCCTCAGGGATCGGTGTTGGGTCCCTTGTTATTCATCATTTATATTAATGATTTGGATAATGGAGTGGTAAATTGGGTGAGTAAGTATGGGGACGATACAAAAGTAGGGGGAGTTATGGATAGTGAAGCTGGTTTTCGGGGACTGCAGAAGGATACGGACGCCTAGAAGAGTGGGCTGAAAGGTGGCAGATGGAGTTTAATCTCGATAAGTGTGAGGTGCTTCATTTTGGGAAGAATAATCAAAACAGGACAAATGCAGTGAAGGGGAGGGTGTTGAGGAATCCAGAGGAACAGAGAGATCTTGGAATAACGGATCATCGTTCCTTGAAGGTGCAGTCTCATGTAGATAGGGTGGTGAAGAAGGCTTTTGGTATGTTGGCCTTTATAAATCAAAGCATAGAATATAGGAGTTGGGAGGTGATGTTGAGACTGTTCAAGGCGTTGGAGAAGCCAAATTTGGAATATTATGTGCAGTTCTGGTCTCCAAATTATAGGAAGGATATCAATAAGGTAGAGAGGGTGCAGAGAAGATTTATTAAAATGTTGCCTGGATTGCAGTATCTAGAATACGGAGAAAGACTGAGCAGACTGGGTCTTTATTCATTGGAGCGTAGAAGATTGAGGGGGGATTTGATAGAGGTATTTAAAATTATGAGGGGAATAGAGAGAGTAGATGTGAATAGGTTCTTCCCCTTAAGGGTAAGGGGAGCTTGGAATGAGGGGTCATAAGTTAAGGGTTAGGGGGAAAAGTTTAGAAGTAACATGAGAGGAAGCTTCTTCACTCAGAGAGTGGTGGCTGAGTGGAATGACCTTCCGGAAGAGGTGGTTGCAGCAGGGTGAATTTTGTCATTTAAGAGAAGGTTGGATGAGAACATGGATGTGAGGGGATTGGAGGATTATGGGTAGGGAGCAGGTAGGTGGAACTAGTGGAGTTCACTTAAATTGGTGCAGACGAGAGGGGACGAGATGGCCTGTTTCCATACTATAATTGTTATAGGGGTATGGTTCTATGACACGTAATGAAACTGATGTAATATTACATGAAATTGGATTTAGTTTGCCGTAAGGCACAAAGATTTGCCATCATCAGAAATTATCTGGCACCCCTTAAAGCAAGATAGAAAGAAAAGCAAAAGAGAATTGCTGGGCATCCTTGGATTCCCCTCCAGTGCTCTCGTAGCCTCCACAGCCACGCAGACTTCCGTCCAAACCATCGGCTTCAGATCCAAACCTCCATCACCATCAGGAAGCCCTCAACACCATCTCATATCCCGATTCCAACACCTGGTACCCCTTCAGTCAGTCTCGAGCCAGTCTTCAACAGTCCACAGCCTGGTGTGAGTCCTTTGCCTGCAAGTTGTCAGCAGCCCGCAGCCTGCTTGGGTTCTTCACTTTGAGTCACCAACAGCCCCGCCATCAGCTGTGGGTCCATCAGAGCCCCTTACTTGTTTGCTGCTGTGGTCCCCATCCTGTACGATCATCTCCCCCCTACTTCTCCATCTCAAACAGTGGGTGATCTCCCTGTTTTATGGTGCCCTGCACCAGTTCTCTGCTTCCTCAGAGTCCGCAAATCCTTGAGGCCGCTGTCGAACATAGGCACCACCATCTTGGGTCCAAGACACTGCGTTTGCAGGATTTTAAAATAAACCACCATTTAACAAATAAACCACCATTTAACAATAAACCACCATTTAACAAGCCATTTAACAAGCCATTTAAAGCCTGTACTGAGCCATTGGTAGTAGGACTGGGCAGTAGAACCCTGTGGGGGAGCGATGTGTTTCCGTCCCCTGCTTTCCCGGGGTCCACATCAGCAGCAGGAGCTGCAGTTTTTTTTCATGAAGTGCAGGGTCACATTGAGTCCCATCATCCTACCACTTTCCTTTGTCAGTCATCGTCACAAGTATCCTGACCCTTCAGAACTGTGTAACTGTTAAAATATTAATACACTGGCATGAAACTTGAGCTGAAAAGCGTGCATCGAAAGGCTCTCAGAAAGGAAAATTCAAAGAGCTTGCAACTTGCCACTACAGACCTTTGTGTCTAAGGCAGATCAAGCATTTTCATATGTAACCCAGTAAGATCCATTGTTTCCATCTCTCTTTTCCTCCTCCCGTTCTCACTCTTCTCTCTAACTTTACTCCCCTCCCTCGCCCTTGTCTTTTCCCCTACCCATCTCTCCAAACTACTTCTGCCCTGTATTCTATCACTTCTTGGCCCCTCCTCCTCACCCCCCCCCCAACCTTAATTTGCCACCTCCCTTTCCCACAGATGGTCGCAAGTTTTTTTAAAATTCAGACATACAGCAGGGTAACAAGCCTTTCCGGCCCACAAATCCATGCTGCCCAAATACCCCAATTAACGTACATTTTTAAGGGTGGGAGGAAACTGAAGCACCCGGAGGAAACCCAAGTACACAGGGGGAGAATGTAGGAACAGACAAACTACTTACAGAGAGTGCCGGATGAAAACCTGGCTTGCTAGCACTGAAACAGCACTAAATTACACTTTGTAAAAATTTAGACATATAGCATGGTAACAGGCCCTTCTGGCTCACGAGCCCAAATACCCCAATTAACCTACAAACCCCGTACGTTTAGAAAGGTGGGGGGGGGAAATCAGAGCAGACATGGGGAGAACAGACAAACTCATTACAGACAGCACCAGATTCGAACCTGGGTCACCGGTGGTGTAAGTAATAGCATTGGCAAAAGGAATATGATGGAGACTTGCCTTTAAATAATCAATATTGTTGCTGTGAAGTGTGCTGCCTGATAGAGCAGTGGAACAGATTCAATGGTAATTTTTCAAAGAGGGATCGGATAAATACTTGGAGTGGATAGGATGTGCAGTGATTTTGAGCATTGAGGAGGTGCAAGAAGTACCAAGTGAAATGTAGAGGAGCACAATAAATTAGGCAAACGTCTCAGAGTTTTACAGCACAAAAAACAGGCCCGTGGCCCAACTCATCCATGCTGACCAAATTGTCCACCTTAGCTTGTCCCACTTGCTTGTGTTTGGCCTATATCTCTCCAAAGCTTGCCATGCACATATTAAATTTAAATTTTAAATGTAGAATTACAGCACGGTCACAGGCCCTTCTGGCCCATGAGCCCATGCCACCCAACTACACCCAATTAACATACAACCCTCGTATGCTTTGGAGGGTGGGAGGAAACCGCACTCACACGGACACAGGGAGAAGGTACAAATCCTGACAGAACCTGAGGCATTGGCGGTGTAATAGCGTGGCGCTAACCTCTATGTTAACCCTGCCACCCAGTATATATCTGTTGTTTATATGTGAGTGAACCCTTGGGCACTGTTGGAAACAATGAAGATGGGAAGTTCAATAGTTTTGGTGGAACGGCTGAAAAAGGTCAACAGTGGAGACCCGTTGGAGTGGCCAGTAAAGCTCTGTGCCTTCAGTGAGGTGACAGCAAACAATTCGAGCAACATGAACAGCGGCGATCAGCAGCTCTTACCATCTTCCGTCCAATATATGGCCAGCCACGCTGGACACTTTGCTTGAAGGACGGCTTACTCATGTTATCTGTGGGTCAATGGAAATACAGGTCAAGGTGAAGACTAACACAAGATTGTGCAAAGGGAGGGCAATTCTGCAAAACCCTCTTCGGCCAACTCTCCAATTCAGTTCTCAGCTATGATTCCCGTCAATCCAGACAACCAACCTGCTGCCCCTTCCCATGTGCTCTTCTTCCCATTTATCTTCTCCATTCCATAATCTTATCCATATTTTTATCCAGCAACTAGTGAGACCTCACTCGGAGTATTGTGACCAGTTTTGGGCTCCTCATTTAAGAAAGACATTATAGAGGGTTCAGAGGAGGCTCACAAGGATGATTTTGGGAATAAAAGGGTCCTCATATGAGGAAAGTTTGATGGCTCGGCCTGTAGTTGTTGGAATTTAGGAGAATGAGAGGTGAATCTCATTTAAACATTTTGAATGTTGAAAGGTGTGGACAGAGAGGATGCACAAAGGTTGTTTCCCATGGTGGGAGAGTCGAGGACAAGAGGGCATAACTTCAGGATTGAAGGGCATCCACTTGGAACAGAGATGTGGAGAAATTTTGTTCACCAGAAGATGATGAATCTGTGGAATCTGTGGCAGTTGTAGAGGTTGGGTCATTGGGTGTATTTAAGACAGACATTGATAGGTTCTTTATTATCCAGGTCATCAAAGGTTATGGGGAGAAGGCTGGGCAGTGGGGCTGAGTGGGAGAATGGGTCAGCTCACGACTGAATGGTGGGATAGACTTGATGGGCTGAATAGACTATTTTGGGTCTTATGGTCTCAAGCGTTTATTGCAGGCCAGATCAATCAAGATCACATTGAATGATGGAGCAAGCTCGTTAGCCTCCACCACTCTTTTCCTTCTGTCCCATTGTCTCTCTGTCAGAGCTTCCCCTCTAAGGAGACATACAAAATGCTAGAGGAACTCAGAGCAACTCGCAGGAGGTTACTGAAAAGGTGAGTGTCGGGACCTTTATTACAGTTTGCCACAGGAAGCTGTAGAGGTGGGTATGATTATATCATTCTAAAGATATTTTGACTGATAGGGAGAGTTTAGATGGGTATGGACCAAATGCAGGCAAATGGGACGAGCCCAGAATGACAACATGGTCTGCAGGGATGAGTTGGGCCGAAGGGCCTGTCCCATGCTGTATGAATCTGTGAATCTACTGGGCACATACTGTCAGAAAGACATCAAGGTTTTGACGAGGGTACATAAGACATTTTCCAAAGAGCAAGTTGGTCAACATTTCTCACAGCAAAGGGAATGATGGGGGAAAGGAGGTGGAGAGGGAAAGTAGATGGAGAGGGAGAGAAGGTGGGAGGGAGGGAAGGTGAGAAGGAAGGTCCGAGAAACCACCTGAACATTACCTGTCGAGGCTTCATAGATCCAGCTTGCTGACCACAGCACAGTTAGGGTCAACACAAGGCTGTAAAGGTACAGTTCCACCTTGGGTAACGCAGCCTTCAGACTCATGTTTGCCATTCACCAACTTCAGGAAAGGAAGACCAAAGCTAGGAGAGGGAAGAGGTTAAACAATGTAATTTGGAACCAGTCTGAATCAGAAATGATTAGGTACAAAGAGGGCAGATCTGTGGTGAGTGTGTGAAGCCGGTGCCCCATGGCTCCAGCAACCCAGGGTCAATCCCAACCTCAGGTGCTGCCTGCATGGAGTTTGCACACTCTCCCTGTGTCTGGGTTGGCCATTTCCAGTTCCTCCAGTTTTCTACCCCTTCCCTCACCTTATGTCGGGCTAATTGACTGCTGTCAATAGCCCCAGTGAGGGCAGTTGATGGGAATGGGTAAATGGGGTGAAATAGCATGGCATAAGTGTGAATGGTGTTTGTCTGTTGGCTGAAGGGACAACTCCTGTGGCCCATGACAATGCTCAACTTGTTCTATTGTTCTATTGAGTTACCATTTTAGTGGTGTGGAAGTTGAGCCATTTCAAGTGCTGTTCAACATCTGTGGACGATCGGTGCCCGTGCATCACCCTCCGCATATTATCATTCTCACATAGAGGAAGTGCAGGGAAGGAGATCTGCCATCCTTGCCTGATATACGACCACTACAGTGAGGTAAACTATGCTTCTCCCTCCACCTCCCTTCAGACTCATTCTCCCTCCCTCCACCTTCTTTCCTCCAGCTCTCCAACCCCCCCTTCTCTCTCCATTCACAGAGCCATCCCTCTTCCCCATTTGATGCCGTGCCCTCCCTCCCTTATCCACCTATTGCCTCCTGCCTTTGGGTCCGTGCTCCTCCCCCTGCTCCTCCCCCCCACCATTTTGTTTGGGCACATGCTAATATTTTTTCATACCTTGATGAAGGACTTGTCCAAAACGTTGGTTACGTAACTTTATCTTTGCTAAATAAAGGACACTGTTCGACCTGCTGAGTTTCTCCATCATTGTGTTTTTACTTCAACCAAGATTTTCATGCTTTACTTCTTCCTCCAATAACATCCATGTTCATTTTTTCTGCACCTTTTCCAGTTTAATGACTTCCTTCCTATTGCTGGTAACCGGAACTATGCACAATAGCGTGGACTCACGGTGAAGTCAACCACACAGTGAACTCTCCTAGCGGAGATCTCTCCCGGTGGCCACATTCCCTGAACTCCTCCCCCAGCCAGCAGTGCCTCTCTTCTGAGATTTCCTGTTTTTTTGCTTATGCTTTGCTCATTCCTTAAGGAAGAACTCAGGCCCGAAACTTCGGCAATATATCTGTCTTCTATGGACACTGAACTGAATTCCTCCAGTATTATGGTGGGTTTTTTTTTAGCCCATGCACTGCCAGACTGAGACCACTTGCAAATTGGAGGAACAACACTTTATATTCGATCTGGGGACCTTCCAACTGAATGGTATTAACATCGGCTTCTGCGGTTTCTGTTAACCTCTTCCTATATATAACCATATAACAATTACAGTACAGAAACAGGCCATTTCGGCCCTTCTAGTCTGCACCGATTTAAGTGAACTCCACTAGTCCCACCTACCTGCTCTCTGCCCATAACCCTCCAACCCCCTCACATTCATGCACTCATCCAACCTCCTCTTAAATGACAAAACTGACCTTGCTGCAACTACCTTTTCCGGAAGGAAATTCCACTCAGCCACCACTCTCTGAGTGAAGAAGCTTCCTCTTACGTTAATTCTAAAGTTTTTCCCCCAACTCTTAACTTATGACCCCTTGTTCCAATCTCTCCTACCCCCAAGGGGAACAGCCAATTCACATCTACTCTATCTATCCCCCTCATAATTTTATATACTTCTATCAAATCCCCCCTCAACCTTCTACGCTCAAATTAATAAAGACCCAGTCCACTCAATCTTTCTCCGTATTCTAGATACTCCCCCATTCATCCCTACATCTCCTCTCCTCTAGCTCCATCTCTCTCTCTCTCTCTCCCTTTTCCCTCTGTTTCCTTTTCTGAGATTTTACTATAATCACAGTGTCTGCAGACTTTTGTGTTTCACCATGCTCCTAATTTGCCTTGGGGATCACAATATCCAAGGGCGACTCAGCCATGGCCAACAAGTCGTGCCGACAACCCCCAATGAATAAAGAAAATAGCAAATGTGAACCTTAAGCGTGTTCCACTCAGGTAGATGAGGCTTAATTGATCTGTGAATATTTGTAAGAGAGACTATATATAGAAGCCTAGACTGTGAATGCCTGTGATGACATAGAATCTAAAATAAACATTCCTGCTCCAGTTAACTCCTGGGTGAACTGATTCTAAAAGATTCACAGAGTGTAGATCCTGAGAAGTTACTCCCGCGGTCACAGGCCTGAAGATCAACCACGTAGGACTGACTTGCAGATTCGTCTGGTGGCAAAGCATCACAGCAAGAACTGTTGCCTCAGCTCCAGTGAACGAGGGAGGGGTCCTGACCTTGGGCGCTGTCTGTGGAGAGTTTTCACGGTCTCCCTGTGGCCGTATGTGTATCCTGTCCCTGAGCACTCCAGTGTCTCCCCCCCTCCCCCCCCTCACCCATGTGCCAGAAAACAGCAGCGTGGTTCGCGCAAAGCTATTACAGCACCAAAGACTGTGTAATTGAGCGGCACGGTTTTTATGATCTAGAATCAGCTCCTACTGTGTTGTAAATAACTTTAAATGTAATTAACTGCTCCAAACTGTCCCTCATGTTTGGATGAAAGGGCACTGGAGTTAGCGTAAAATTGGTGCTTGCTGGCTGGGACAAAATTGATGGGGCAAAGGGCCTGTTTATGATATAACTATAAAATCGTTGACAGAAAGCAGCACAGTACAGGCCCTTCGGACCACAATGCCATGCCAACCCAATAACCTACTCAAACAACTGCCCGGAATTTCCCAACTGCATTATGCTCCATTTTTCTCTGTTCTGTGCACCATCTAATATTCTATTAAAAGAAACACCAACCGGTAGCAACTGGCAGCCGACCAAAATAGGATTCCTGCATTCTGACTCTCTGTTTCCTGCCAATCAGCAATTATTTACCCATGCTAGCATGTTATACCGTGGGCTTTTTTCTTGTGCGGCACCTTGACAAAGGCCTTCTGAAAATCCAAAAACACAACATCTACTTCATCTCCCTTATCCAGCCTGCTTGACATTTCTTCCAAGAATTCCAATAGGTTTGTTAAGCAAGATTTTCCCTTGAGAAAACCATGCTGGATTTGGCTTATATTGTCATGTGCCTCCAAATACACTGTAACCTCATCCTTCAGGATAAAAGGGTGTCAATTTCAAACAGAGATGTGGAGTAAAGTCTTTAGCCAGAGGGTCGTGAGTCTGTTGAACTTGTCACTACTGAAGCAAGGTCGTTGGATGCATTTAAGGCAGAGATTGACAGGGCATCAAGGGTTACGGGGAGAAGGCCGGGAAGTGAAGGAGAGGAAGGATCAGCTCATGATAAAATGGTGCAGCAGACTCGATGGGCAGATCAGCCAACTTCTGCTCCTCTGTCTTGTGACTTTGTGGAACATTTTCTGTTATCTAGCCGAGCTCCTTCATACTTTTGTATACCTCCCTTCAGCCTCCTTTACTCCAAGGAAAACAAACTCAACTGATCCAGGGGTGGAACATTTCTGTTACACACACACACACACACACACACACACACACACACACACACACACACACACACACACACACACACACACACACACACACACACACACACACACACATAAGCTTCCAATAACAAAAACAACCCTCGTCCACAACTCTCTACATTCTATTTCCAAGTCAATTTTGGATCCAAGTTGACTATTTGCTGTGGAGCCCACAAACAAATCTTTTGGATCAGATTGCCTGTAGGACTATGCCCAAGGCTTTACTGAAGTCCACACAGATTACAGCAACCACACATATACATGATGTAACACCTTTAAAAACATAACCAAACTGGTCAGATAGGTTCTGCCTCTAATAAAGCAACACAGATCACACTTGTTTTGGTTTGGGAGGGGGAAGAAAAGAAATCATTAAAGACCTAAAAGAACCCCACCACCCAGGCCATTATTCCAGAATATTTATTTTATATTGTATTTTTATGTATGAATGTAGGTATGTGATTATTACGTGCTATGTGAGAAATGTATTACGTGTGTATATGCGTGTACCGTGGTCCAGGGAACCGCTGCCTCGTCTGGTTGAATGTGTACAGTCAGATGAAGTCCAATGACAATGTCCTGTTCTTTGGTGGATACAGATGATAAATATTTATTTAACACTTCACTTACAACATCTGTCAAGAACAGATGATCCTTTTGATCCCAAATGAAACCTATTCTTTCCACCTGCTACTTTTCTTGTCCATACAATAATCACAACGAACTTTAAAGTAATCCTTATGCCGAGGGGCAAGGCCATGCTGGGTGGTTGAGCAGATGTGTTTCTCTGAGCTCTCCGAGAAAATCCTCTAAAAGATGACCATATAACCATGTACGGAGCGGAAACAGGCCATGTTGGCCTTTCGAGTCCGCACCGGTTAAAGTAGTTTTAATGGAAGATTTTCAACTACGAAAGTGTGGATACATCTTTAAAAGGTTAATATTGATGAATGACCGGGTGATCCCATGGTAAGAAGCCAAAATCAGTGATGGAAAAAGTTCCAGCCTCGCCAGTCACCTTGACGGAAAGTGTGGATGGAGATGCCTCCTCCTCTCAACGAACACCATGTACTGACAATAACCACACCAGCAGTGCGAGTATCAGACAGCTTTAATAAACTAACATTTACACTAAGAGGTCTTGTCTCTCTGCAAGACGAACCTGGAAGGCTGGACTGTAGCTCCGGACTGCTTTATAGACAAGGTCACCGGGGTGACCCCTGGTGACCTAGTGGTGTCATTACATATCACCACAGGCCAGACTGAAATTCTGCTGCAAAAGATTGGAGGTCTGGGACAACGTTTTACAAGTGTGGAGAATGCCAATAAAGAACTTACCACCATAGTGAGAGATGTGGGTGAAACCATTAATGATTTAAATGAAAGAGTGGACAGAGCCGAGAAAGATCTTGGCAAACATGATAAACAAATCAATCAACTAAAGAAACAAGCTGAACAATGGGTGACAGGTAAGCAGCTTCTTTTGGACAAATTGAATCATATGGAGAACTTTGGACGGGGAAAGAAATGTACAAATTGTTGGCTTGAGAGAAGTGCAGATGGCAAAGATGCTGTGCAATTCGTCGAAGCTTGGATCCCTCAAGTCCTTCGCACTGATGAACTCAGCGAATGAGTGCGCATTGAACGCGCTCATCGAACATTGGGAACATAGGAACATAGGAAGTAGGAACAAGAGTAGGCCAAAAATGATCCATCGAGCCTGCTCCACCATTCAATACGATCATGGCTGATCTAATTTATGACCTAACTCCACCTACCTGCCTTCTCCCCATATCCCCTAATTCCTCTATCATGTAAAAATTTATCTAACCGAATTTTAAATATGTTTAATGAGGCAGCCTCAACCACTTCCCTGGTTAGAGAATTCCAAACATTCACTACTCTCTGGGAAAAACTATTTTTCCTCATCTCTGTCCTAAATCTACTCCCCCGAATCTTGAGACTGTGTCCTCTCGTTTTAGTTTCCCCGGCCAGCTCAAAAAACCTTCCTACATCTATCCTATCCATACCCTTCATAATCCTATATGTTTCTATAAGATCTCCTCTCATTCTTCTGAACTCGAGCGAATACAATCCTAGACGATTTTTTTTTTTTTCTTTCTTTGGCTTGGCTTCGCGGACGAAGATTTATGGAGGGGGTAAAAAGTCCACGTCAGCTGCAGGCTCGTTTGTGGCTGACCAGTCCGATGCGGGACAGGCAGACACGATTGCAGCGGTTGCAAGGGAAAATTGGTTGGTTGGGGTTGGGTGTTGGGTTTTTCCTCCTTTGCCTTTTGTCAGTGAGGTGGGCTCTGCGGTCTTCTTCAAAGGAGGCTGCTGCCCGCCAAACTGTGAGGCGCCAAGATGCACGGTTTGAGGCGTTATCAGCCCACTGGCGGTGGTCAATGTGGCAGGCACCAAGAGATTTCTTTAGGCAGTCCTTGTACCTTTTCTTTGGTGCACCTCTGTCACGGTGGCCAGTGGAGAGCTCGCCATATAATACGATCTTGGGAAGGCGATGGTCCTCCATTCTGGAGACGTGACCCATCCAGCGCAGCTGGATCTTCAGCAGCGTGGACTCGATGCTGTCGACCTCTGCCATCTCGAGTACCTCGACGTTAGGGGTGTGAGCGCTCCAATGGATGTTGAGGATGGAGCGGAGACAACGCGATTTAATCTTTCATCATAAGTCAATCCCTTCATCCCAGGGATCAACCTAGTAAACCTCCTCTGGACCGTCTCCAAAGCCAGTATATCTTTCCTCAAATATGGAGACCAGAACTGGACACAGTACTCCAGGTGCGGTCTCACCAGTACCTTATACAGTTGCAACATTACCTCCCTACTCCTGAATTCAATTCCTCTAGCGATGAAGGCCAACATTCCATTTGCCTTCTTAATAACCTGCTGCACCTGCAACCTAACTTTTTGCGATTCATGCACAAGCCCTCCCAAGTCCCTCTGCACAACAGCATGCTGTAGTTTTTCACCCTTTAAATAATATTCAGCTCTTTTATTTTTCTTGCCAAAGTGGATAACCTCACACTTACTAACATTGTACTCCATCTGCCAGGCCTTTGCCCACTCATCCAGCTTAACTCTATCCCTCTCCAGACTCTCCACATCCTCATTACAATTTGCTCTTCCACTCAATTTGGTGTCATCCGCAAACTTGGCTACACCACATTTTGTCCCCTCCTCCAAGTCATCAATGTAAATGATGAACAGTTGTGGGCCTAACACTGACCCCTGCGGCACCCCACTTACCACTCTCTGCCAACCTGAAAAACTCCCACTTATCCCGACTCACTGCCTCCTGTCAGACAACCAATTTTCGATCCAGGCCAATAGACTTCCCCGGACTCCACTTTCCTGTAACTTACTGAGAAGTCTCTTGTGCGGCACCTTATCAAACGCTTTCTGGAAATCCAAATATATAACATCAACCTGTTCCCCTCTATCCACCGCACCCATTATATCCTCAAAGAATCCTAACAAGCTTGTCAAACAAGATCTTCCCTTTCTAAAACCATGCTGCGTCTGCCTGATTGAACCCTTACGTTCCAAAAGTTTCACTATTTCATCTTTAATGATGGCTTCAAGCATTTATCCAACTACAGACGTCAAGCTAATTGGCCGATAATTTCCAGTCTTCTGCCTACATCCCTTCTTAAAAAGTGGCGTGACATTTGCTGTCTTCCAGTCTGCCGGGACCTGCCCATAATCCAAGGAATTTTGGTATATGACCGACGAGAATGGGTGAAGCCCGTTCTTGACCCATTCTGGTGAGATTGTTGAGCTTCAAGGATAGAGAGATGATCCTAAGAGTTACTTATGAAAATACTAGAAACTTTGGTTCTCCCTTGAAATGGGACAATGCAGAGATCATGTTCTTCCAGGACTTTAGTAATGCGGTGATTCAGAGAAGAAGACAATTTGACATGGTCACAAGGCAACTCCGAGAAAAGAACTTTAAATATACAATGCTGTACCCAGCTACATTGAGAGTGGACATTTTTTAAGGCAATAAAAGATATTTTAAGTCAAAAGAAGAAGTGGATGAGTTTATCCGATAACAATGAAGAGGAACAACAAAGCCGACGGTGAAAGACTGGTGTAAATAAGGTATTTAAGGATGTAGTAAAGTTTTATTTTTTGTGTGGTGGTCATCTTAATTTTTATGGTGAAATGTCAATGTTCTATCTTATCTACATTTCAGGGAGCTCGGAGAATGGAAAGAAGGTTCTGAAGGAACAGCACGGTACAACTCTAGCTTAAAAGGGGGGTAATGGCGTCAATGGGGGGAGGGATAGTTTTCAAGTTGGCACTTTAGGGTGGGAATCTTCTTCTTTCTGCCTGAAGGCTTTCATGGACCTTGGGGTCTTCTTGTCTACATCACTGCCAGGGGCGGAGATTGCATGATTTTTAGGGAAAGGTCACAGATCACGAAACAGTTTACATAGTTGTATATTTGAACAGAATTTTTAATATGATATTATGGTTAGGTCATTGAAGTTTATGTTTTAATGAATGAGGCTGTCAAAAGGAAAAGAATACTCTCATATTTAAAAGAGGTAAAAGTATAGTATTTATCCAAGAAATACATCTTACTAAAGTGGAACAGGACAAATTGAGGCGATTGTGTGGGGGGGAGAGGGGGCAGGTCTTCTCTTCCTCATTCAATTCAAAAGCAGCAGGCGTGGCAATTTTGATTAGTAAGAACCTCCTGACCACTGTAGAAAATGTCTCCATGGACCAAGCGGGTAGATATGTAATGATAAATAGCAAACTTTACTCAGATTCATGAACGTTAATGAATATTTATGGCCCGAACTATGACGATGAAGACTTTATGAAGGGTGTATTTTTAAAAGCTGCAGAAGAAAGGAAAAATAAATTGATTGGAGGAGACTTTAATTTTTGTTTGGATCCGATCCTAGAAAAATCAAAAACGGTAACATGAGCCAAAGCAGCTAAATTAACTCTCTCATATATGAAAGATTTAAACTTGATTGATGTATGGAGGCAGTCTAACCCTAAGGAGAGAGATTATTCATTTTATTCAAAACAATATGACTCATACAAACCAGAATGAATTTATTTTTGCTATCAATGAGTCTGAAAGTTCGAGTAGTACAAACTGAAAACTTACCGAGGCTGGACTCAGATCACTCGTCGCTAACCTTGGTAATACAATTATCAGAGAAGCAGGAAGATGGCTATTAAATACAATGTTACTAAAAAGGGAGGATTTTAAACAATTTATACTACAACAGATTGAACTTTTTTGTGCAACTTATTCAGGATCAACGGACAATAGCTTTAAATATGGGATACGTTAAAGGCATATTTGAGAGGACAAATTATTTTATGTGCAAAATAGATTAAAAGAGAATTTAAGGTGGAAATAAATAAATTGGAGATGGAAATACGGGAATTAGAAAAAAGAATATCAAAGGACGGGAAATAAAGACAAATATATGCCATTGGGAAACAAGAAAATTCAATACAACACATTACAAACATGTAGAATAGAAAAGACTACATTAAATACAAAACAGGGATACCACAAAATGGGAGAAAAAGTGCATAAAGAATTATCATGGCAACTGAAGGCTGAAGAATCAGCGAGAGCTCTCATTGCTATACAAAACGAAAATGACATGATTACATACAATCAAAAGAAGAAAAATTAAACATTTCAACAATATTACAAAAATTTATATAAACCTGACTCGCTGGGGGCTGAGGCCGAAATAGTTAAGTTCTTAGATGAAGAGGAACTCTCGAAAGTTGAATGATAAGGACAGACAGGAATTAGATTTACAATTTACCAGGGAAGAAATTGAAAAAACATTGGGAACGCTTCAAGCTAACAAAGCCCTGGACGAGGATGGATTTCCAGGCTAGCTTTATAAAGAATTTGAAGAGCTGTTAATGGCTCTGTTTATGGATACAATAGTGAAAACCCAGAAATTACCGGATTCCTTCTCAAAAGCAATAATTACTGCCTTGTCCAAAAAGAACAGAGATCCTATGAAAATTTCATCTTATTGACCGATATCTCTTTTTAATGTCGATTACAAAATAATAGCACAAGATTAGCAAACAGATTGGGCCAATTTTTACCCAAATTAATTCACATAGATCAAGTAGGATTTGTTAAAGGGAAGCAAGCATCAAACAACTTGGTGCGACTATTTAACTTAGCTCAGTCACGGAAGGACCCCAATATCGTAGTATCTCTAGATGCAGAAAAGCCTTTGACAGACTTGAGTGGCCATTTTTGTTTAAAACATTGGAAAAGTTGGGTATTGGACAAGGATTTATAGATTGGGTTAAGGCTCTGTACCAAAATCCAGAGACAAAAATAGCAACCAGATATCAGGAATGTTCCCATTAAGCCGTTCGAGCAGGCAGGGCTGCCCCCTTTCTCCAGCACTATTTGTTACGGTGATAAAACCTCTGGCAGAAATGACCAGGAGTGATTCTAAAATTAAAGGCTTCGAACCCGGACAAGTTCAACACAAGATTAGTTTGTTTTCTGATGATATACTGCTGTATAGTCTGAACACGAAGATTCCATGGATAAATTACAGGAAATTTTAATAAAATATGGGAGAGTATCAGGATATAAAATAAATATGGAAAAAAGTGAAATTTTACCAATAACAAACCAAAATTATGAGCGCTTTAAAGTAAACAGTATGTTTAAATGGAAAAACGATGGGATTAAATATTTAGGAATCGTGCTTGAAAACAATTTGAACATCTATATAAATTGAATTACTCTCCTTTATTGGCAAAAAAAGAAAAAAAGATTTGCAGAAGTGGAAGGACCTGCTCCTGACCTTAATAGGAAGGATTAACTGTATTAAAATGAAGATCATGCGAAAGATCCAATATTTGTTCCAATCAATACCAATAAATTTATCAAATAAGTTTTTAAAACAATAAATGGTATGGTTAGGCAATTTTTATGGACAATAAAGTTCCGAGGACAGCAGTGGACAAAATGACATGGGACTACAAATCAGGGGGTTTGAGGCTTCTGGATTTTAAGAAATATTATCTGGCTTCGCAGCTGAGGTTTTTGGCATTCTTTTTTGCATTAGAATCACCGAATTGGGTACCTATGGTGCCCAATGGGTTGGAGGAAGCATCTCTTAAAGATTTTATTTACAGGTGGAACTTGAAACTAATTTTTAAAAATTCTTCTAATCCTATATTGATACATTTGATTAAAATACGGCAAGACACCAATGACATAATAGGAAGGAAAACTGGAATTTCTATCAGGGCTCCATTATGTAACAATCCATTGCTGCCAAATGATAATGGGGAATAGGATTCTAAATATTTGGTCCCTGAAGGGGACTAAAGTCGAACACGACATTGCAAATTGTTATAAGGATGGAATTTTAATGTCATTTGAACAAATGAAGCAAATATATCATGTCCCGAATGGCACCTTTCTTTGCTATCTGCAATTAAGAGCTTTTTTAAGAGAAATTTGTGGAAACAATACGACTCCTCCGGGGTCGAGTCAATTGGAATGCATTTTATGGGTGGGTAATATACCTACGTTTATTACTCAAATTTATTTTACCCTCCAGACGGACGGGAAAAAGCTCAGAATTCATAGGTCCAGAGAAAGATGGGAAGCAGTGAAAATATAGGAATATTCCTGGGCTGAATGGTGTAAAGAAGAGGTAACATTAATGTGAGGAATGGTTTGGTGCAATACAAATTTCTTCATCAATTGCATTTGACTCCGCAAAGATTGCATAAATCAAAGCCTGAAATATCCGACAGATGTTTCCGATGTGGAATAGAAGAAGGAACATTTCTCCAATCCATTTGATCCTGTGTGAAAGTAAATGTTTTCTGACAGGAAGTGTCATAAGTGTTATCTAAGATTACAGGAGTCAACTTCCCCAGAAATCCAGAATTATATTTGTTGGGGAATTTTATAGACATCAGTAATCATTTCTTCTTTTTTTCTTTGGCTTGGCTTCGCGGACGAAGATTTATGGAGGGGTATGTCCACGTCTGCTGCAGGCTTGTTGGTGACTGACAAGTCCGATGCAGGATAGGCAGGCGCGGTTACAAGGGAAAATTGGTGGGTTGGGGTTGGGTGTTGGGTTTTTCCTCCTTTGTCTTTTGTCAGAGAGGTGAGCTCTGTGGTCTTCTTCAAAGGAGGTTGCTGCCCGCCGAACTGTGAGATGCCAAGATGCACGGTTGGAGGCAATATCAGCCCACTGGCAGTGGTCAATGGGGCAGGCACCAAGAGATTTCTTTAAGCAGTCCTTGTACCTCTTCTTTGGTGCACCTCTGTCTCGGTGGCAAGTGGAGAGCTCGCCATAGAACACGATCTTGGGAAGGCGATGGTCCTCCATTCTGGAGATGTGACCCACCCAGCGCAGTTGGGTCTTCAGCAGCATGGATTCGATGCTTGCAGACTCTGCCAGCTCGAGTACTTCGATGTTGGTGATGAAGTCATTCCAATGAATGTTGAGGATGGTGCGGAGACAGCGCTGATGGAAGCATTGTAGGAGCTGTAGGTGATGCCAGAACAGGAGCGTGGGTATGACAACGGCTCTGTACACGCTGATCTTTGTGTGTTTTTTCAGTTGGTTGTTTTTCCAGACTCTTTTGTGTAGTCTTCCAAAGGCGCTATTTGCCTTGGTGAGTCTGTTGTCTATCTCTTTGTCGATCCTTGCATCAGATGAAATGGTGCAGCCGAGGTAGGTAAACTGGTTGACTGTTTTGAGTTCAGTGAGCCCGATGGAGATGTGGGGGGGGGGGGGGGGGCTGGTGGTCATGGTGGGGAGCTGGCTGATGGAGGACCTCAGTTTTCTTCAGGCTGACTTCCAGGCCAAACATTTTGGCAGTTTCCGCAAAACAGGACGTCTTGCGCTGGAGAGCTGGCTCTGAATGGGCAACTAAAGCGGCATCGTCTGCAAAGAGTAGTTCATGGACAAGTTACTCTTGTGTCTTGGTGTGAGCTTGCAGGCGCCTCAGATTGAAGAGACTGCCATCCGTGCGGTACCGGATGTAAACAGCGTCTTCATTGTTGAGGTCTTTCATGGCTTGTTTCAGCATCATGCTGAAGAAGATTGAAAAGAGGGTTGGTGCGAGAACGCATCCTTGCTTCACGCCGTTGTCAATGGATAAGGGTTCAGAGAGCTCATTGCTGTATCTGTCCCCACCCTGTTGGTTTTCGTGCAGTTGGATAACCATGTTGAGGAATTTGGGGGGGCATCTGAGGCGCTCTAGTATTTGCCAAAGCCCTCTCCTGCTCACGGTGTTAAAGGCTTTGGTGAGGTCAACAAGGGTGATGTAGAGTCCTTTGTTTTGTTCTCTGCACTTTTCTTGGAGCTGTCTGAGGGCAAAGACCATGTCAGTAGTTCCTCTGTTTGCACGAAAGCCACACTATGATTCTGGGAGGACATTTTCGGCGACACTAGGTATTAGTCTATTAAGGAGAATCCTAACGAAGATTTTGCCTGCAATGGAGAGCAGCATGATTCCCCTGTTGTTTGAGCAGTCTGATTTCTCGCCTTTGTTTTTGTACAGGGTGATGATGATGGCATCACGAAGGTCCTGAGGTAGCTTTCCTTGGTCCCAGCAGAGCATGAAAAACTCATGCAGTTTGGTATGCAGAGCTTTGCCGCCAGCCTTCCAGACCTCTGGGGGGATTCCATCCATACCTGCTGCTTTGCCACTTTTCAGTTGTTCAGTTGCCTTATATGTCTCTTTCCGGGTAAGGACCTCATCCAGCTCTAGCCTCAAGGGTTGTTGAGGATGCTGGAGCAGGGCGGATTCTTGGACTGAGCGGTTGGCACTGAAAAGGGATTGGACGTGTTCTGACCATCGATTGAGGATGGAGATCTTGTCCCTGAGAAGGACTTTGCCGTCTGAGCTGCGCAGAGGGCTTTGGACTTGGGGTGAGGGGCCGTACACAGCCTTTAGAGCCTCGTAGAAACCCCTGAAGTCGCCAATGTCCGCGCTGAGCTGGGTTCGTTTGGTGAGGCTAGTCCACCACTCATTTTGGATCTCCTGGAGTAATCATTTAACTGAGTTCCAAATCTCATTTACTATGATTTAATTGGCGATAGCTAAGAAATGTGTTACCATCACGTGGAAATTAGAAACACCGATTTCTCTGAAGAGATGGATATCAGAAATGGACAGTTGTATTCCTATGGAAAAGATTACTTATAATTTAAGAAGCAAACACGATACATTCCTGAAGACCTGGCAACTGTCGTTGAACTTTATTGGTGCACAAGTGTAATATTGCTGTTGTAAATACGTGATCTGTCCTCAACTTTATACTATTGTTTTAACCAGCAAAATAGACTGTGAGCCTCGGCGGTAGACAAAAGACTCTGTATCCATTTATCTTGTTTTAGTTATGGGGAAGGGGGTAATGAGGGGGGCTGGAATGTTTTTATTTTGGAATTTTTATATTGGTTCGTTTTATATATATGTATGTAAATTGTACTTTTTTGTATTTTTATAAGAAAAAAGAAAGAGATGAAGGCCTATGTATTTATTTTTAAGTGATATATAGATTATTTTGGTGTATATATATATATATGTAAAGAATGTATTTGAAAACCAAAAATAAAATATTTTTTAAAGAGTAGTCTTTCTGCCTGCTGTTCTTGAGTATGGGTTGGAGACACAGGAAATTGCTGGTGCTTGAATCTAAAGCAACAAACTATCTGCTGAAGGAACATCAGTGGGAGAAAAAGACCGGCCAACGTTTCAGATTTAATGTCAGAGTAGATATAGAACATCACGTACAACCCTGAGATCCTTTTTCCTGCAAGTGAGGCAGATTGACATTCATTGGCAAAAAAACCATTCAATGTACACACGTTAACAAATAAAGAAATATAAACAAACCAACTGTGCAATACAGAAAGAAAATAAATCAATAAACTGCACAAGTCAGTCCTTAAAGGAGTCCCTGATTGAGTTTGTCATCGAGGGGTCTGATGGTGGAGGGGTCTGATGGTGGAGGGGGAGCAGCTGTTCTTGAACCTGGTGGGGGCGAGTCTTGTGGCACCGATACTTCTTTCCTGATGGCAGCAGTGAGAATAGTGCGTGTGTTGGGTAGGGTAGATCGTTGATGGTTGGTGCTGCTCTCTGACGGCAGCGCTCCCTGTAGATGTGCTCAATGGTGGGAGGGTTTTGCCTGTGATCTCCTGGGCTGTGTTCACTACCTTTGTAAGGGGTCTCTGCTCAGGGGCCTTGGTGTCCCCATACCAGATGGTCAGCAAATTGCCAGGGATCCTTCATCAAAATATGACCCAAAATATCAGCGATCCTTTCCTCCCACTGATGCTTCTCGACCTGCTGAGCCCCTCCAGCAGAATGGTTTTTAAAAAAAATATCATTTAGGTATTGGTCAACTTGCTTTTCCCACTGTGGCTTGGTAAACATGAAAGGGAAATTTCAATTCACAATAGTTCACAACCATACTTTGTCCTTTTTTTTTTAGGTAACTTCCTACGCTTTCAATATTCCTCAACAACCTCTCCCATTTTTTGTTCTGTAGCTATCAGACATCCCCCCCCCCCCACCTTTGTGATAATGATCACGTTATAGTCACACACACTGTACAATGTACATCTACACTGAGATTCTCACTTATTGCAGCTGAACAAGTACTTGGTAGACAAACCCAATAGTATGCTTAAAAGAGACAATAAATACAAAAAAAATCCTCAAGGAAACCAAACCTTTGTGTCTTGCAACTCCCTTGGGCTTCCTTACCGCTTCTTTCACATTTCATGAAGACACCTTCACCCAGAGCTCCCAGATTTTCACTGATGAATGACTCCTTTTTGCAGGACATAGAATTCAATTTAAACCCAGTGTGAATTGGTTTAACCACTTCCACTACAAACAGCAGAGCTTCAACATGTAAAAACCTGCCTACACCCACACCTTCCTCCCGCCAGCCTCCACCCCTTCCCTTCCTCCCATCAGTATCCTGCTATTCCCGACGAACTATTGTGTGCCTGAAACATTGTCTGTCTATTGCCTTCCACAGATGCTGCCTGACCAGCTGAGTTCCTCCAGCTCTTTGTGTGTTGTTCCAATTTCCAGCATCTGCCTTCTTTCTTTTCTCCGATGCAGAGTCTTGGACTGGAAACATCGACAATTCATCCCCCCCGCATTCAGACGTTTGCTCGATTTTCTCCAATCAGACTGGCTTTATATTTTGGCTTTTTTTGTTAAACATTTGCTCCCACAGTGACCGGAGAACCCTATAATCATAGAACACTACAGCACAGAAACAGGCCCTTCAGTCCTTCTAGTCTGAGCCAAACTATTATTTTGTCTAGACCCACTGACCTACCCTCCACCCTCCATGCACCTGTCCGAATTCTTCTTAAAGGTTAAAATTGAGCCCATATTCACCCCCTCAGCTGGCATCTAGTTCTACACCCCCACCCCTTTGTGAAGAAGTTTCCCCCCTCAACTTTTCCCCTTTCACCCTTAACCCACGTCCTCTGGTTTGTATCTCAACTGCCCTCAGTGGGAAAAGCTGACTCACATTAGTCCAACACCTCATCATTTTAAACACCACCATCAACACCCCCTCCCACCACCCCCCCCCCCCCACCAATCTTCCAAGCTCCAGGAAATAAAGTATTTTATCAAATGACTTAAAAATAAAGGAGGGAGAGAGTGAAAAGAAAGATATGTCCGTTCATGGAAAGGGAGAGGCTGCAAACGTCACCGTCTCGGCTCACGAGTTACCGCAGAGATGGGCGCTTCGACACTTGCCAAGCGGGAAAGAAATACAACCCGGAGGGTAACTTGTTACAGGTCCAGGCCGGAGCGGGTCAGGTCCAGCCCGGAGTGGGTCAGGTCCAGCCCGGAGCGGGTCAGGTCCAGCCCGGAGTGGGTCAGGTCCAGCCCGGAGCGGGTCAGGTCCAGGCCGGAGCGGGTCAGGTCCAGGCCGGAGCGGGTCAGGTCCAGGCCGGAGCGGGTCAGGTCCAGCCCGGAGTGGGTCAGGTCCAGGCCGGAGCGGGTCAGGTCCAGCCCGGAGCGGGTCAGGTCCAGCCCGGAGCGGGTCAGGTCCAGGCTGGAGCGGGTCAGGTCCAGGCCGGAGCGGGTCAGGTCCAGCCCGGAGCGGGTCAGGTCCAGCCCGGAGCGGGTCAGGTCCAGGCCGGAGTGGGTCAGGTCCAGGCCGGAGCGGGTCAGGTCCAGCCCGGAGCGGGTCAGGTCCAGGCCGGAGCGGGTCAGGTCCAGGCTGGAGCGGGTCAGGTCCAGCCCGGAGCGGGTCAGGTCCAGGCCGGAGCGGGTCAGGTCCAGCCCGGAGCGGGTCAGGTCCAGGCCGGAGCGGGTCAGGTCCAGCCCGGAGCGGGTCAGGTCCAGGCTGGAGCGGGTCAGGTCCAGGCCGGAGCGGGTCAGGAGGTCGCCGTCCCCACTCGTTACCGCTGACTCGTCACTGACCTTCACTGCAGCTGGTTACAAGGTGGGCGCGTCCCAAACCTTCCAGATTGTTTCCAAGGGCTGGACGCACATTAGAGGCACATTTTATTCGCCGGGAGGATCAGCCCCGACCGACTTGTCCCGGACAGCGCAGCTGTGTATTTCTATATGTAGCATTTGGCTCGCCCTCGCGTACGTCAAACCTGGCCGAACCAGCTCAGCAATTTTAGAGAGGGGGGGGGAGAGATGGGTAGACAGATCGAGAGAGAGAGAGAGAAGGTGAGAGAGAGAGAGAGAGAAGGAGAGAAAGGAGAGAGAGAGAAAGGAGAGAGAGAGAGAAGGGGAGAGAGAGAGGAGAGTGAGAGAGAGAAAGGAGAGAGAGAGAGAGGAGAGAGAGAAGGGGAGAGAGAGAGAAGGAGAGAGAGAGAAGGAGAGAAAGGAGAGAGAGAGAAAGGAGAGAGAGAGGAGAGAGAGAGAGAAGGGGAGAGAGAGAGAGAGAGAAGGAGAGAAAGGAGAGAGAGAGAAAGGAGAGAGAGAGAAGGAGAGAGAGAGAGAAGGAGAGAGAGAGAGAGAAGGAGAGAGAGAGAGAAGGAGAGAAGGAGAGAAAGGAGAGAGAGAGGAAGAAGAGAGAGAGAGGAGAGAGAGAGAGAAGGGGAGAGAGAGAGGAGAGTGAGAGAGAGAAAGGAGAGAGAGAGAGAGGAGAGAGAGAAGGGGAGAGAGAGAGAAGGAGAGAGAGAGAAGGAGAGAAAGGAGAGAGAGAGAAAGGAGAGAGAGAGGAGAGAGAGAGAGAAGGGGAGAGAGAGAGAGAGAGAAGGAGAGAAAGGAGAGAGAGAGAAAGGAGAGAGAGAGAGAGAGAAGGAGAGAGAGAGAGAGAAGGAGAGAGAGAGAGAGAAGGAGAGAAGGAGAGAAAGGAGAGAGAGAGGAAGGAGAGAGAGAGGAGAGAGAGAGAGAAGGGGAGAGAGAGAGGAGAGTGAGAGAGAGAAAGGAGAGAGAGAGAGAGGAGAGAGAGAGAGAAGGGGAGAGAGAGAGAGGAGAGAGAGAGAGAGAGAAGGAGAGAAGGAGAGAGAGAGAAAGGAGAGAGAGAGGAGAGAGAGAGAGAAGGGGAGAGAGAGAGAAGGTGAGAGAGAGAGAGAAGGAGAGAAGGAGAGAAAGGAGAGAGAGAGAAAGGAGAGAGAGAGAAAGGAGAGAGAGAGGAGAGAGAGAGAAGGGGAGAGAGAGAGAGATGGAGAGAAGGAGAGAAAGGAGAGAGAGAGAAAGGAGAGAGAGAGAAAGGAGAGAGAGAGAAAGGAGAGAGAGAGGAGAGTGAGAGAGAGAAAGGAGAGAGAGATGAGAGAGAGAGAGAAGGGGAGAGTGAGAAGGAGAAAGAGAAGGAGAGAGAGAGAAGGAGAGAGAGAGAGAAGGGAGAGGGAGAGAAAGGAGAGAGGGAGAGAAAGGAGAGAGAGAGAGAAGGGGAGGGAGAGAGAAAGGAGAGCGAAGGAAAGAGAGAGAGGAGAGAAAGAGAGAGAAGGAGAGAGAGAAAGAGATAGAGAAGGAGCGTTGACACTTCCCTTGAAGCAATGAAGTGCGCGCACGGATGTCCTGGGGAAGGCGCTGGCTTTTCTCTCCTCCCTCCAGCGATTGTGCGACATTCCCTCCCTTTCATCTCCCCTGCAAAATGTTGGCTTCTTTGGGCAATTTCCTCCCGGACCAATCTGCCGTTCCTTTTCCCTCTTCAACGTTGATGCATCTGCAGTCCTCGTTCACCTTCTGACTGGTGATGTTTTTTGAAGAACCCCCGAGTCCAGAAGAAGACTGCAGATACTCGAAATCTTAGTGGATTCAGACCTCGCCGAGGTAGTTGATTTCAGGGAGTAGAGACCGAAGGTTTGAGATGTGAGGGGTGAGGTTGAAGGACAATTGGTTTCACTCACAGGGTGGTCTGCATCTGGGGAACCAGCCAGAGGCAACTGCAGAAGTGCAGACACCTTCAAGTTCAAATTCACGATCTAAATCTATCGCCAGCTACCTACAGGTGTCTAGTCTGTGTGTGTGTGTGTGACTATTGCACCTTCCTGACAAGTGAGGAGATGTTGAGTGTCCACAATAGGTCACGAGTGAAGTGAACTCCAAGGATCTTTGTGTTCTCCACTCTCTCTCTCTCTACTACAAAGCTGTTGATGTGTAGAGGAGGATGGTCTCTCCTGTCCTCCTGAAGTCCATGACAACCTCCATCATCTTGTCTGTGTTGAGACTCAGGTTGCTATTCTCGTACCACTTCACGAGATTTTCCATCGTTGTTGCTGACCTTACAATGTTGCAAAGGCTTTTGGACAAATAGAGATGGATAGGGATAGATGAAAGGTAAAGATAAAGGTTCCATTAGTGTCACGTAATACTCCATTTAGAATGTAACGTACGTGAAATTCTTTAATTTCGTCTACCGTAAGCGTAAATGGTTATATGGTAAGGAAGACAGAGAGTCGCCACTTTGTCCACACAATGACTCTTTTGCTTGGCATGGATGATTTGGGCCAGAGGGCCGGCTCTATGCTGTAGCAGGCAGCAAGCAAGGAGAGAGAACAAAGTTAAGGTTGCAGGTCAATGACCGTTCCTGGGAGTTAAACAAGAAAATCTGCAACCACTGGGGTTGAGTGCAACACACAAAGGTGCTGGAGAAACTCAGCAGGTCACGCGGCGTCCGTAGGAAGTAAAGGGTAACCAACATTTTGGGCCTGGGCCCTTTCATCAGAACTTGAAAGGTTCAAATTGAAGGATGTTTTAATTTGCAGTGGAGAAGGAGTGGTGAGGGGACCAAAGAGAAGGTCACTGATTTGGCTGGAGACCAAATAAGATGGAATGAAACTGTGGCAGCCTCACGCCTACGCCTGTTTTGCACAAAGCATGTCACAACTGCTAACTCTCAGATGACATGCTTGGGTGTCCAGACAAGCCTGCACAAGCCAACCTATCGAGAACATGCACAACTTTGAGGTTAGGAGCAGATGCAGCTTTTGATTAGTTGTAAAAGAGGCTCACATAATAAACTGAAGACATAATGTGTCTTTTGTAGCCTATCATCATTTGATCTTTGTTCAGTCACGGGATTCAGTAACTCCTAACAAAACAAGTTGAGATGGTGCTGGCTGAGTGCAACATTAATAGATGATTTAAAATGGAGAAGAAAAATATATTTAAAAAAAATCAATGTTGGAAAAGTGAAATGCACTTTGGAGAAGGAAAACACTGCAGATGCTGGAATTCTGAAATAAAAGGTTTGACACTCTCAGCTAGCAAGGCAGCATCTGTGGATTGAGAAACAGTTAATGTTTTGAATCTGGGACCCTTCATTATGTCATGGATAAGGTGGCAAAGAGAAGATCTCCGATAGGGTGAGACCAATTGGTGCAGTTACATGTACGTTATCTCAGTGTTGTCACTGTGGCCCGTGTCCAGCAGGCAAACTATACGCACAGAAATAAGGACTGATCCAAAGTAAAGTAGAAAATGCCAATTCTGGCATGAATGGAAACATCATGAGTTTCCTAAAGTTGGAGAATTCCTCCAGTATTACATCAGCTGCTCAATATTTGGAAGAAGATTCATGTAGAAAGGAATAAAATAAATGACCAATTACCAAAACTAATACTGACGCAAAATCAGCTAATCCCTTTTACAATAGATAACCTTTCCTTTAGAGAATGGGAGAAAAAAGGGATCAAAAGAATAGAAAATTGCTTTTCAGGAAATAAATTATTATCCTTTGAACAAATGAAGGATAAATATAATATAACTCACGATACAGTGTTGGCATACTACCAACTGAAATCCTACTTGAAGGACAAATTGGGAAGCAGTCTGAGGTTACCAGAGGGAAGTAATTTTGAATATGTGATTACAGATACAATGATAATCAAAAGATTTATAACAAACACAACATACCATGTAAAAAACCATGTTGATTATCCTTAATCAGTTTCTGGCTATCCAAATAATTGTATATCTGATCTCTTAGAACACCTTCCATTAACTTACCTACTACTGATGCCAGGCTCACAAGCCTATAATTTCCAGGGTTACCTTTGGAGCCTTTATTAAACAACGGAACAACGTGAGCTACCGTCCAATCCTCCGGAGCTGCACCTGTGGCGAAGGACATTTTAAATATTTCTGCCAGAAATGTATTACCCTCAACTATTTAGTCTCACCCTGTCCCTGTCAGAGCTATTCTCTTTGTACTATCCACCCCACTCCTCCCCCAACCTTGTTTCTGAAAATTATTTTGGAGGGCAGTGCACAGAACCATAAAAGTGGTAGAGAGGATCACTGGGGTCTCCCTCTCCTCCATCAATGTGATTTACCAGCATTGTTGTTTAAAGAGGGTTTGCAAAATCAGGGAGGACCCCTGCCGCCCTGAACACATCTCCCCTCACCACCCTGCATGCATCTCCCCCCTACCATCCTGCATGCATCTCCCCCCTACCACCCTGCACGCATCTCCCCCCACCACCCTGCACACATCTCCCCCTACCATCCTGCATGCATCTCCCCCCTACCACCCTGCACGCATCTCCCCCCTACCACCCTGCACACATCTCCCCCCTACCATCCTGCAGGCATCTCCCCCCTACCACCCTGCAGGCATCTCCCCCCTACCATCCTGCACGCATCTCCCAGCTAATCACATCGGGAAAATGATACAGGAGGATCAGAGACAGAACCACCAAGCTAAGGAACAGCTCCTTCCCACGGGCAGAGAGAATGACTGATAAAACAACTCTCCGTGACTATTATTCAATCATAATATTTATTTTAATATGTAGATACTGTGCATATGTATAGCTTGTCTGCATGTGCATTGTGTTTGCACTGTTCTGCACCAATGACTGGCGAACACTGTTTCATCGGGGATACGATTAGATAACTTGAACTTTTTCTCTTTTTTCCAATTCTGATGAGGTATCTTTTTCCTCAGACGCTGCTTGATTTACTGAGTTTTCCCAGCATTTGCTGCTTTTACTTCTGCAGTCCTGATTTTTGGTTAGATATAAACTGGAAAGAGTGATCATAAGAAATATTGAATTTAATCATGCGACATGGTCATTATTTTGCTGATACAGTGCCAGCGATCAGGACCGGGGCTCCAATCTGGCGCTGAATGTAAGGAGTTTGCACGTTCTCCCCTTTTCTGTGTGAGTTTCCTCCAACCTTTCAAAACATAACGGCTTTGCAGGCTTGTTGGTGTGTTTGAGCAGCGTGGGCTCATGGGCCAGAAGTTACCATGCTGAATCTCTAAATTAAACTGAATGACTTTTTAAAAACTATATCCTACATTTTAGTCTTGTTGCACCACTGTGTTTTTATTCTTTCACTACCTGCTGTACTATGAAGAGGATGACTTGTCTGGATTCTATATGGATTGACTTGTCTGGATAGCACACAAAACAACATTTTTGATGACAATCTCTATATACAAGGCAATAAGCAACTCAGTTTAATTCATTTTTATATGGGCTCTGAAGTCTTGTCACAAGGAAGACCTAGGCCTATCCTTGCCCTGGTGAGGTGCTATTGTCAGGCACAGTCCTTATCTAAGTATGTGTGCTTAAAACATGAGGTACCTTTAACTCGATCACTATGTTTGTTACCTAACATATTGCTCCTCTCTTGTGGGTGGCACAGTTGGCGTAGTGGTTAGTGTCACATTGTTACAGCAGCAGTGACCCAGGTTCGAATCCAGCACTGTCTGTAAGGAGTTTGTACGTTCTCCCCGTGCCTGATGTGGGTTTCCTCCTGGTGCTCCAGTTTTCTCCCATCCTTCAAGGCATATGGGTCTTGTAGATTAAATGGGTGCAGTTGGGTGAGATGAGCTTGTGGGCCGAAAGGGCCAGTTACTGCGCTGAATGTCTAAATTTAATTTAATAAAGGTGGGAACTCTGACTTGGGGGGAAGATGGCGCCGGAAGAGAAGCGATTTTTAAAGATGGTGCCAAAGGAAGGGTTTCTTCTTCTTGGGTGTCCCTGATCACTCCCTGCCTCTCTAGGTACTTATACATATTATCCCTAAGAATATTTACCAATAGTTTACCCACCATTGAAGTCAAACTTACTGGCCGATAATTGCTGGGCCTACACCTGGAAGCCTTTTTAAACAGAAGAACCACGTATACAATACGCCAATCCTGCGGCACCATGCCCCCTCTAGTGATTGTTGAAAAATCACCGTCAGAGCCTCTGCTATTTCCTCCCTGACTTCCCTCAAGGTCCTGGGAAAAATCCCATCAGGACCCAGAGACTTATCAACCTTTATATGCCTCAGAAGGTCCAGCACCCCCTCTTTCCTAATCCCTATGTTTTCCATAATTACCCTTTTTGCCTCACTTATCCTACATGATTCCATATCCTTTCCCTAGTGAATACCAACGAGAAGAACTCGTTCAATATTTCCCCCATCTCATTCGGCTCTGCACACAGTTGTCCGCTCTGATTCTCTAAGGAACCAATTCTATCCTTCACTCTCCTTTTGCTATTCACATATTTGTAAAAACCCTTTGGATTTACTTTCATTCTGTTCGCTATAGCCTTCTTTTCACTTTCCTAATTTCCTTCTTAAGCTTCTTTCTACAATCCATGTAATTTCCAAGCATCTCGTTCATCGCTTGCTTCCTGTATTTAATGAAGACCTCCCTTTTTTCCTGAACCAACTTCCTAATCTCCCTTGAAAACCACAGCTCTCTTGAACATTTGGTCCTGCCTTTTATCCTAACAGGAACATAAAGATTCTGCACTCTCAAAATCTCACCTTTAAATGACCATCAATTCTCCTCTACCTCCTTCCCATAAAACAAATCAGCCCAAACCACTCCTTGCAAATCCCTTCTCATTTCTTAAATCTGCCTTTCCCCCTCTCAAAAACCTTCATCGTTGGACCAGATCTATCCCTTTCCATAATTATATTGAAACTAATGGTACCATGATCACTGGATCCGAAGTCCTCCCCAACACACACCTCAGTCACCTGCCCTATCTCATTCCCCAACAGTAGATCCAACACTGCCCCTTCTCTTGTGGGTACCTCAACGTATTCCCACAAAAAACCAATCCTGCACCATTTCCCTTGATGAGCCCTCCAAATTATCTTGTATCAGCACCTCTGTAATATTTTCCCTAACAAGTAATGCCACACCCCCTCCCCTTACCCCTCCAAGTCTATCACATCTAAAACAGCGAAATCCCTGAATATTTAACTGCCAGTCACATCCCTCCTGCAACCACGTCTTACTAATCGCCATCACGTCATACTGCCAAGGATCTATCCACACCTTACAATACTCCTAGCATTTAAGTAAATGTATTTCAGAGATTTCCCACAACCTACCTTTTAGTTATCCCCGTCTTTATAGTCAACTCTATTATTTATCACAATTATCCCCCATCCATCATAGCACCAATCCCTTTTCTCCTCAAATAACTGCCCTTCCATCTGCAAATTTTGTCTACAAGTATTCTTTCTTTGCTGACAAACCTTCTCTCTGCTGTCCTCCCTGAAATGGACCCTTTCCCACAGCCACACTAGTTTAAAGCCCCTTTAGTAGCCCCAGCATACACCCCCTCCAGGATCCTGGTCCCTCTCGGATTCAAATGCAACCCATCTGTTTGATACAGGTCCCACCTCCCTCAGAATAGGTCCCAGTGACCCAAGAACTTGAATTCCTACCCCTTACTCCACCCCTTTAGCCATGCATTCAACCTCCACCTGATTCTATTCTTGCCCTCACTATCACGTGGCACAGGAAATAATCCAGAGATTACCCCATTTGTGGCCCTTCTTCTTAGTTCCCTACCTAACTCCCTGTATTCATTTTACTCCTTCCTCCCTAAGTCATTGGTACCAACATGGACCACGACCTCTGGCTCATTACCCTCCCCCTTTAGGATGTCATGTACACGAGAAGTTATATCTTTATCGTCTCCTCAGAATCCCCTATCAGTCATCCTGACCATTGAATCCCCTATAACTATTGCCCTCCTCTTCCTTTCCCTACACTTTTGGGGTACAGAGGACATCTTCTTAAAAACAGCAGAAGGAAGACAAAATATATGAGTTGGAGGAGACTTTAATTTCTGCTTGGACCCAAACAGATAACTCGGCAAGAACACTAATGAGGGTGAAAGCAGCAAAAACCACAATTTCATATATGAAAGATCTAAATCTTATCGATGTATGGAGGCAATTAAATCAGTGCATAGAATATAGGAGTTGGGAAGTAATGATGGAACTGTACAAGGAAAGAACAAATACAGAATGGCCAATGGGACCTTCTTCTGTTTTCTCCATCTAAGATCATTTTTAAGAGAAAGATGGGGGCCAACAGTGACCCCCCCACCACCTGAAATTAGTGAAACTGAATGAACAGTTTGGATGGGGAACACATCCAAATTTATGACAAAAATGTACTATGCTTTCCAGAGTGAAAGTGCAAAACCAGGGTTGCAGAGATCAAGGGAAAGATGGGAATCGGACTTGGGGGTGATGATTTCAGAAAGAAGCTGGTCAGTTTGAATTTAGTGGAAATATGGAGGAAATTAAATCCAACTGAAAAAGATTTTTCTTTTTATTCATCTCGACATAATTCTTTCTCTAGAATAGATTTATTTTTGGTTTCTTCACAGTTACAAGGGAGATTTAATTATACAGAGTATAGAAGTAGATTATTGTCAGGCCACTCTTTGTTGTTAGTTAAATCTTTGGATGCTGAAGTAATTGAAACTGCATAACGTTGGAGGTTTAAATGAGATGTTATTGAGGAGACTGGAATTTGTGAAGTTTTTAAGAGATCAAATAAGTTTTTATTTGCAGACGAATGAAGATTCAATGCAAAATAAATTCATTTTATGGGATGCATTAAAAGCTTATTTGAGAGGTCAAATTATTAGTTATACTGCAAAGATTAAGAAACAATTATTTTCAGGAAGTTTAAAATTGGAAAAGGAAATTGAAAGTTTTGAGAAGATAATTAAAAGGAAAATGTACTGAAGATGATAAATTACAATGATCTAAATTGAAATAATGTTATAATAATCTACAAACAAATAGATATGAAAAAATTATATTATGATCTAAACAACATTATTATGAATTGGGGGAAAGAACTCGTAAAGTTTTAGCATGGCAACTTAAAACTGAACAAATATCAAGGACAATTAATGCTGTTAGGAAAAATGGTGGAATTACTTATAAATGTAGGGAAATAAATGTGGAATTTTTTAAATTTTCTAAAAATTTGTATACATCAGAGGGAGGCCAAGGAGAAGAACAAATTGATTCTTTTTTTAAAATCTAGATTGGATTTGTCGACTTTAAATGATTTAGATATAAAAAAAACTAGATGCTGATTTTACTGATTTAGAGTTGAAGGAAGCTTTGTATTCAATGCCTAATGGGAAATCTCCTGGAGAAGATGGATTTACAACAGAGTTTTATAAAGAATTTAATTATTTATTATCTCCATTATATAAGGATGTATTAAAACAAGCAACGGAAATGGGTGTATTTCCAGAATCTTTCTCAAGTGCATTGATTACAGTGATACCAAAGAAAGATAGGGACCCTTTGAAAGTGGCCTCATATAGACCAATAACATTACTGAATGTTGATTATAAGATAGTGGCTAAAGTTTTAGCTCATAGATTGGCTAATTGTTAATCAAAGTTGTTGCATATTGATCAAGTAGGTTTTGTTAGAGATAGATAGGATTTTCCCCAGGACCTTGAGAGAAGTTAGTATAGAAATAGCGCAGGCTCTGGCAGTAATTTCTCAAATGCCATTAGAGATGGGTATAGTGTTGGAGGATTGGCATGTTGCGCATGTGGCTCCTTGGTTTAAAAAGGGTTCGAGGAGGTAGCCTAGCAATTTTCGGTCTGTAAATTTGACATCTGTGGTAGGTAAATTGTTGGAAAGCATTCTTAGAGATAATATATATAAGTATATGGAGGGGCAGGGTCTGATAAGGGACACTCAACACGGATTTGTGCGTGGAAGATCATGTTTGACCAATCTCGTTGAATTTTTTGAAGAGGTGACTAGGAATGTTGATGAGGGTAGAGCAGTGGATGTTGTCTATATGGACTTCAGTAAGGCCTTCAATAAGATTCTGCATGGGAGATTAGTTAGGAAGGTTAAGTCCTTGGGTATTAATTTGGAGATAGTCAAATGGATTCAACAGTGGCTGGAAGGAAGGTGCCAGAGAGTCAGTAGATAATTGTTTGTCAGGATGGAGGCCGGTGACAAGCGGTGTACCTCAGGGTTCAGTATTGGGACCATTGCTGTTTGTCATATTAATGATCTGGAGGATGGGGCGATAAATTGGATTTGTAAATATGTAGATGATACTAAAATAGGGGGAATTGTGGATGATGAAGAGGGTTTTCAAAGATTACAGAGGGATTTAAACTGCTTAAAGGAGTGGGCAGAAAGATGGCAGATGGAGTTTAATGCTGATAAGTGTGAGGTGCTTCATTTTGGAAAGAATAATCAAAGCAGGACATATGTGGTAAATGGGAGGGCATTGAAGAATGAAGTGGAGTGGAAAGATCTAGGAATAATGGTGCATTGTTCCCTGAAGGTAGGAGTGCATGTGGACAGGGTGGTGAAGAAGGCCTTTAATATGCTTGCCTACATAAATCAGTGCATTGAATATTGGAGTTGGGAAGTAATGATGAAACTGTACAAGGCATTGGTGAGGCCAAATTTAGAGTACTGTGTGCAGTTCAGGTCACCAATTTATAGGAAGGATATTAACAAGATAGAGAGAGTGCAGAGAAGATTTACAAAACTGTTGCCTGGGTTTCAGCATCTGGAATACAAGGAGAGATTGAGCAAAGTAGGTCTTTATTCCTTGGAATGTAGAAGGCTGAGAGGGGATTTAATAGAGGTGTTTAAGTTAATGATAGATAGAGTTGAGGTGGAAAGACTTTTCCCATTGAGAGTAGGAGAGATGGATGCAAGAGGTCATGGGTTGAGAGTTGACGGGCAAAGGTTTAGGAGTTACATGAGGGGGAACTTCTTTACTCAGAGAGTGGTTACTGTGTGGAATGGGCTTCCGGGAAAAGTGGTGGAGGCAGGGTCAATTTTGTCATTTAAGAAAGAGTTGGATAAGTATATGGATGGGAGGGGGATGGAGGGATATGGGCAGAGTACTGGTAAGTGGAATTAGAGGAGGTACTTGGATCAGTGTGGACTAGAAGGGCCAAATTGGCCCGTTTCCATGCTGTAATTGTTATATGGTTATATAATGTTTTGGGGCAGACTAGATGGGCTGAAGGGCCTGTTTCTGCTGTAATTACCTATGGTTCTATGGCCACAGATTAGATGGCCAAAGGGCCTGGTTCTGTGATAATATTGTTCTATGAGCACACACTCGGTGGGCTGAATCCCTGTTTCTGTGCTGTAGTGTTCTATGGATGCCCATGTTGAATGCCTAGGTCTCTCTGCCTCATTGTGTCTCCTGGTTAGTGATACTTCCTGTACCAAATCACCCCTCAAACATTAGCTTGCCAAGGAGAGCGTGTTAGCAGAATCCATCATTTCACGGTCTCATCTGGTCTGTCTCGTCCTAGACAGGGTTTGTAATGGGCACCTTCCAGCTACAGGACGTCTTGTTCTACGGAGGAAGTGGCTTTACCATCATACGATGCACAAGCTTCGCTTTGGAGAATATCGAGAAGAAAGATGGGAACTATTCAATCCTGGACCTTCTCATCTACAACTTCTATCTTCCCTTCTTCTTCTTCGGGCCAGTGATGACCTTTGTGAAAAATAGTTGGAGGTGATTAAACTCGCACCATTCTGTCGAAAGTGATGGAATGCAAAGTACGTAGATTAGAGCTTAAGAGTAGACAGTACTGGCTAGTGGGCCCCTTCTTATCTCGAGCCCCAAGGAAGCAAGGATCTGCTTCAGGCTGGTACAGTGACCTAAGGTAGTCTATAGCTAGTACTGCGCTTGCTTAATAGAAACATGAATATTAACGTAACATGCGATGTATGAAGAGGGAGGAACTGAGTGATACCTGGATTGATGGAAGGGAGAAGGAGAATGTTGTAATGTATTGGGATTCTGATTGGAAGAAGATAAATGAAGGTGGAGTGAAGTTGAGCGCGGGACTGTACAAAGGAGTGATGATTCTGAACCTCCGGTGTGTCTCCAGACCAGGGACACCCAACTCTGCAGACTCGAAATAAAGCTGAACCTGTTCTCCAAGACTTTGTCTCCAGAGAAGTAATTGTGAACACTTTATATTTCGCATCTTTGGTCAGTTCCACGATCAGGTAAGCTTGGGGCCCATGCCGGCGCAAGAGTTTCCTGTGGTAGAACACATGGAGTAACTCAGCAGATCTTGCAGCATCCATCAGAAGAATGGTCACCAATGATTGGGCCCTAGCCCTTCATAAGGTGTCTCTTCCTCTGGGTGCTCTGGTTTTCTTTCACATCCCAGAAAGACGTATGGGGTTAGCAGGTTCATTGGTCACCCGGGTGCATTTGTGCGGTGTGGCCTCATGAGCCAAAAGGTTTGTTACTAGACATACAGAATGGTAACAGGCCCTTCCGGCCCATGACCCCATGTCCCCAAAATACACCAATTAACCTACAAACCCAGTACACTTTGAAGGGTAGGAACAAGCTGGAGCACCCAGAGAAAACACACACAGACATGCAGAGATTGTACAAACTCCTGACAGACAGTGCAGAATTGGAATCCAGGTCACGGACACCCCAACCATGATGCTAACCATACCATCTCGTGCTGTGTCTCTAAATTAATAAAATTTAAATTAATGGAATTTAATGAAACCTCATTTACGAAAACGATGCTCCACAACATTTGAGGTATCACTAAAAATGCCCTGTCCTGTTTAAAATTTCATGGGGTGGCATTGTATAAGCACCAATCAGACCATTGACTATTAAATTGTTGTTGGTTGGGAGAAGCACAGGGGCATAACTGGTAAAACTGGTGCCCCGCAACTCTTATCATCTGGGTTCGATATTGACCTCCGGTGCTGCCTGTGTGGAGTTGGCATGTTCTTCCTTTAACTACATGGGTTTACCCTCTGTGTGCTCCTCTTTCTTCCCACACCTCAAAGGGGCAGTTCTGTAGATTACTGACCCATTGTAAATTGCCTCCAGTTTCTCAGTAAGAGGTAGAATCTGGGAGGGGGTTTGTGGAAACATGGGGGAGAATAAAATGGGACAAGTACAATGGGTGTTTGCTGGCTGACATGAACTCAGTGTGCCAAAGGCCCTGGTCATACATAATACAAGGTGCTCCCCGACTTGCGACCTGTTCGACGTACGTCCATCAGCACATACGACCAATTTTTTAAAAATAAGAAAAAATATAAAGTTTATGTGGTTTATGTTGTATTTGACAAAATATAACAGGGATACAGCGTGTTGTAAGAACCAAAATGTACGTATTTACCTTGTTAGTTGGTGTCCCGAGGTCCATAGGCTGGCGTGGCCATTTTGATTCCTGTGAGCATGCATGAGCCTTTGATTGGCGCATGCATGGTGGGTTCATGTATTATAGTTTGGATGCCGCATGCACGAGAGTTAAGGGCACAAATTCAATATCTTCAGGGTGCTTAACTCTCATGCATGTGCACAGGAACCAAGATGGCCGCGCCCAGCCTACGGATCCCGGCAGACCGACTAACAAAGTAAGTACACAATTCCGACGTATATCCATTCCGAGATACAACCAGTCATCCAGAACAGAACACGGACGTATGTCAGGGAGTACCCATATAGAATATAAAAGTCTTGGTGAGACTTCACCTTGAGTACCATGTATACACTTTTGATCTCCTAATCTGAAGAAGGACATTCTTGCTGTTGAGGAGGTGCAATGAAGGTTAACAAGACTGATATCTGGGATTGTAGGACTGACGGTCAAAGAAAGGCTGGATAGACTAAGGTTATACTCATTGGAATTTAGAAGAATGAGAGGAGATCTCATAGAGACATAAAATTCTGACAGGACCAGACAGGTTACATGCAAGAAGAATGTTCCTCCATATTCTTCTTTCTTTGGCTTGGCTTCGCGGACGAAGATTTACGGAGGGGTAAATATCCACGTCAGCTGCAGGCTCGTTTGTGGCTGACAAGTCCGATGCGGGACAGGCAGACACGGTTGCAGCGGTTGCAGGGGAAAATTGGTTGGTTGGGGTTGGGTGTTGGGTTTTTCCTCCTTTGTCTTTTGTCAGTGAGGTGGGCTCTGTGGTCTTCTTCAAAGGAGGTTGCTGCCCGCCGAACTGTGAGGCACCAAGATGCACGGTTGGAGGCAATATCAGCCCACTGGCGGTGGTCAATGTGGCAGGCACCAAGAGATTTCTTTAAGCAGTCCTTGTACCTCTTCTTTGGTGCACCTCTGTCATGGTGGCCAGTGGAGAGCTCGCCATATAACACGATCTTGGGAAGGCGATGGTCCTCCATTCTGGAGACGTGACTTACCCAGCGCATATAACAATTACAGTACGGAAACAGGCCATATCGGCCTTTCTAGTCCGCAACGATTTAAGTGAACTCCACTAGTCCCACCTACCTGCCCATAACCCTCCAACCCCCTCACATCCATGCACTCATCCAATCTCCTCTTAAATGACAAAATTGACCTTGATGCAACGACCACTTCCGGAAGGTCATTCCACTCAGCCACCACTCTCTGAGTGAAGAAGCTTCCTCTTATGTTAATTCTAAAGTTTTTCCCCCAACCCTTAACTTATGACCCCTCGTTCCAATCTCTCCTACCCCCAAGGGAAACAGCCAATTCACATCTACTCTATCTATCCTCCTCATAATTTTATATACTTCTATCAAATCCCCCTTCAATCTTCTACGCTCAAATTAATAAAGACCCTTTCCACTCAATCTTTCTCCGTATTCTAGATACTCCCCCATTAATCCCTACATCTCCTCTCCTCTAGCTCCATCTCTCTCTCTCTCTCCCTTTTCCCTCTGTTTCCTTTTCTCTCGATGTTGGGGAAGTCCAGAACAAGGGATCACAATCTCAGGAAAAGGAGGAAGCCATTAAAGACCGAGATAAGGAGAAATATCTTCACTCAGAGAGGTGTGAACTAGTGGAACTCCCAAATGCAGAAAATTGTTGAGGCCAGTTCATTAGATAGACTCAAAAGGCAAAGGAGATCAAGGAATGTTCTTGTATAATAATAGCATTAATGGTTCTTATAGAGCAATTTACAGAGCGGAAACAGGCCATGTTGGCCCTCCAAGTCTGCATCGGTTCACTAGAACAATTCCACTAGCTCAACCCTCCCGTTCTCCGCCAATAACCCTCAAACACCCTCACCTCCATGTATACATCCAACCTTCTCTTAAATGACAGAAGGGACCCTGATGCAACTATCTCATTCGGAAGATCATTCCATTCTGCCACCAATCACTGGGTGAAAAAGCCACCTCTAATATTTCTCCAAAAGTTTTGCCACCTTACCCTTAACTCATGGCCTCTTGTTCCAACCTCCCCTGCCCTCAGGGGAAAGAGTCTGTTTAAGTCAAGTCTATCTATTCCTTTCATAATTTTAAATACCTCTATCAAGTCTCCTCTCAGTCATCTACGTTCCAATGAATAAAGTCCCAGTCTCCTTAATCTCTCCCTGTAATCCAGATGCTGTAAGCAAGGCAACATCCTTGTAAACCTTCTCTGCACCCTCTCCACCTTATCTATATCCTTTCTATAATTTGGAGACCAGAACTGAGTACAGTACTCCAAACCTGGCCTCACCAATGCCTTAAACAGCTGCAGCATCACCTTCCAGCTCCTATACTCCATACTATGATTTATGAAGGCCAGCATACCATATGCCTTCTTAACCACCCTGTCTACATGGGAATCCACCTTCAATGAATTCTGTACCATAACCCCCAGGTACCTCTGCTCCTCTGCGTGCCTCAATGCCCTCCCCCCTAACTCTATGTGTCCTATTCTGGTTATTTTTACCGAAATCCAACACCTCACACTTGTCTACATTGAATTCCATCTGCCATCTTTCAGCCCACTCTTCCAAACAAATCAAATCCTTCTGTAATCCAAGAAAATCCACCTCACTATCCACCACTCCCCCTATTTTTGTATCATCCTCCATATTTGCTTACCCAGTTAACCACACCCTCCTCTAAATCATTAATATAAATGAGAAACAACAAGGGACCCAGCACCGATCCCTGAGGTACACCGCTTGTCACAGGCTTCCAACCTGACAGACAGTTGTCCACCATGATTCTCTGCTGTCTATCTTCCAGCCACCTCTGAACACATGTCACAATCTCTCTACTAATTCTTAGTGACTGAACATTCCTTATTAACCTTTTATGTGGAACCTTATCAAAGCCTTATTAAAATCTAAATAGATCACATCAACCACTCTACCTTAATCCACCTTTTTTGTCACTTGCTCAAAAATCTCAACAAGCTGTGTCAAACATGACTTTCCTTTTACAAACCCATGCTGGGTGCCCCTAATCAATCCCTGCCCATCCAGATATGCATATATACTATCTCAAAGAATACCCTCCATAACCTTCCCCACCACCGAAGTCAAACTTACTGGCCGATAATTACTTGCCCTACACCTAATGCCTTTTTTGAACAAAGGAACTACATTTGCAGCCCTCCAATCCTGTGGTAACACCCCCTCCTCCAGTGATCTTTGAAAAATGACTGTCAGTGCCCCCGCTATTTGTTCCCTGACCTCCCTTAAACTCCTGGTAAAAATCCCATCAGGTCCAGGAGACTTATCCACCTTAATTGACCCAAGAAGCTCCAAAACTCTCACTTTACTAATCCCTATCCTTTCCATAACTAAGCCCCTTGCCTCTCTTATCTCGTATAGCCCAACGTCACTTACCCTCTTGAATACGGACGAGAAAATAATTGTTCAATATTTCTCCCATCTCATACGGTTCCTGACATAGTTCACCCATCATCCAGTGGATCTATTCTATCCTTAACCCTCTTTTACTGTTCACAATTCTGTAAAAACCCTTAGGATTCACCTTCACCTTATTAGCTACGGACAGCTCATACCTTCGTTTTGCCTTTCTAATTTCCCTCTTAAGCTACTTCCTGCAATCTAAGTAACGACCATACATCTCCTCAATCCCTTGTTTTTTATATTTGGTATAGGCCTCACTCTTGTCCCAAACAACTTCTTAATTTCACCAGAAACCACGGCTCCCTCGAACCTTTAGTCTTCCCTTTCGGCCTGACTGGAACTTAAAGATCCTGTACTCTCAAAATCTCACCCCTAAATGCCCCCCAAATTTCCTCTACATCCTTTCTGGCAAAAAGATCAGCCCACGCAACTCTCTGCAAATCCCTTCTCATTTCTCCAAATCTGCCCTTCCCCCCACTCAAAGGCCTTCAACCTCTGACCCGACCTATCCCTCTCCATCATTAAGCTAAAGCTAATGGACCCATGATCACTGGATCCGAAGTTCTCTCCAACGCTTACCTCCGTCACTTGCCCCATTGCATTCCCAAACAACAGATCTAACACCATTCCCTCTCTAGTTGGCGTCTCAACATATTACTCCAAAAAGCAATCCTGAACACAATGCATAAATACGAATCCATCCTGCCCTTTTACTGACTGCGTTTCCCAATCTATGTTTGGAAAATTGAAATCCCCAACCAACACCACCCTATTTCACCTGCACATCTCACCTATTTCCTTGCACATTTGCTCTTCTAGTTCCCTTTCCCCATTTGGAGGCCTATAATATACCCCCATAATAGTAACCTCACCCTTCTTATTTTTCAGCTCTACCCACACTGCCTCCCTCGACCCTCCAGTCTATCTTGCCTCAGCACTGCTGTAATATCCTCCCTGACAAGTAATGCCACACCTCCCCCTCTTAATCCACCATCTCTGTCACATTTAAAGCAGTGAAATCCTGGAACATTCAACTGCCAGTCACAACCTTCCTTCAACCACATCTCGCTAATGGCCACAACATCATAATGTCACATGTCAATCCACATCTTTAGCTCATCCAGCTTCCTTACTACACTCCTCACATTAAAATAAATACATCTCAGGGATCTCCTACACCCTACCTTCTGCCTATCTTCCTATCTACCATTCTCACAATTTTCACTACATCTTTTTACAATTTCCTACTGTTTCTCCCTCAAATTATTTAAACATGCCTCTTTCCTTAGCCTACAAACCCTTTCCCTGCAACCTGCCTAAGTTGAAACCCTGTCCCCAACCATACTAGTTTAAACCCCCCCCCCCACGACAGCCTTAGCAAATGCCCCCGCCAGGAGACTGGTCCCTCTTGGATTAAGATGTAACCCATCATTACAGTATAGTTCCCATCTTCCACAAAAAAGGTCCCAGTGGTCCAAGAACTTGAAACCCTGTCCCCAACCATACTAGTTTAAACTCCCCCCCACCCCGACAGCCCTAGAAAATGCCCTCGCCAGGAGACTGGTCCCTCTGGGATTAAGATGTAACCCATCATTACGGTATAGCTCCCATCTTCCCCAAAAAGGTCCCAGTGGTCCAAGAACTTGAAACCCTGTCTCTTACTCCACCCCTTTAGCCACGTGTTTAACCTCCACCTAATTCTATTTCTGCCCTCACTGTCAAGTGGCACAGGAAGCAATCCAGAGATTACCCCCTTAGCGATCCTCCTTTTAAGTTCCCTACCCAACTCCCTATACTCATTCTGCAGGACCACTTCCTCCTTCCTTCCAACATCATTGGTACCAACATGTACCATAACCTCAGGCTCCTCACCCTCCCCATTTAGGATGTTCTGAATGCGCATAGTCACATTCCAGACTCTGGCACCAGGGAGGCAAACCACCATCCGGTTTTCCTTATCGCATCCACAAAAACCTCTGTCTGTCCTCCTAACCATTGAATCCCCTATGATTATCGCCCTTTTCCTTTTATCCCTACCTTTCTGGGTCACAGAGTATGACACCACAGCTCTGCCCACCATAGTCTGACTATCCCTCTCCTCAGTACTCGGGGTGGAGTACCGATTTCTGAGGATTTCAGACTCAGGTGCTTGCATATGAAACTGACCCCTCCCTTTCCTCCTCCTAACGGTAACCCACTGCTCCTCCTCCCGTGGCCCCTGTGCGACCACCTGCCTGTAGCTCTTGTCTACGATAGCCTCATTCTCCCTAACCAGAGTGAGGTCATCAAGCTGCAGCTCAAGTTCCTTGACCTGGTCCTTCAGGCCACACTCCTTGTCCGTGATGACCTCACCCTCCCTAACCAGAGAGAGGTAATCGAGCTGCAGCTCAAGTACCCTTAGACGCTGCAGCTCAGCCCACTTTGTGCACACGTGGATGTCTGGGAGACATGAAGACCCCATGACTTCCCACATGTGACACTGAGAGCAGAAAATTGTCCTCACACTCATCCTGCCTCCTTCTCCTCACACCTTATTAAATTAACTGTGAATGTCTTACAAATTACAAATATCAAATAACAGTAAACAAGGTACATATGAATCCAAATAGATGAAAAAATAAAGACCTATACCTCGCATCAAAAATTCAAACCGCACCCTGTGAGAGTAACCAGCCAAGTTAAGGAGTCCACTACTGATAGTAACATTTATGGGGTCGTGAGGAAAAAAATAAGCTACAAATAATTGATCTACAAATTTTGAAAGGACCAAGGACCAGTAATTGAGAAAAGGACCCCAAAGAGAAAGAAAGTTAAGATCCATTGCAGTAGTAGATCACTTAATTGTTTTCTGGAGACCGACATGCCACCACATCCTGCAACCGCTGAGTATGAGTGGGAGGGACAGCATCTTTCCACCTCCACAAAATGGTCCTCATTGAAATGAGGGAAGCAAAGGCCACAACAGTCAGTCTTAAATCCATTGGCCCCACTCGCTCCAAAAATAGCAATGAAAGGATTAGGAGTCAAATTAATATTAAAAACTAATGATAACGTACAAAATACCCCTTGCCAGAAATTAAAGAGAGAAGGTCATACCCAAAATATATGATACAATGTACCTTCCTCAGTTATGCATTTATCACATTTAGAAGAAATATTAGGATAAAATTTTGCTAACTGAATGTTAGTAAAGTGTGTCCAATGGACTACTTTCAATTGTATTAATGAGTGTTGAGCACAAAGAGAAGATAAGTAAACAAGTTTCAAAATATAGTTTCGGCAAACGGTCATTTCCTTAGTACCACCCAGGGAACTCTTCCTAGATCATGGAAGAAATACAGAAAGGGTAAAAAGCAATTATTAGGTTTAAAGTTATATAATTCTCAAATAAGATTAAAATCTAAATCCTGGGAAGCTTCAACATTCAAGAATTTAAAACGCTCCTAATCTGTAAATACTGAAAAAAGTGATGTTTGGGTATTTTAAATTTAATAAATAATTGTTCGAAAAAGATTGGATATTCAAGCTAAGCCATTGAGTATAACCGATATCTTGGACCGAAGGTAAAAAAAAGAGTTATGTAGGATCAGGCTAATTAATAAGAACATATGATAATCAAAATGTTTTCTGAATTGAAACCAAATTCTGAAAGTGTGTCTGGCTACTAGTTAACTTGGAAGCTAAAAAAGGCAACGGTGCTCCAAGTATCGAAAGGTATTAGTTTTTTGAATATTTTATTTCAATCAACATATATATAAGCAAGCAATAGCAAATCACAATATTACAATGTTAACAGGTATATGTCAAAAATATATAGAGAAGGAAAGGAAGGAAAAAAACTGAAGAAAACTACTAAAACTAAAAACTAAAAAAAACCCTGCCCCCCCCCCATTAACTTAATCTAATCCCAATAACTAATCTAAATCTATTATAAAATACATAATAACATAGCTACATATTAATATGGATTGGAGAAACTATATCAGAAGTTTATTTATAAATGGGAACCAAAATTAATAGCAATGGATAAAGATGCTCTGATATTAAAACATTTGCCTAATATTTGGAATAAAGTTGTTAGAAATTGATGGAAATCTTCTATGTTAAAAATGCCATTGAGTAACCATTAATTTCTACATCAATCCATCTTGAACCCAAACAGTAATATATCTCAGATTCGCTGCCCAGTCATAAAGTCTAAAATTAGGTAATGCCGAACCTCCATTCTTTTTAATATTTTGAAGAGAAATTCTTTTGAGTTGAGCACGCTTGTTTTTCCAAACACAGGGGCCTAACTTTTTACCCGGGATTGTCGGGTCCAGACACCTGCAGTTGTTCTGAATCCTACGGATTTCGGAAAAAGGCGGTCCCTTTAAGCAAATGTGATTTTTCAAAATCACGCGAAATCACACAAAACAGGGGGTGTGGGGTGTTAAATTCATTTAGATAAATAAAGACCATAATATCATTTGCATTTAAAAATTTTTTTAAAGTAAAAGTTCAAAATAAAACTGGCTCAAAGTGGCTTCTGACTGGTAGTGTTGACTGGGAGGGCGGGTGGCGATGACACTCGACAGGGAGGGAAACTTATAAAGTAACGATTATACTGTTCAGCGACGGCGCCCGACAAGGAGTCGCTCTTATAAAGTGATAATCACACTAATTAGCGATGGTGCGCGCCATGAAGGGCCACTTATTATGTGATGATACTGCAAATTATTAACACAGAACGCGACAGGATACATGAGAGTTGAGCTAGGGTTGTGTTGGGTCGTGTTTGGTGCCAAACTCCATCTATGAGGAGCAGACATCATCTACCCAAAAAACTGCTAGTTTTTGGGGAATGCCGGTGTTCGGAATCCCCGATAGAAAGTTAGACACTGTAAAAGAAGAAATGAAAGAATCTAATGAATCAAAAAAGGATTTGGGAACAAAAACTGGTACAGCTTGAAAAATATATAAAAATTTAGGCAAAATATTGATTTTTATAATATTAGCACATCTAATTACTTTTTTTTTTCTTTTTCAATCTTTTTATTATTATTATAATTTATAAACACATACAGTTCAAAGAGATATAAAAAATACATAGTAAGTAATGAATTAATACAGAGATATTAAACAATAATATTACAGAATAAAAATATATCATAAAAATTTTTTTTGATCAGTTTAGGGTCTGAACTATCTCTAAAAAAAAAGATATAATTAATAACAATATATGAAAAAAGAGAAAAAAAAACCCCAAAAAAGAAGAAAAAACAAATCTAAATTTAAAAAAAACTTTAAAAAAAACTTAAAAAAAAACCTACAGATAAAGCTAAACCACGCCGATCAGCACATCTAATTAAACTTATTGAAAAAGACCATTGAGTGGTTTCTTAACATGATTCAATAGGGTAACATTGGGGAAGTCCAGTTTAGACTGTCGAAACTCCAAATTCAGTTTGTGAAGATAACCTTGCCAGTAACCTGGAAGTGTATAGTGGTTATGTGGAAGACTGACTCCCAGCTAAATATTGCACGATGGAATATGGAAATACAGATTTGCATTCCCCTGAAGAAAATCACCTACAATTTGCAGGAGATATGGGACATTTGTTGAAGTGTGGCAACAGTAGCTGAGGCACATAGGTGCACAGATTATAATTTACACCCCCCCCCCCCACCGAATAAGAGAAAATAAACAATCTGTCCCCGCAGGTGAAGGATTAGGAGCATGAAATGGGAATGTGATACAGATGACATGTTTTTGCCCCGACCTGTTTTTATTTAATATCCAAGGTCCTCCAGCCTCGAGGAGGATCGTTGTCTATGTCGGGATTTAGGTGGTTTTTGTATGTTTGTATTTTATATTTTGGTGTTTATATAATTTAAGGGATAGGGAGGGGAGGGTATAAGGAGGGCAAATAAAGACTCTGTAAGTCATATTTTGCGGAGAGGGTAAAATTTTGTTTGTTGGATTCTTTGGAAAATCAAAAATAAAATATTTTTTAAAAATGATTCAATAGGGTAAGAAAAGTTTTGTTTGGGTTCCCTTGCTATATCCATAGCGACCCGGGGGCCCTCCTTTATGAGCGATGCCAGTACCCGCAGGCCAGAGGCATTGCCACGAGCAGAACCACCAGCTACAACCCCCGAGGGAAAGGGCAGGTGGAAAGGGAGAACACCGCTGACTGGAAGGTCCTCCTCCTAGTTCTGCAATCTAGGGGCCTTCCAGTCTCCCACTGGCAAGATGTCCTCCGAAGCAGTCCACTCCATCAGATCACTCCTATGTACTGCCACCAATGCCACCTCCCCGTACTACCCTGATGTTCACACAACTCCTTGACCACCAAAGATCTGTCTGCATTATTGTAACATCACGTTGTTTATCTTGTGGCAACGCACATGTTTGTAGCAGTGAACCGGCCTTGCTTGTCACGCGCGGTCGGTGGGGCAGCTGCAGCAAGGATGGTGTCGCAAGACTGTCTCTTCCAGTCCAGACCAGAAGGGCGTGTGCGCGCTTGTGTCATCATGAAGCAAGTACTGGGACGTTGGGGGTTAGATCGGAAATGGGCTTAAAGGCTGCAGCAGGGAATTCAAATGAACGCAGTTGTGATACTCGAGCTCCCAGCCTGTTGTCTTAGTCTCTTCACTGTGCTCACTCACAACATGCTATATTGGTGACCCTGGCAAGTCTTGATGGAGCCAGCAGCTATAGGCTCCATTGCGTTGAAGCTGCCAACATTCTGGATGAACAGGCCCTGCACTTGGTTTGGCCAAGCAGAGGCCCAGTTCCAGATCTAAGAGATAACCTCCGATTCGACGAGATACTTCTACATCGTCAGCTCACTCAACCAGGAAGCCGCCTCATGAGTCAATGACTTCATCCATGTGCGGCCAGAGGAAGGTAAATACTTGGCTCTTAAAAACCTCCTCATTAGCATGTACGGCCTTTCATGACGTGAGCAAGCAGCAAGGCTCCTGCACCTGGATGACCTAGGCAATAGGACCCTCTCTACCCTCATAGATGAGATGCTCACACTGGCAGAAGGGCACAAGCCCAGCCTTATGTTCGAGCAGGTGTTCCTCAAACAGATGCCCAAAGACATCAGACTCCTGTTGGTTGACGCGGATTTCAGCGACCCGCGCAAAGTTGCGACACGAGCGAATGTTCTCTATTGTTCCAAGTATGAAGCCATAGACTCAGTCAACTGTGTTACATGACAACCGCAAAGTACGACACCCAAATCTAGTCCACTGTGTGAGCAGGCCAAACCCCGCCAGAGAGCAAAAAGGTCTAATCCCAAATGGTGTTTCTACAATGAACTTTGAGGTGTATCTGCACACAGGTGCCGCCAGCCATGCTCATTCCCGGGAAACAATGGGGCCAGCTGCCGTTAGTGGCTGCAGTGGCTGTCCAACCAAACAGCCTTCTCCATGGCTGGAACAGCATCTCAGGCCACAGGGTCCTCCAGGTCACGGGGGCGGAGATAAGCACTAAAACCCCCCCATGGTGCTTGAGATGCGCACGAGATCCCATGGCCAGTCGCTGCACACTGCCATTAACACCACCATCAGAACCTTTGGCAAGAGATGAATTCCTGTACGTTTCAGTGACACCATCTTCAATTGGTTCTTCATGCTGGCTTCGGTGGACAAACCTCTGTTGGGCGTGGATTTCCTGCGGTCACACTCCCTACTCGTGGACCTCCAGGACAGACGACTAGTCCATACTGAGGCTTTCCACACCATGCCCCTTGGAACGTCCAATGAGCCATTCACCCAGCTTGCTTCCCTGAAAACTCAACACGGCCATTACAGCCACCTCCTTGCTGATTTTCCTTCTATTCTGTGTCCCCAGTTCACAGCCGCCATGCCAAAGCATGGCGTCCAACATCACATCGCTACCACTGGCCCATCATTATATTTGGCCCCGGACAAAGTCACCCTCACCAAGGAAAAAATTAAGATGTATGGAGGAGCTCGGCATCATTCGCCATTCTGATAGCCAGTGGACTTCACCCCTCCACTTGGTGCCAAAGTCCATTGGCAGCTGGAGACCCTGCGGGGACTACCGATGCCTCAATGACATAACAACATCAGACTGCTACCCAATTCCCCATATCCAGGATTTTACGGTGAACTTCCATGGCAGAAATCTGTTCTCTAAAGTCGACCTGATCTGGGGATACCACCAGATCCCCGTGCACCTGGATGACGTCCAGAAGACTACTATTATCACCCCGTTCAGCCTGTTCAGTTCCTTCAGTTCGGTTTTAAAAATGCAGCGCAGACATTCCAGTGCTTCATGGATGCAGTCGGAAGAGACTTGCCTTTCCTTTTCATCTACCTTGATGACATCCTGGTAGCCAGCAGCTCACCCGAGAAGCATGTGACACACCTGCGCCAGCTGTTCAACCACTTCGCACAGTTCGGCCTCACCGTTAACCTGGAGAAGTGCCAGTTTAGACTCGTAGAAATAGACTTTCTGAGCCACATAATTGGTAAAGATGGTGCCATCCCCTACCTGACAAAGTGAACGCCATATGACAGTTCGCCAGGCCAATAATGCTGAAGGGCCTGCAAGAGTTCATGGGCACGGTAAATTTTTATAACCGATTTCATCCCCGTGAAAGCTGAGATTATGCGTCTAATGTCAGACTCGAAGAAGGAGCTCGCATGAACAGACGAAGCTCACAATGCTTTCGAAGAGACCAAAGAGGTCCTGGCCCATACAACGATGCTAGTCCATCCACGAGTGGATGTATCAATGTCCCTCACAGTTGACGCATCCAACACAGCAGTAGGCACTATCCTGGAACAGTTCATTGACGATTCATGGAGACCTCTTGCCTTTTTCAATTGCCACCAGCGACCATCTGAAGTGAAGTACAGCACATTTGACAGGGAGCTATTTGCCCTCTATCTGGCCATCTGCCATTTCTGCGACCTTTCACTTTCTACACAGATCACAAGCTTGCTCACTTTCGCCTTCTCAAAGTTCTCTGATCCTTGGTCCACCCGACAGCAGGGGCACTTATTCTACATCTCTGAATTCACCACCACTATTCGACATCTATGCAGAAAACACAACATTGTCGCTGACGTACTTTCCAGGCCAGCAGTCAACGTGGTGGCACAGGGCATCGACTACTACGATCTGGCTTGTGCACAGCAAGACGACCCCGAGACTCAGCTTCAGAATGGCAATAACAGGGTTGCAGCTCCAAGACCTCCCTCTTGATACCAATGGCACTATGCTCCTCTGCGATGTCCCCACAGGCCAACCCCGATCGTTAGTCCCCGCCCAATGTTGGAGAACAGTTTTCAACCTAATTCACGGTTTGGGGCACCCCTCCATCCGCACAGCAGAATGACTGGTGTTCACAAAATTTGTTTGGCATGGCCTGCATAAACAGGTCACAGAGTGGACGAAAACCTGCACAGCCTGCCAGTCGGCCAAAGTCCAGCAGTACACCAAACACCAAGTCCAGCAGTTCGATACCCTGAACCGCGGGTTCCAGCACATCCACCCCGACATAGTCGGGCCCTTTCCAGTCTCCCAAGGGTCGCACTACCTTCTCAAGGTGGTGGACAGGTTCACTCATTGGCCAGAGGCCATACTCATTCTGGACGCCTCCACAGAAACATGTGGCAGAGCTTTCCTCACCGCCTGGGTGTCCTGTTTTGGTGTCCCAGCAGACATTATGAATGACTAGGGAGTGCAGTTCATCTGCTCTGTGGACAGAACTCTCTAAGCTCCTGGGCACTCAGCTGCATCGCACCACAGCTTACCACTCCCAAGCCAACAGGCGAATCGAGTGCTTCCAACGCTTCAAATCGACGTTGATGGCACGCCTCGAAAACCCCAACCAGGTGGGTGAACTGCCCGGGCTTCTCCTTGGAATACGCACAGCACCCAAGGATGACCTCGGAGCCTCCTCTGCCGAACTAGTCCACGGTGAGACTATTGTGGTCCTTGGCTAATTCCTCTCGCCAGCAACCAGACAGGACACCGACACTGCAGTTGTCCTTGAGAGGATGCGGGACAGACTAGGCTCTCTTGCACCACTGCCACCGTCACAATATGGTCAGCTGCCCTGCAACTAATCCCAGACGTCCTCCTGTGCAAAGGGGAGCACACAGGACGCCCCTTCAGTGATCATATGAGGGACCATACAAGGTGCTGCACAGAAACACTTCCACATTCACCCTTGACATTGGGGGGAAGGAGGAGTTATTCACACTGGACCGTTTGAAACCAGCCTATCTAGACTTGTCCCAGCCAGTACAGATCCCCCCACCGGTGCGTAGGGGTCGGCCACCAAAACAGCACACCTCACCTGAGATCATCGGTGCCAGTTCTGGGGGAGGGTTATGTGGCGACGCACATGTTTGCAGTAGCGAATCGGCCCCACTTGTCACACACAGTTGGTGGGGCAGCCACGGCAAGGATGGCGTCACGGGACTGTCTCTTCCGGTCCAGACTGGAAGGGGGAGGGGGGGGGGGTTGTGTCATTGTAACGCAAGCCCCAGGACATTAGGGGTGGGACCGGAGACAGGTTTAAAGGCTGCAGCGCGGAATTCAAATTAAAGCAGTTGTGATACTCGAGCTCCCAGCCTGTTGTCTCAGTCTCTTCGCTGTGCTCACTCACAGCCCGCTACAATCTATTGTATCTCTTTTAATTTAAATTAAACTTACTGTTAATGTCATACGTACCTGAGTGACTGCAGCAAGAATTTCAGTATGTCTGTACATTTTACTTAGGTACATGAGAATAAACTCTCAGCTCTTTATCTTCTCTTGCTATGTAGAGGTGGATCAAATTTTCCTGTTGGATTTTTATGCTTGTTTTGTTGTAAACTATGTATGAATTTTTAAATGTTAACCATTGTTGACTGCCATACCTTTTAATGTATTTTTAAAATCACTGACTGCCTTTGTGGTTTGCTTTGTTTAGTTTCAAGATGCGGTTTCTACTGAATGAAGGGTCCTGCTATGGCTACACAGGGACCAGACTTCTTGAAAAGCATTTGAGCCTTTTTATAAAGCTACTAGACCACCCATCTGCACTACATATCCACTTAAGTCGAAGAAAATCCCTCCATTCTCAAAGAGGCACTTGAGGCTTCATTCCAATGATCTGAGGTGGCACTTACTGAATTTAACTTCCCGTCCCCATTCTGCATTTTAAGACCTGCTCTTAAGCAATTTTAATTCTGATCACCTCATTGTAGAAAGGATGTGGATGCTTTGGAGAGCATGTAGAGAGGATTTACCAGGACGTTGCTGGAGTTGGAGGACATGTCATATAAAGCAAGGTTGACAGAGCTGGTGCTTTTCTCTTTGCAGCAACGAAGGATGAGAGGTGACTTAATAGAGGTCTACAAGATATGAGGGGAATGGATAAAGGTGGACAGCCAGCACCTTTCTCTGGGGTGACAGTAGCAAATACTAGAGCCCATTTGTTTCAGGTGAGTGGAGGATAGTTTAGGGGTCATGTCAGAGGTAAGTATTTTTTACACAAGGAGTGGTGGGCATCTGGAATGCAATGTAGGTACAATAGGGACATTCAAAAAACTCTTAGAGAGGCACATGGATGTAAGAGAAGCAGAATTATGTGTGTAAGGTAGGGTTAGATTGTTGTGGAGTAGGTTTGCATAGATCGGCACAACATTGTGGACCAAAAGGCCTGAATTGCACGGTAATACTCTCTGTTCTCTATGTTCTAATTATTTTGTGACATTACTTTGGATTTTAATGATTTTGTTTAATCAGTCCACAAAATGAATTTAGGGCAGAAGCATTTTGCTCTTTTTTTTGGTGGTTTGCCCAATTTTCTTGCTCCCCTATCCCAGGGCCTCCAGGTCGATACAATGGCGAAGAAGGCTCACCAGTGGCTATATTTCGTGAGGAGTTTGAAGAGATTTGATACGTCACCAAAGACTCTTGCAAATTTCTACAGGTGTACTGGGGAGAGCATTCTGACTGGTTGCATCACTGGCCTCTTCACACTGCTACCATTGGGAAGGAGGTACAGGACCCTGACGACAAACAATATTTGTACCTGTAATGGTGTGGCAAAAAACAAATTTGTGACGTGCTCATGTCAATAAATTCTTATTCATTGACTGGAAAAATGGAAGTTGAATCAGAGGTCAATCTTGGAAAAGGGTGAACCTTTTCCCTGTCTCATCCAGATCCTGGTCACCTGTACATCAAATTCTGCAGCAAGCACCCAGGCAGGAGCTCATAAGTCTCCCGTCTCTGTTGAAAATGACCTACCTCAAATGCCGCTTGCCTCTCCCTCCCAGCTGCCATGTTTCTATAAATGAGGCTGTTACATTCTTAAGGGTGAGACAGGCATCTGTCTCAAACATTTCAGAGCTGATGACGAGGAGAAATCCGACCCTCGAGAAACCTGTCTGCGTAGCTCTGTATTTAGAATACAGAACTTTGCAGCTGCTTTTTTTAAAGTTAACTTCATAGAACATTACAGCACAGAACAGGCCCTTCAGTCCATGATGTTGTGCTGACTTCAAATAATCTAATCCTTCCCTACCAAACACTCAGTATCATGAATGTATGTTAATTTTGAATCAATGCGATAATTCAATTGGCTGCTAAAATTGTCATCGTTAATGAGCTGGCTCAGGTTGTAATGTAGTATCCCTTGCAGGCATGGTTTTCCACGCCACATAATCTCCAGAACAGTCAATGGTAGCAGAATAATGGTGGAACCATGAAAATCACTGACTTTCTCTCTGACAACTGCACCACTGGGCCTCCTGTATCAATCAAGCGTGAGAGTCCTGCTGAGGGGCAAAGGATAGATTTTCAAACATCCACCTTGTCCCCAGCTAATCAGCCAGTTCAGCACAATGAAAGGGCAGCACAGTGAGTGTCAAAGCTCATAGAGGCGCTGCTTCACCCTTGACACAACCTCTTCTCACTGTTACCTTCAGGCAGGAGGTACTGAAGCCTGAAGACCAGTGCTTCTATGTTCAAGAACAGTTTCTTTCCAACAGCCATCAGACTCTTGAACCTTCTCTTTTTACACTAAACAGTGACTGCTCCAATACCACACAAAAGGACTGTCTGCACTGTCTAGAACATTACAGCTCAGAAACAGGCCCTTCAGCCCTTCTTATCTTTGCTGAACTATTTTTCTGCGTAGTCTTACTGGCCTGTAACCAGTCCATAGCCCTCCATTCCCCTCCCACTTGGATAAATGCAAATATTGTACTGGTAGCTACTAGGGGAAGTGAAATGAGACGACACACTGTAAGTTGCTTGCACTTTCAATGGTTTATTTTTGAAAACCCCGCGCTGCACCTTATAAGATGGCCCGTAAGTCCTGCCCATGCACGGGCGGTGACAACATGACACAGCCGACTACGTGTGCGCAGCCTGTTTGAGCATGGGATAAGATGTGCCTGGTGGCGCCATCTTGATGCGGCTGCTCCGCTGTAACAGTGCAGAGTTGGTTCGCCTGCATCTTGATGTGCGCCGCCACAATATTATCTTTGGACCAGAACAAAATGGACCATTACCAACCAGAGCTACCCTGGAAACGTATATCACTTGTAATGAATGAGGAGTGTCTGTGTCTTTCGCTGCTCAAGCTTGGACAATGAGGAATGGAGATATTGAAGTAGTGGCAACATCCCAGTTTTGTTCTGTTGGTTGCTGTGTACCAGGAAGTACTTACAGATACTGGTATCAAAATCCTTTTAATATATTTTGAATACAAAGAACTAATAAATGTGACTATCATATTTTGGCTTTAAAATCTGAGATTACTGTGAGAACCAGCAGGGACTTGATGGGCTGAATAGCTTCATTTGAACTCCAGCCATTTTTAACATTTCATAATAGTCACACCAGACTGGGTCCAGTATGAAAGGTTAAAAATCAGTATGGTTGGGTATAAAACCAGTCCCTGAAAACTGGGACACAAAGTTTATGTGCTTGTTGGTAGTCCCTGAAAATAGGGACACAGGGTCCTAAAGATTTAAGGAAATATACTTGTATACATACAATTTATACACAAACTTTATATTTAAAGTCTACACACTAACCAATAATTTATATGTGTGGTTGCACATATGGTAAATGGGGCTTTGAGTTAACTTTAACAATAATTGTGGTGTCAATTCAAAGCTACAGATCTTTCAGCATTTCTTCATGCCTGTCTGTGTTTTCCGCTGTTTACTGCCTCTCGTCTGATTGATCAACATTTGGAAAAAGCTTTTGGCTGGAGAGCAAAACAAAAATGTTGTTGGCCATTCCAGAGACTGTGGGATACCGTGATGGAAGGAAACCACAGCTAGTTGGAGTGGCATGCCTCATTTATCCTCTTGCGTGATTTTGACTTCCCAGGCACTGATGTGGAAAAGACAGGCCAGCTAGCGGTTTATAATTACCCGATTAGCCCATTTGCAGCAGGTCAGGTTAGATAAATACCATCTGTACTTGCTTTTCGGTGGCATGTCACTGAATTGGTTTCATTCTGTCATCTTGTGCTGTGCTTGTATCTCCAAATGGTGGATATTTTCCATATCTCCAAATCAAAATAAATATTGCTTGCTACTGTGGTACTGGATTTAATTCTTTCCTTTGTGCTGCCGAAGAGCTTGGAGGAAGACCTGCTTCACCTGGCTCAACATGTCATGATACAATTTCAGATCTTCTTCTTTGGCTTTTAAAGTGCTTTGCAAACCCGTCTTCAAAGCCTCGTTCTCATCCATCTGTATGGCCAGTCTGAAATGAAAAGGAAGGCATAGCTTTACAGACAGTTTGGATTAGTGGATTAACTTGAAAGCTTGAGGGAAGAGACATATTATAGTGGTCTGTTAGTGAGCACAGAAGCAGGCCTCTCAACCCACCAGCATCTTGTCAACCATCAAGTTCCCATTTACGCTAATCCTACACTAACTCCATTTTATAATCACCACGTTCCCACATAAGGATCTAGCATTCACTGCTCCTCTCTGCAACTGGATCCTTGCTTTCCTGTCTAACAGACCAAAATCAGTGAAGGTGGGAAACAAAATCTCCTCCACAATCACATTCAATACCAGCACTCCTCAAGGGTTTGTACTCAGTCTCTCTACAGCCACGACTCGACAACTAAATATTGTTCCGACTCCACCTTCAAATTTGCCAATGGAACCACAGTGGTGGGCAGGGCATCAAATAATAACAAAATTAAATAGAGGATAGAGATTGAAAGCCGAGTGGCATGGTGCCAAGATAATACCCTCTCTGTCAACGTCAATAAGATGAAAGAATGATCATTAACTTCAGGAGAATCAGAATCAGTATTTATTGTCATGAACATGTCTCAAAATTAGTTGCTGTGGCAGCATTACAGGTGCAAATATTGCTATAAATTCAATTTAAAAAATAAATAAATTAGTGCTGAAGAAGAGTAAGTCAGGTAGTGTCTGTGGATCATTGTCCATTCAGGAATCTGATGGCAAAGGGGAAGAAGCTGTTTTTGTACTGTTGGGTGTTTGTCTTCAGGCTCCTGCACCTCCTTCCTTATAGTAGCAGTGGGAAGAGGATCCTTGAGGATAGAGGCTGCTTTCTTAAAACACTGCTTCTTGAAGATATCCTCAATGGAGTGGAGACTGATGCCCACAATGGTGCTGGCTGAGTTCACAACTCTCTGGAGTTTTTTTCCTGTCCTGAGCATTGGTAACTCCATACCAGACAGTAATTCAACCAGCCAGAATGCTCTCCATGGTCCACTTGTAGAAATTTGCAAGAGTCTTTGGAGAAGGGGCAGAGTCCACACCCTTGCCACAAATACTGGTGCTGAAGTCAAAAAAATAGATAGCTTCAGGATGATCGAAATAAAATCTCCAATGACCTGACTTGGGACAAGCGTGTTGATTCGACAGTCAAGAAAACTCACCAAAGCCTCTACTTTCTTAAAAGACTAAGGAAGTTTGGCATGTCCTCCTTGTCTGTCAACAACTTCTACCAGTGCACCACTGAAAGAAAACTTGCTGGATGCATCCCAGTGTGGTACAGGAGCTGTTTTGCTCAAGGTCGGAAGACACTGCAGAAGGTGGTGAATGCAACTAAGAACATAACGCAAACTTCTCTCGCCTCCGTGGACTCCATCTACATCTCCTGCTGACAAGGAAAACCAGCCAAGCTGCTGAAGGACCCTTCGCAGCCTGGACACGCTCTCTTTTCTTTCCTCCCACTGGAAGAAAGCTAAAGAATATGAAAACGTGCACCAACAAGCTCAAAGACAGTTTTTTCTCTACATTATTAGGCTCCTGAATGAACCCCACAACAGTGGCTTGCTGCCTTACTTGTCATTGTAACTCAATACTCTGTAAATTGTGCTTTTTGCATGGATGTATGTTAGAGTTGACCTGTTAGATTGCTCGCAGAAGAACCCTTTTCACTGTACTAGGTATAATGTGAAAATGTAAACAAAACATAAGATTATGTCTTTGGGATGTGGGAAGAAACAGGAGCAGTTGGGGGGGAAGCTCATGCAATAACAAAGTGAACATAAACTCCACACAGACAGTGCTGGGGATCTAAGACACTGGAGTTATGAGGTGACAGGAACACCGTCCCATTCATTAAGCCCCTCTGCTACCTGTCTCTATAAGACCATAAGACATAGGAGCAGAATTAGGCCATTTGGCCCAACATGTCTGCCCCACCATGGCTAATTTAAAATCCTCTTCCAATCCATTCTCCTGCTGTTTCCTTGTAACCCTTGGTTCCATTCCTGATCAAGAACATATCCATATCCACCTTAATTATCACCAATAACTTGAACTCCACAGACGTCGGCAGCAACAAATTCCAAAAATTCAATACCCTCCAGGAAAAGAAATTGCTCCTCATATCTGTTCTAAAGGAATGTTTTTATATTCTGAGGCTGTTCCCTCTGGTTCCAGCTTTCCTCACCCCTCCATTTCCATTCTATCCAGGCCTTTCAGTCTTTAATAGGTTTCTCCATACTTCTAATCTCCTGTTTAGAAAATGTACAATCCCAGAACCTTCAATTGATCCTCACATGAAAATCCTTTTACTCCAGGGACATCCTTGTAAACCTCCTCTGGACCCCTCCAATGCCAACACATTCTTCCTTAGATATGGAGCCCAAAACAGCTCACAATATTCCAAGTCTGGGCTGACCAATGCTTTACAAAGCCTCAACGTCACATCCCTGCTTTTATAATCTATCTCTCAGTGCTGCAACCACTGTATATATGTATGTATATATTGTATGGGCTGGCCCACCCCTTGAACCTGTAATTCCACCCTCCCAGAAATCCCAATAAAGGCTGTTACGCCCAAACTCCTCCCTCGGTACCTGCCGTAGAACCAGGCCAGGAACATGTGAGATGCGTTGATGTCTTAAGGTAATTAAAGCCTATGAATCACAACTCTCAGTCTAATGTGGTTGATCAATAGTGCTACAATTTAATCACCTTAATTTTGTGCCATGGACAAGGCAATATGGGCGGATAAACTGGACACTGACCCTAAAGATCCGGAGACCTCAGTCAAATTTGATCAATAGCTGCACTGCCTCAACGCTTTCATGAAACGCAACAACGTGCAGAGTGAGGAAGACAAGTGAGATCTACTCTTCGCTCAGGTCGGCCACCGAGTTTTGCAGATAAAGATCTGCACTATTTATTCTGCTGCAATGGAGCTCCTGTAGAAACAGTATCAGACCCCAACGAATGTCATCTATGCCAGGTTCCTCCTGGGCTGTTGTAGACAAGAGCCTGGTGAGTCAGTCGACGAGTACACGTGGGTCCTGTAGGAGTTTGGGCAAGCCTGTGACTGCGGAGAAGTCTCTGCTGCTACCCACTTAGATTAGAAGGTCTGATCCATGGTTTCAAATCTGATCGCATCAGGCAGAGACTCTTGGAAAAGGGTGATCGATGCCTGCGAGATATAGTCGACCTGGCTAAAGCGCTTGAGACAGTGCAGCTGAACGCAGAGGTCTTCTCCTTGGGGAATGTGGCCGCCACGTGAAGAGCTCAGGTGCTGCAATCTTGGGATGTGGGGTCCAAGGTCACCGCTGCCGCTATCGAGCACCTGAAGTGTTACTTATACAGGCATGCGAAACATCCTCGAAAGAGCTGTCCAGCCCAAAACACTACATGCTCCACCTGTGGGAAGAAGGGACACTATGGGAAGGTATGTTAGTCCCAAACCCCTTCCAGCAGCGCCACGTGTGGCCAACAGCTGCTGCCATCTTGAACTACGTCACTTCCGACTTCACCTCCGGCGTCACTTCCAGTCATGGGAAATAGCTTGGCGGGATCTAGGGGCAGAAAAACAGGACGGCACCACTTCCAGCGCCACTTCTGGCGAAGAGGAGGAGCATCATGTGTGTGACATTGGGGCAGTCATCTTGGAGGGTGCCCCCGAACCAACTCTACAGCAGCCACTCAGACAGTAACCAGATGTTGGCCTTGATTACCCTGGATCAAGATAGCCCACATCAGCTGGCCAGGGCCATGATGAACAACAAGGTAAATGGTCACATCATGAATTGCTTATTTGATACAGGGAGCACGGAGAGCTTCATTCACTCGGGCACAGTGCAGTGTTACCCTCGCGCAGAAACACCAGCAAAAACATAAAGTCTCCCTGGACTCCAAATCCCACTTGGCTGAGATACACAGCAGCTGCAACGTTACACTGACTATATGGGGCACAGAGTACAAGAACTTTAAGCTCCTCATCATTCCACAGCTCTGTGCTCCAGTCATACTGGGACTGGAATGCCAGTTAGAGTGTCCAAATGCAGTTTGATGACCCACACCCAATCCCCTGTCACGGTCCACAATTGCCCATTTTTAAACTACCCGATTCTCCTTCCAAACACGACCTGCTGCCTCTCTACCCTCCGGTTCTCACCACCGATCCTGTTCGAGAACCTTACCCCCAAATGCAAGCCGGTCACCACCAAGAGCAGGCGATACAGCCACAGGGACAGACCCTTCATCAAAGCAGAAGTCAATTGGCTTCTGGCAGGAGGGATCATAGAACCCAGCGCCAGCCTCTGAAGCCAGCCTTCAACGCAGATAGTCACCTCTACCACATCTTCCAGGTACCCTTTGGGGTCACCAATGTGGTCTCTGTCTTCCAGAGGGAGATGGACTGAATAGTTGATGACAATGGCCTAAAGGCCACATTTCCTTACCTGGACAATGTGACCATCTGCAGCTTTGACCAGCAGGATCATGACGTTAACCTGCAGAAATTTCTCCAGACGGTCAAAAGCCTCAACCTAACATATAACCAAATGAAGTGCGTGTTCAGCATTTCACACCTGGCCATTCTGGGTTGCGTGATGGAGAATGGCATCATTGGGCCCGACCCTGACTGCATGCGCCCCCTGTTGGAACTCCCATTGCCCCATACCTTCAAGGACCTGAAAAGGTGCTTGGGCTTCTTTCCGTATTATGCCTTGTGGGTCCTGAATTACACGGACAAAGCCTGCCCCCTGGTGAAATCTACCACCTTTCTCCTGTCAGTAGAAGCCAAAGAGGCACTCACATGTATCAAGGGCAACATTGCCAAGGTGGTGATACATGTTGTGGATGAATCCCCTTCCAGGTGGAGAGTGATGTGTCCGACTTTGCCCTGGCTGCCATACTCAACCAGGCTGGGAGGCCAGCGGCTTCCTTTTCTCGAACCCTCCAGGGCCCCGAACTTCAGCACTCAGCTGTGTGCCACTGGAGACACTACCTGGCCAGAAAACCATTTACCCTGCTAACTGACCAATGAGCAGTCTCCTTTATGTTCCTTTATGTTCAATAACAAACAGCGGGGAAAAAAATTAAGAACGACAGAGTGGATGTAGATGATTCCCTTGTTGGGTGAATCAAGGACAAGGGGTCACAGTCTTAAAATTTTAAGTTATCCATTTAAAACAGAGATGAAGAAGAACTTCTTTAGTCAGATGGTCGTGAATCTGTGGAACTCACTGCCGCACAAAGTAGTGGAAGCCAGTTCATTGGGAGAATTTAAACAGGAAATTGATAAGTATCTAATTAGTAAGGGTATCAAGGGATATGGGGAAAAGTCTGGAAATTGGAACTGGGTGTGAGCATATTTCAGCTTAGTGTAGAGACATGGAACAGACTCAATGGGCCTAGTGGCCTGCTTCTGTTCCTTTATCTTGTGATAAGATCCTGAGGTGGAGAAGTGAACTATCTACGACAACTATGATATCTTGTACCGGCCCAGGAATCTCAACAAGCCTCCTGATGCCCTGTCCCAGGGGACATGCACCAATGCACAGTTGGACCACCTCCATGTTCTCCACAACAACTTCTGCTATCCTGGAGTCACCGGGCTCAACCACTTCGTAGAGCCCGTAACCTCCCTTACTTGGTTGAGATGTCAGGGAACTGACCCAGAGCTGCCCGGTCTGTGCCCTATTCTATCGGCAAGACAAAACGCACCTCACAAAAGCCACCCACTCTTCTGACTATGGACTTCAAGGGCCCCCTCCCTTTCATCATCAGGAAAGTATGCTTCCTAAATATTATTGATGAATACTCCCGCATCTTTTTTGCCACCCCTGCCCGGACCTGACCAGGGCCACTGTCATAAAGACACTGCGTAACATATTCACTCTGTTCAGATACCCCCGATATAACCATAGTGACCAGGGATCCTTTTTATGAGTGAGGAGCTGCACCAGTATCTGCTGGTCAAGGCAATAGCCACAAGCAGGACCACGGGTTATAACCTCTGGGGGAACAGCCAGATGGAAAGGGAGAACACCACCATCTGGAAGGCAGTCCTCCTAGCCCTCAGGTCGAAAGGCCAGTCCATCTCCTGGTGGAAAGACATCCTCTCTGAGGTGCTCTACACCACCAGGTCCCTCCTCTGTACCACTGCTAATGCGACACCACATGAAAGTCTCTTTTCTTTCCAATAGGAAGTCGGCATTGGGAACTACACTGCCATCCTGGCTAATGACCCCTGGGTCCATACTGCTCTGAAGGCATACCAGATGCCATAAGGCTGATCCTCTGGTCGAGAAGGTTCACATCCTCCACGCAAACCCCCAATACGCTTATGTGGGGTACTAGGATTGGTGGCAGGACAGGGTTTCCATCCAAGATCTGGCACATGCAAGGGATCCCTCAACCAATCAATCATCATCCCCTCATGGTAACCATGGCCAGCCGGCCCTAGTAATTGCATCCAGCACAGCGCCCCAGCTCCAGACTGAGCAACCCCATGGTCCTATTCAACTCCTCAGCCACCGGAGTCACAGCCTGTCATGCAAGACACTGCCCAGGGACCAGCAGCTGAACCACACCAAACCTTACGACTATCAGTGACAGACAAGACCATCGGACAGGCTGAACATTGAATCAGATCACCCCGCCAGATTTGTTTCAAAAGAAGAGGTGAATGTAGTGCCACCACTGTATATATGTGTGCATTTTATGAGCTGGCCTGTCCCCTGAACCTGTGACTCCTCCCTCCCAGAAATCCCCATAAAGGCTGTTACGCCCAAACCCCTCCCTCAGTACCTACCTTGGAACTGGGCCAGCAACATTTGAGATGTGTTGATGTCTTAAGGTGATTAAAGCCTATTAATAATAATTCTCTGTCTGATGCGGGTGATTAATAGCGCTACACTCTCTCAAAATGAACGCTAGCATTCCATTTGCCTTCCTTACCACTCTACCTTCAAGTTGATCTTTAGGGAATCTTGCATGAGGACTCTCAAGTCCCTCTACACCTCCAATTTCTGAATTTGTTGCCTGTTTAGAAAATAATCTACACCTTTATTCCTTCCACCAAAGCGCAACTTCTCTATACTGTCATTTCCTTGTCTAATCTCTATATAACCATATAACAATTACAGCATGAAAACAGGCCATCTCACCCCTTCTAGTCCACACCGAATGAAGTGCTCTCCTGTATTTCCACCTACCTGCACTTTGCCCTTAACCCTCCATTCCCCTCCTATCCACATACCTATCCAATTTTTCCTTAAATGACAAAATGGACCCTGCCACCACTACTTCTCCCGGAAACTCATTCCACACAGCCACCACTCTCTGAGTGAAGAAGATCCCCCTCATATTACTTCTAAACTTTTGCCCTGTAACTCTTATCTCAAGACCTCTTGATTCAATCTCTCCTACCCTCAAGGGAAAAAGCCTATCCACATCAACTCTATCCATCCTCCTCATAATCTTAAATACCTCTATCAAATCCCCTCTCAACCTTCTACACTCCAAGGAATAAAGACCTAATCTGATCAATCTTTCTTTGTAATCTAGATTCTGAAATCCAGGTAACATTTTCGTAAATCTTCTCTGCTTTGTTGATATCCTTCCTATAATTTGGTGACCAGAACTGCACACAATATTTCAAATTTGGCCTCACCAATGCCTTGAACAGTCTCAACATCACCTCCGAACTCCTGTATTCTATGCTTTGATTTATAAAGGCCAGCATACTAAAAGCCTTCTTCTCCACCCTATCCACATGAGATTCTACCTTCAGGGAATGATGAACCATCATTCCGAGATCTTTCTGCTCCACTGCATTCCTCAATGCCTTCCTGTTTACTACGCATGTCCTGTTTTGATTATTCCTTCCAAAATGAAGCACCTCACACTTATCAACACTAAACTCCATCTGCCATCTTTCAGCCCACTCTTCTAAGCAGTCCAAATCCTTCTGCAGTCCCCGAAAACCATCCTCACCATTCCGAACTCCCCCTATTTTAGTATAATCCAAATAATTATTAATCCAATTAACCACCCCATCATCCAGATCATGAATGTAAATGACAAACAACAAGGGACCCAATACAGAACCCTGATGCACACCACTTGTTACCGGCCTCCAGTCTGACAAACATTTATCCACTATGACACTCTGGCATCTCCCTTCCAGCTGCTGTTCAATCCATTTGACTATCTCAAAGTTAACACCTTGGCCTGAACCTTCCTAACTAACCTTCCATGTGGAACCTTATCAAAGGCCTTACTGGTTCATACAGACAACATCCACTGCTCTTCCCTCATCAACGTTCCTAGACACCTCTTCAAAAAATTCAACGATTGATCAAACATGACCTTCCACGCACAAACCCGTGTTGAGTATTCCTGATCAGACCCTGTCTCTCCAGATATTTATATATATTATCTCTAAGAATGCTTTCCATTAACTTAGCTACCACAGACATCAAACTTACAGGCCTATAATTGCTCGGCTTGCTCCTTGAACCCTTTTTAAACAAAGGAACCACACGAGCAATACTCCAATCCTCCGGCACTATATACCCACCTCTAATGGCATTTGAAAAATCCCTGTAGAGCCGCTGCTATTTCCTCACTAACTTCTCTCGAAGTCCTGGGGAAAATCCACCTTCATATGCTTCAAAATCTCGGTATTTCCTCTTTCTTAATCACTACATTTTCCATAATTACTCGCTTTGCTTCCTTTACTCCGCACAATTCAATATCCTTCTCCTTAGTGAATACCGAAAATAACTTGTTCAAAATCTCCCCCATCTCATTTGGCTCCACACACAGTTGTCCGCTATGATTCTCTAAGGGACCAATTTTATCCCTTGCTCTCCTTTTGCTATTAACATAGTTATAGAAAACTTTTGGATTTATTTTCACCCTGTTTGATTCAGCCACCTCGTACATTCTTTTAGCTTTTTAATTTCTTCAGTTTCTTTTTACATTCAATGTATTCTCCACGCATCTCCTTTATTCCTTGTTTCTTATATTTATTGTAGGTCTCATTCTTTTTTCAAACAAGTTTCCAATATCCCTTGAAAACCATGGCTCTCTCAAACTTTTGAATCTGCCTTTTATCCACATACCTATCCAATTTACAAAAATATTACCTGGGTTTCAGCATCAAGATTACAAAGAAAGATTGAGCAAATTATTCTTTATTCTTTGGAGCGAAAAAGGTTGAGAGGGGATTTGATAGAGGTGTCTAAGATTATGAGAGAGATAGATAGAGTTGATGTGGATAGGATTTTTCCCTTGAGGACAGGAGAGATTGAAACAAGAGGTCATGAATTAAGAGTTGAGGGGCAAAAGTTTAGAAGTAACATGAGGGAGAACTTCTTTACTCAGGGAGAGGGAACTTCTTTACTCAGAGAGAGGTGGCTGTCTGGAATGAGCTTCTGGGAGTAGTGGCGTCAATGTCAATTTTGCATTTAAGGAAAATTGAATAGGTATATGGATGGGTTATGGGTAGGTGCAGGTAGGTTGGACGAGAGGAGAATATGAATCGCAAAAAGTTAGGTTGCAGGTGCAGCAGGTTATTAAGAAGGCAAATGGAATGTTGGCCTTCATCGCTAGAGGAATTGAATTCAGGAGTAGGGAGGTAATGTTGCAACTGTATAAGGTACTGGTGAGACCGCACTCAGAGTACTGTGTCCAGTTCTGGTCTCCATATACTGGCTTTGGAGACGGTCCAGAGGAGGTTTACTCGGTTGATCCCTGGGATGAAGGGGTTGACTTATGATGAAAGATTAAATCGTCTAGGATTGTATTCGCTCGAGTTCAGAAGAATGAGAGGAGATCTTATAGAAACATATAGGATTATGAAGGGTATGGATAGGATAGATGTAGGAAGGTTTTTTGAGCTGGCCGGGGAAACTAAAACGAGAGGACACAGTCTCAAGATTCGGGGGAGTAGATTTAGGACAGAGATGAGGAAAAATAGTTTTTCCCAGAGAGTAGTGAATGTTTGGAATTCTCTAACCAGGGAAGTGGTTGAGGCTGCCTCATTAAACATATTAAAAATTCGGTTAGATAAATTTTTACATGATAGAGGAATTAGGGGATATGGGGAGAAGGCAGGTAGGTGGAGTTAGATCATAAATTAGATCAGCTATGATCGTATTGAATGGCGGAGCAGGCTCGATGGGCCATTTTTGGCCTACTCCTGTTCCTACTCCCTATGTTCCTATGTACTTAGTTCGGAGCGGATTAGAAGGGCCAAAATGGCCTATTTCCATGCTATAATTGTTATATGGTCATAAACATGTCACAAACATTAAAGGCCATGTGGTTAAGGTAAGGGGATGGGGGGGAGTTGAAAGGGGCAAGTTTATTACACTAAAAGTGATGGGTGCTGGAATGGGCTGGAAGGAGTAGTGGTAGAAGCGGATATGGTAGTAGCATTTAGGCTTCTAGACAGACACATGAATATCAAATGTTCCTTTTATTGTCACATAATAAATACATTAAAATGTAATATACGTGATGTACTTAAACATTTTCCGTCATGTGGCAAAAATATGCCATGAACATTGCTCCTAACAATAGGAGAAAGAGAAGCAAAACAGAGTCCCTCAGAATCCCTGAGTGTCCATGGATGTGGGGAATAAAGGGATATACATCACATGCAAGTAACAGAATTTAGTTTAAGTTAGGCATCATGGCCAATGCAGTCATGGGTTGTCCTACCTTCTGTCATAAGAGAATGTGGCTACAATTTTTCTTATCCAATATATAATGTCTAGCCTGCCAGGCAAGTCCCACCATCTAACTAATTCACAGACCAAGAAGTTCAATGTACTGGTGACCGTCACCATTTAGTCATTTTGACTCTGTTAAAAAGTAACCAACTTCTTACCGTATATTAAGTTCTTCTAGTTGTGACTCCAAACTTAATGCTGAAGGCTTCACCAGAGACAGGTCAACAATGCTGCACATATGGCTGGAAGAGCTGGACAGACCTTCATTTAGTGAAACAGAGTTTTTCTTTTGAGTTCTCAGAAACACAGAGGGTGAAATGTGATGTAAATGTGAATGCAAAGCAGGTAACAAAGCACTGCTCACATATATTTAAAACAAAATTAATATTCTCAAAGCAAGACTATTATTCTGTGATAAAGGGCCTTTAACCTGAAGCATTAAATCTCTTTTCACAGATGCTGAGTGCTTCAAACATATTCTATTTTTTAATTTTAATGATTTTTTAAAATGTAGAGATACAGAATGGTAACAGACCCAGCTGGCCCAGGAGCCCATGCCCTCAACTGCATCCATGTTACTAATTAACCCACTCACCCCAGATATCTTTGGAACATGGGAGGAAACAGGAGCACCCCAGAGCAAACCTATGCAGCTCACGGGAAGAACGTACAAACTCCTCACTCCTTTTACCTTAAATGCATACCCTCCAGTTCGACAATTACAAACCTGAGGAAGACTTGCACATTCATTTTATCTATAACCTTAACAAATCACATAAGGTAGGGGAGAGGAGAGGGGAATTGCAGAATTCCCAGAAGGGTGTTGAAACCTGGAACGCATGATCTGAGGAGGTAGCCTTTGTGTAACTCTGCACTCTTGGGATGACGTGCTGGACACAGAGAGCCAAGGGTCTGTGACATTCCACTGCTGAGGAAAGGTAGCCAACATCCCCCCTAAACCCCACCCCCTCCGACACCCTCTCTTCTTCCTCCTCTCATCAGGAAGAAGGCTCACGTGTGAAGGCTCACACCAGCAGGCTTAAGACAGTTTCTTACCACGGCCATTATGCTCCCCAATGAACCCACAACAGTGCTCTTGATTGGTACTAAGTTATCTCTTTTTTACATTTTAACTCTAAATTGTTTTCTTTAAATAAGTGTATGATTGTTAAACGATGGCCTGTTAGATTGCTTACCAAAACCCCTGATATCTGGAATTCAAGCAACCAGCAGCCTCAAGTAACTGGCAAAAAAAACCCGGAAGATAAACAGGTAAAAAAATCCATATGGGAGTTTGAAATTCGCACCCCTAGCGGTTAGTTCACCAATCACACAACACACAATCTCAAGCAACCGTAAAATTTACTTATTCAGCATCTCCCCATAGATGCTGGATACAAGGGGTTTTACTGTATAATGCGATAGATAAACGCTGATCCTATCTTGTGACAGAATATAGATATGTTTTGGGGAGATAAATTGGGGAAGGTTTGTTAGTGTAGATGTCCTGTGACTGGAGAGAGTAACGAACCTTCTATCTGTGATCTTCCAGATATTTGACTGACTCTTCGGGAGGTTTCCCTTGACGACAGACCTGCAGCATCTGCATATTATGTGCACTGAGCTTTCCAAGCCCTCTGCTGGCAATAAGTGTAGTGATCTTTGAACGGTTTCAGTTCCTTTGAAACAATAGCCTAGTTTGGAGGTCTACAAATTCTTCAGGTGCGCTAAACTGGCAGTGCACAGTAGCCTACACTGCTCTGTGCTATGACTGGGCCCAAGATGGACTGGTATTGCACATGAAAACGTGCACATTGCAAAACTAGTGAATGGAGTTACGAGGTAAGGAGGATTCGTGGGTGGGACAGAAATGATCAGGCTCAGATTGGGACCATCAGGGAGGGAGAGGCAACATTATGGGAAAGAAGGGAAAGGAGAGCAGCAAGGGGAGGTGAACCACTGAGGGAAGGGACATTTGGAATTACACACCTTGTCAGAATGCAATGCCTTTCAAAATCCCAGGTCTAGTTTTAAGGCCAGTGAAGGGTAGTCACTGTTGTACAGTTTGTTTGCCTAAATGTATTTGTTAATTCAACCCAAAACTGTTCCTGAGAAGCAGAAAAAAGTGCAGCCTTGACTGGAGTAGAAAGAAGCAATGGTTTCTGTTCCAAGTGCAAAGGCTGTGATTTATAAACATTTCCACAGGATGCAAGTGAGACTTGAACAATGCACTTAACTTGTTTTGTTCTTATTGGTGAGTTTGTTGACATCGTGACTCCTTCCCGTGTCCAGTTTGGCTTTTCCAAGTTGTTGCTCTAAAGTCACAGACCAATGTCGCTGTACCTGAAGCTTCTGTTCAACTTCACAAATCTTGTCATTGCTATCTTTCAACCTAAAGCATAAACAACTTCAGTTACAAAAGCCAAAGGCTGAAACGTAGCAAAACTTCCCGAGGCACTTCACAGCAAAGTTATCCAACAAAAACTGGAACTAGTTCACCATTACAGCAGATAACAGAGAATTTGACCAAACTCTCGGTGATAGATGGGGCAGCATTAGGACTATGAGATACAGGACAAGATATATACTATATCATGGGGTTGAGCATCTTTGAAATTAAGTAAATTGACTGGTACAGACAAAATGTATCCTAGATTATTGGAAGAAGCGAAGAAGCAATTTCCATTGGCAATCTTTTTTAATCTGCTCAGATGACTGGAGTGATACGAGAAGATCAAGGAAGCATAAATATTGTCATGCTGTCTAAAAATAAGGAAATGGAATAAACCATGACATGATAGGTGATAATAAAAAAAAATTGCTGAATATAAAGAGTAGGCCAGGCAGCTGTGGAGAGAAAAAATAATTAATTCTTAGGTTGATGATTTTTCTTCAATATTTTGGGGTCAGTACTTTGAACTGACTGTTCATAATAATATATTAAAAAATTCAGGGGTAGAGAAAGGTTTGCGATTATACATAAATCAGCTGTGTGGTTGACAGTGAGAGTTTATTGGTCAGTTTACTGGTCAGTTGGAATGGAAGGTGTCAAATGGTATTCAATCCAAAGAAATGACAGGTTCTGCACTCAGGAAAGTGCCCTAGGGTAAAGTGATAACACAATAAATTTGAAGAAACAGACAAGTGTGAAGGAACAAGCTGTTCAGAAATTAATTAGAAAGACTTCTGAGATTTCTGCCATGCCTCAGCTCATAAAGTACAAATGGAGAGGTTATGCTGCTAGAGCATACAGCGCTGGCTTGAGTCTGTATACTGTTCTGGCCACATCTTTGGATGCATCGCTCTGCACCTGGAACAGGATGGATTTGTCCATGGCGTGCATTGTAGCTTTGGCAATGTCTGCCTTAAAGCGGCTGTAGAATTTCTGGTGTATTTTTGTTGAATGACAACATTATCTAACTGAATTAATGCAACCTAGATTGTATAACTAAAATGGATGAGAGGGGGGAGGGATGGGGGGGTGGCTTGGGAGGAGGGAGGGGGGAGGGAGAAAAAGTCACTGTAAATGTGTGGAAAAGAAAAAGTGTATATCATGGCTATTGTGATTTATGGTGTGAAAAATAAAAAATTTAAAAAAAAAAAAAAAAAAAAAAGCGGCTGTAGGGAAGAAGGAATTCCAAAAGTGGACTCGTGATCAGGGTTGGGGCCGATTACTCTGTTCTCCACAACACAGTCAAGGATGGCAAGGCAGGTTGTGCAAAATATGCATTTAGCCTTATTGTAAGTGAGGTTAAGGAGTTTGGCAGTCTGGAGAAATTTTTGGAGATTGGCATCATGGTCCTGTAGGTCATGACCACAATTGGTTATGTTATCCAGATATGGGAATGTGGCCTGCAGCTCATACTGGTCTACCATTCAGTCCATCTCCCGCTGGAAGGCCAAGACCCCTTTGGTGATGCTGAAGGAAACCCACAGGAAATGGTAGAGGCGGCCATCCGCCTCAAAACCATTATATTGGCAGTCCTCCAGGTCAATGGGGAGCTGGTGGTTTACTGACTTTAGGTCAATGGAGAAGAAAACCCGATATCGCACGATTTGGTTTACCATATCAGATATGCAGGGAAGAGGCTATGAGCCCTGCTGCGTGTATCTGTTAATGGTCTGACTGTAGTTGAAGAGCATCCTGTTTTTCTCCCCATTGCTCACCACCACTTGGCCTCTCCAAGGGCTGGTGCTGGCTTCAATGATCCCCTCATTGAGTAGCTGCTGTACCTCCGACGTAATGAAGGCCCTGTCCCTGGCACTCTACCGCCTACTTTTGGTGGCAACGGGTTTACAGTTGGTGGTGAGGTTAGCGAACAGTGGTGGAGGGATGATCTTGAGAATTTAGAGACCGCAGGTCATGCGCCATGGGCCATCTTGGCTGGGAACTGTGGGGGGAGAAGTGTGGGGGGGGGGTTGCTGGTGGAGCGCAGTGGGCGATTTAAGAACTGCTGGTTACAGACAGTGAAGAGCAGATCCTGAAGCTGGAGAAGTTGGAAATGCACCCTTAATCAGCTGAAGCCTCCACCAACTTCAAACTCTGGCTGTGTTGCTTCGAAGCTTTCCTACAAGCATCATCTACCATCGTCCGATCAGAGAACAAAAAGCTGCAGGTACTACACTCCCGGGTCAGGCCCCGGTATACTCAATGATCAGAGATGCCACGTCGTACTCAGAGGCAATAGACATTCTGAAAGGCCAGTACCCAAGAAGGTAAACAAGGCCTACACAAGACACCTCCTTGCCACTTGAAAACAGAGACCCAGAGAATCGAGTGCCGAGTACCTCCAGGCCCAACAAATTCTCAGGCCACCGACTGCAAGGCTGTGACGGCCATGGAGAACATGGAGGACCATGCATATGTTGCAGGCATCAAGTCCAACTACATCCATCAGAGACTATTGGAGCACTGTGAGCTCAATTTGCGGAGGGCAGTGAACTGACAGGCACACTGGAGGTGGCCCTCCAGAATATGGAAGCCTACTTGGCTGACAATGTGGCCGCCGCCATCGATCTGATCATGGCCGCTATACTCCACAATCACCTAACACCTCTATCGCCACGTCCCGCCAACAACTCGACCATGACCGCTGTACTCTGTGAGCACCCCAAGTGCTACTTCTGTGGCCTGAGCAAGCACCCAAGGAAACATTGCCCAGCAAAAGACGTAGTCTGTTCTAACTGCAGGAAGAAAGGGCATTATGCAAAAATATGCAAGTCCAAGCCACTTCAACCCAGCAGCACTGCACGTGTACCGTTGGGGCCGCCATCTTTGATGCCACCATTTTCAAGACCCAGCAGCGCCATGTGAGAACCGTGGGGGCTGCTATCTTGGATGCTGCCATCTTCAAGATCCAGCAGCGTTGTGTGCGAGCCATGGGGGGGGGGGGGGGCATCATCTTGCAACCGAACACACAAACTCTCCACAGCAGCTACAGGCAGCAACTTGACACTGACCTCCATCATGCTGGATCAAGGTAGTCCTCACCACTGTCTGTGCACTCCCATTGTCAAAATTTATTGTGAATAAAATTAATGCACCATCAATAACTCCAAAAGACTGATAGGCTTTTCTTCGCAATAGAATGGAGGCACGTCCATACTGGTCAACTGTTCTGAATTGGGGAGGAAGCTGTGGGAGGAGCCACAGGTACAGTCAGCCAATGGGCATGCTCAAACAGTTAAATATACAGTGGTTTACCACAATTTGTCTGGAAGGTCTTTCCAATGGGTGAAAAACTGTCCCCTTATATCCTTATAAATCCCACCCCAACCTTATGCCCTCTGGCCTTGGATTCTAGAAAGCAGACCATTACTATTGACCCATCACAATTCTTAAATTCTCAACAAAATCCCATCACCCTTAAGCAAACAGGCCTATATATTCCATTTTCTGACAATAATTTTTCCTTAATCCTGCCAACAATTTTGAAAACCTCTTTTGCACCCTTACCCACTTCCTTTCTATAGCTAGGCGATCAGAACAGCACACAATATTCCAAGTGTGTGGATTTTTAATTCGAATAACATTCAACAGTCCAGAAAGTGTGCTTCCCAGCACTACTAAAATCCTGAGGGTGCCAGATTACTGTACCAAACAGGTCAGCTCTCTAACAGTGAGCCCACCCTATCTCAAACATTTTCTTTATTCCCTCCAACTCTTCCCTATATAAATTTTGCAAGCTGTGTGAAAGGTTATTGATTTGAATCATCAACTCTCCACAGATCCTACTTGACCTGCAGAGTATTTTCAGCAGTTTTGGAATGTTGTTGGGTTGGAGGAGATGACAGAGATAGGAGTGTGGAGACCTTGAGGGAGGATCAAGTCAAGTAGAATATTTATAAATGGAGGTATTACTCCTCAGGGGTTTGCAGAGGTTTGGTATATCCTTAAACCTTGGCAAACTTCTAGATGTATAGTGGAAAATGTGCTGATTGGCCTGGTAATGGGCACACCAATACTTTTGAGTGGAAAGCCCTGCAAAACCTAGTATATCACAGGCAAAACTCTCCCCACCATCGAGAATATCTGCAGAGAAAGCTGCTGTCAGAGAGCAGCAGCAATCGTCAAGGACCCACACCATCCAAGACATGCTCTGTCCCCGCTGCTACCCTCAGGAAAGAGGTACAGGTGCCTCAAGACTCATACCTCCAGGTTCAGGAATAGGTGCTAACCCTCAACCATCAGAATCTTGAACAGATTTATTCAGAGACACCTATTTATAAGGACTCTTTGCCTCATTATTATTGTAGCGTTGATAAAACCTGGAGGGAGAACTAATGCTTTTATTAGCTTACAACACAGGTAGGGTTCATGAACAGGCTTCAGAGGGGTTCTGGGTTTAGGCGGGAAACCCGGGTTATATACGGGCCCCCGGGGGAGGAGCCAGGAGGTGGGACCAGTCATTAGTGCAGTACATCTCTAGTGAATCCCAGTTCACTACATTCACCCCTTCCTTCAGAATTAAGGGTCTGTGGATGAAGAGAACAAGGATCAGAAGCCGGTAATAAACACAGAAAAGAAATATTTACAATAATATTTACAGATTCAGGCACTAACTGTCCATCTCTAAAATGCTCTTGAGAAGATGGTTGTTGAGTCATCTCCTTGAAGTGCTGCAGTCCTTCTTGCCTTCAGTGCAGTTGAGCAGGGTGTTCCGGGATTTAGTGATGGTGAAAGATCGATGGCACATCTCCAAGATAAGATGGTGTGTGACTTGAGGGATACCTTTCACTGATCCCTTGCACCGTTGCCCTTCTCCTGTTAAGGGTTCATGGGTTTGGGAGTTGTTGTTGCAGTAGTCCCTGGCAAGTGGCTGCAGTGCATTTATAAGGGGTCTATTCTTTAGCAATAGTATGGTGTGGAGGGTGGAAGTCCCAGGTGATGGATTGGGTTGCTTTTTTTGGATAGCACTGCACTCATTCAAGCTAATGGAGAATATTCCATTACGATTCTGACTTGTAGGAGGTGAAAGACTTCAGGGAGTCAGGAGGTGAGTCATTTAGGCAGGTAATCCAGGCTTTCACCTGCTCTTGTAGCCACGTTACGCATTTGCTGGTCCAGACGATTGCCTGGTTAATAGTGTCCCCCCCTCCCCCTACCAGGATGGTCCTATGAGAGACTCAGCAATGGTAAAGCTATTGAATATCAAAGGTAAGGAGTTAGATTCTCTCTTAATAGAAATGATCATTGTTTGACACTCTTTTGGTCTTGATCTTACCTCTTCTGCAGGACAGTAACCAACTCTGTTAGCTTGTCCCTTTCAACTTCTGCAGCTTGATAAAAGGCCTTGAACTCTGTGCACTGTAACTGTAGAGCTTTCACGTCAATCCCATTCATACTGTGGAGGAAAATCAAGATGTGTTTTGTCCATGGTTTCATTCATTTTAGATCCACATCTGAATTTATACCGTTTATTTTTTTTCCTCTTTGTAATAAAATGAGATGGAGACCTGCACTCCCTCTATACTGTCCTACTGTCCTGCATGGAACAGGTCTGACCTGAGCACTCGTTCTTTCACGATAGTCCAGCACCATTTTTGGTACTGAGTACTACAATCGAGGTTGGGATGAAAGCTCCTATCAGAATGGAGGAAGAGCCAGGCTGGCCTCATTACGACTGAATCAGGCAAGTCCGCACGACCTATTGGATGCAACCATTAGTATTAAGGTTAAAGGGGCTACTATAAATTGTTTGGTGGATAGTGGGAGTACAGAGAGCTTTAGAGACCAAGGGTTGGATGAACACCTCGCGTTAAAAACGTACCCCAGTGACCATCAGATCCTAATGGCATCTAACAACCATGTGACTAAGGTCAACCACTTCTGCAGGGTCACTCTGGAGATCCAGGGTACAGCGTATGAGGAGTTTAAATTGCTGGTGCTCCCAAGCCTCTGTGCTCTAGTGCTGCTGGGGTTGGATTTTCAGTGCCAACTGAAAAGCATCACAATGGTGAATGATGGGCTGCTTCCCCCATTAATCCTTAGAAGGAAGCGTTACTGCAACCTCACGGCCCTGAAATCGAGCCTCCCCCCCCTTTATTCTTGCACCTCACGCCTGACTGCACTCCAGTGGTCACCAAGAGCAGAATGGAGGTACAGCCCAAAAGACAGGGAGTTTATCAGTGCAGAAGTCCATAGACTCCTGCAGAACATTATAGAAAAAAGTTCCAGCCCCTGGAGAGCACAAGTAGTGGTAATGAAGTCCGGGGAGAAGAGGCATATGGTCGTAGACTACAGTCAGACCATCAACAAATTCATGCAGCTGGATGCATACCCGCTTCCGTGTATCGTGGACTTGGTAAACAGCATTGCCCAGCACAAAGTGTTCTCCACTATTGACCTCAAGGCAGCGTACCACCAGTTGCCCATTAGAAAGAGCAGTAGGATATGCACAGCGCTCAAAGCAAACGGCAGATTGTACCAGTTCCTCCGCCTCTCCTTTGGTATCACCAATGGGGTATCTCTGTTCCAGCAGGAGATGGACGGCATAGTGGACGAGTACCACTTAAAGGCGATGTTCCCGTATCTGGACATCGTTACGATCTGCGGCCACTCACAAGCTGACCATGATGCTCACCTTCAACGTTTCTTTCAGGCAGCAAAGGGCCGCAATGTAACGTACAATAAGGATAAATGTGTCTTTAGCACCAGGAAGTTAGCGTGGTGCAAAACGGGGAAATCAGCCCGGACACGGACCGCATGCGCCTGCTGCTAGATCTCCCCATCCCTCATTCTCAAAAGACATTAAAGAGGTGTCTGGGGCTGTTCGCATACTATGCGCAGTGGGTCCCCAATTACTCCGAAAGGGCCCGCCCACTCATAAAGGCCTCAACTTTTCCCCTCAGCCCTGCTGCTATCAAAGCCTTCAAAGAGCTCAGGGATCTGATCGCGAAGGCAACCCTGCGATCAATTGACGAGATGGTCCCTTTTCAGGTAGAGACAGATGCCTCAGACATGGCGTTGGCAGCCACCCTGAATCAAGAGGGGCGGCCGGTGGCCTTTTTCTTGCGGACCCTCCAGGGGTCCAAGGTAAGACACTCGGCAGTGGAGAAGGAGGCCCAGGCCATTGTGGAAGCAGTGCAGGACTGGAGACATTTTCTGGCCTGTAAACGCTTCACCTTTGTCGCGGACCAACAATCTGTGGTGTTCATGTTTGATAACCAGAACAGGGAAGATAAAGAACGATAAAATCTTGCGCTGGAGGATAGAATTGTCGACATACAGCTACGACATCCTATACCGTCCAGGGAGGCTTAATGAGCCCTCAGACGCATTGTCCAGGGGCACTTGTGCGGCCCTTAATCACATGTCCCAGCTGTAGAGCTTGCACAACGAGCTGGGCCACCCGGGAGTCGCAAGGCTCTTCCACTTTGTCAGGGCCCAAAACATCCCGTTCTCAGTGGAGGAGGTACGAATGGTAAGCAGGAGTTGCCCCATCTGTGCCGAGTGTAAACTGCAGTTCCACCAGCCAGACAGCGTCCCCTTAATAAAAGCTATCAGACCTTGTGAGCGGCTTAGCCTTGACTTCAAAGGCCCGCTCCCGTCCTATGACAGAACATCTATTTCCTAAACACTATTGACAAGTACTCACAGTTCCCCTTTGCCATCCCGTGTTCCGATGTCACCGCAGCCACAGTAATAAAGTGCCTACAATCTATATTCAGTTTGTGTGGGTACCCTAGCTATATACACACGGATAGGGGTGCTGCCTTCATGAGCACTGAGGTCCAACAGTACCTCAGGGATAGAGGCATTGTGACCAGTTGCACTATGAGTTATAACCCAAGGGGGAACGGGCAGGTAGAAAGGGAGAGCGCCACCATCTGGAAGATGGTTCTGCTAACTCTCAAAGCAAAGGACCTACCAGTAGCAAGGTGGCAAGACATGTTACCGGAGGCTCTGCACTCCATATGCTATTTATTGTGTACTGCCACTGATGTGACACGACATGACCATATCTTTTCTTTCCCGAGGAAAGCTGCAACAGGCACCATGCTGCCTAGATGGCTGATGTCGCCGGGACTGGCCCTCCTCCACATGCATTGCAGACACCACAGGACGGACCCACACTATGCCTACGTCGTGTTCGAGGATGGACAGGAAGACTCAGTGGCTGCCAGGGACCTCGCACCGGCAGGAGACATGGGCGACACAGAAGAACTACAGACCCCTACAGACGGGACGGCAGACGACGCAGGAGCACCACAGGCTCCGGTATATCAGCAGGAAGGAACCACGGTCGACGCGGGAGGGTCGCGGACCCCCTTGGAGCAGCATGAAGAGCGGCAGACGAACACACCCCCGTGGGCGGAAAGCCCTGCACCCACTCATCATACCCTTGCCCAGGGGAAAGACGCCCAGGCCCTGGCACGCCCCACCTCCCCCGCCCTGGCCCCCCGAAGGTCCAGAAGGAAGAGGAAACCGTGTCAAATACTGGACATGAACAGGTGCAAAGAGACAGAGGGGGTGGGGGGGGGGAGGGTCATTCACAATTTTTTAAAGGGGGGGGGTGAATGTGGTGGTATGTCATGCATGATGTCATTACACCATTTGATCACCCGGTGACTCACCGAGGCAAGAGGCAAGACCAAGGCTTCAAAGCCTAGCTGTATACCAATCTATTAAAACTAGTGTTTTACCTGCATTCTGCCTCATGTGGTTTGATGCTAGTAGCCTACAATTGCCAGTAATGGTTTCTCTTTCAGCTCCTACGATTTATCCTTCAAGGATTTTTTTTTAACAGTTCCATTTTATTCCATCTGCATATGTCAGATCAGGCATGATTTTAATAACTGGTGAAACATGCTCAAGGAACTGAATATTCTACTGTGTCTACTCCTTGTGCTCTACTTTTCAAAACTACTTAATTGAGTATTGATTCCAAAGTGTTGTTTTTTTTCCGTCATTCCATTCTTTGACGTAATGGAAAGCCTGCTGGAACACTAATGCAGTTACAAGCCAGAAATTTCAGACCTATATATTCAAAGCACAAAACACTCCAAAGAACAGTCATAATGAACAAACCTGGGAGTTCTTTCTGCAGCACTTCCTAAGCAAGGTTGGAATCCGAGTCGTTTAGATCAAGAAATTAATCTATAATCACAGAAACATAGAAAATAGGTGCAGGAGTAGGCCATTTGGCCCTTCAAGCCTGCACCACCATTCATTTTGATCATAGCTGATCATCTACTCATTACCCGGTTCCTGCCTTCTCCCCATTCCCCTTAGCCACAAGGGCCAAATCTAACACCCTCTTAAATATAGATAAGGAACTGGCTTCAACTATTTCCTGTCGCAAAGAATTCCACAGATTCACCATTCATTGAGTGAACATTTTTTTTCTCATCTCAGTTCTAAAAGACTTCCCCCTTATCCTTAAACTGTGACCCCCCCCTAGTTCTGGTTTTCCCCAACATCCGGAACAACTTCCTGCATCTAACCTGTCCAATCCCTTAACAATTTTATATATTTTTATAAGATCCCACCCTTAGTCTTCTAAATTCCAGTGAGTATAAGCCTAGTAGATCCAGCCTTTCTTCATATGTAAGTCCTGCCATCCCTGGTATCAATCTAGTGAACCTTCTATACACTCCCTCTATGACAAGGATGTCTTTCCTCAGACAAGACCAAAACTGTACACAATACTCCAGGTGTGGTCTCACCAAGGCCCTGTACAGATGCAGTAGAACCTCTCTGCTCCTGTACTCGAATCCTCTTGCTATGAATGCCTATATACCATTTGCTTTCCTCACTGCCTGTTGTACCTGCATGCCCACTTTCAATGACTGGTGCACAGCAACACCCAGGTCTCGGTGCATCTCTCCTCTTCTTAATCGGACACCATTTGAGTAATAATCTTCTCTCCTGTTCTTGCCACCAAAGTGGATACCCTCACATTTATCCACATTATATTGCATTTGCCATGCCTTGGCCCACTCACCTAACTTGTCCAAGTCACCCTACATCCTCTTTGCATCCTCTACACAGCTAACTCTGCCACCCAGCTTCGTGTTGTCTGCAAACTTGGAGATGCTGCTTTCTATTCCCTCATCTAAGTCACTGATGTATATTGTAAATAACTGGGGTCCCAGCACTGAGCCTTGTGGTACCCCACTAGTCACAGCCTGCCAATCGGAAAAGAACCCATTTACTCCTACTCTTTGCTTCCGGTCTGTCAACCCATTCTCTATCCATCTCAATTCCATACCTTCTATCCCATGCGCTTTAAGTTTGTACACTAATCTCCTGTGGGACCTTATCAAATGCCTTCTGAAAGTCCAGATATACCACATCCACTCATTCTCCCTTATCCACTCTACTAGTTACATCCTCAAAAAATTCTATTAGATTAATCAGACATGATTTTCCCTTCATAAAACCATGCTGACTCTGTCCAATGATATCATTACTTTCCAAATGTGCTGCAATCACATATTTAATAAATGACTCTAGCATTTTCCCTACTACCGATGTCAGACTAACTGGCCTATAGTTTCCCATTTTTTTCTCTCTCCCTCCCTTCTTAAAAAGTGGGGTTACGTGTGCCACCCTCCAAACCTCAGGAAACGAATCCAGAATCTAAAGAGTTTTGAAAAATTATCACTAATGCATCCAATATTTCTTTAAGCATTCTGGGATGCAGGCCATCCAGCCCTGGGGGTTTATCTGCCATTAATCCTTCAATTTAACTAATACAACCTCTTGACTTGCATTTATTTCCTTCAGTCCTTCCTTCACATTAGCTCCTTGGTCCCCTACTATTTCCTGAAGATTAGTTATGTTTTTCTTAGTGAAGACAGAACTAAAGTAGTTATTCAATTGGTTTGCCATGTCCTTGTTCCACATGATCAATTCACCTGTTTCTGATTGTAATGGACCAACATTTGTCTTATCTAATCTCTTTCTCTTTACATATCCATAAAAATTTTTAGTTATTTTTTTATGTTCCCTGCCAGCTTTTACTTTTCCTAATCAATCCCTTTGTGTTCCTCTTTTAAACCCTGAATTTCTCCCAGTCCACAGGAATACTAATTTTTTTCCTGGCTAGTTTATATGCTGCTTCTTTGGATTTGATACTTTCCCTGATTTATCTTGTTAGCCATGGATGCACTACCTTTCTTGATTTATTCTTTTTCCAATCTGGGATGTACAATTGTTGTATTTCATCCAAGCTTTCTTTAAATGATTGCCATTGCATTTTCACCATTAGTCCTTTAAGTATCATTTGTCAATCTATCTTAGCCAATCATGTCTTATATCATCAAAATTACCCTTTTTTAAATTCAGAACCTTTGTATTTGAATCAACTTTGTCATTCTCCGATTTAATGAAGAATTCCACTCTTGCCCAAGGGAATTTGCACAACAAGATTGCTAATTAACCCTTCCTCATTACTCAATACCCAGTCTAGAATGGTTTGTTCTCTCATTGGTTCCTCAACATGCTGGTTTAGAAAACAATCCTGCATGCATTCTAAGAAAACCTTTTCCTCATTACCCTTAGAAATTTGGTTCACCCAATCTACATGTAGATTAAAGTCACCCATTATAACTGCTGTACCTTTATTGCATGCATTTCCAATTTCCTGTTTGATGCTATCTCTAACCTCACTGCTACTGTTAGGTGGCCTGTACACAACTCCCACTAGCGTTTTCTGCCCCTTAGTGTTTCGCAGCTCTACCCATATTGATTCCACATCCTCCAAGCTAATGTCCTTCCTTTCTATTGCGTTTACCTCCTCTCTAACCAACAATGATACCCCACCTCCTTTTCCTTTCTGTCTATCCCTTCTGAATATTGAATAACCCTGAATGTTGAGCTCCCAGTCTGCATCCCCCTGAAGCCTTGTCTCTGTGATCCTAACTATTTCATAGTCATTAATAGATATCTCCACATTCAATTAATCCACCTTATTATGAATGCTCCTTGCATTGAGACACAAAGTCTTCAGTTCTAGGCATAGTAATGGCGATCTCAATCTGATGTTGGCTGAAAGGATATGGAAGCACTGGTGTTATAGGCTTACATTATTCTTAACATTTATTTTATATTCACACACATCTATATATATATATTTTTTTTTAAAAACCATTTCCTTTGGAGTTCTGAAACTGTGCACATAACAAGTCAATGAGGGACGATTAAAATTGGTTTTCAAATGTTTTCTTTCCATTTACATACCACCTTAAGTAATCCCTTACTAATCACAGAGTACCTATGGCATCGGGATTACTTAAGGTGGTATGTGAGTGGTGCAACGAACTAACAACCCTTTTAATTTTGTTTTGGACTATAGCGACTTTGTTAGCATTAACACAGAAACAGCAATGGAAAATTCACCAGACAATGGTAAATTCAAAATAATAGTTTTAATTAAACTATTAATAACATAAGATTTCATATTTATCTCTAAACTTAACTCTAAATTTAACCCTACTATGGACAAATCTAAATGTGTGGGTGTAATAAAATCCCACTCTGAAAAGTCAATTTTTAAAACTTCAGTATCATTTTAGTCTTGCTTGAAGGTCTTAAATTTTCAGTTCAAAAATAATTATAAAGCACTTTTAAATATCATATCTTCAGGCCTCTTTAAACTCACAATTTTTTTGAGCCATCAATCTATCTCCTATGAAAAGGAGAATACAAGTCTTGTCTACCCAGGATCAAATCTTCTTTGGAATCTGTTTTCCCAAATGAAACTGCCCTCTTTATCTTAAAGAGACAGTTAGAAGTAGCTTCTCTTTTGAAATCTGCTTATTCTGTGTCCCCCTTTTCTTAGAAGTAACACATAACAGCACCTATTCTGGTTTCTGTAATTCAATCCTGTCTTCCACAAGGTTCCAGCTCTTGTGTGTGTCACAGGGTTTTGACTTCTGAAACTGATCCAAAAAATGTCTGAATCCGATATATTTCTCCAAATAATGTGACAGTTACATCATTAACAAGGTCAGTCCCAATTCTTAGAAACCAGATGACTATTAGTTTTATTTCTACCAAACTTCTTGCCTATTTCAAAACCACTCCATATCCATAACAACCGCATCTCTATTCAAGAGATTTAAGTGGTTTGGTTTAAAAACAGATGGCTTCCTTCAGCAGTTCTTATTGAGTAGTTAGATACTTAGACACTTCAGTTTTTAATAAAGCAAACATTCCATTGTTCTTGAATAATTAAGACCTACTTCAGATCCATTAGCTCTGTCTTTCTAGATGCTGCAACTCCGAGAATGAACTCTCTTCTCTGAGTACAATGGTTCTCTGTAACCTGTGTGTGTAACCCTGTAACCAACCCACACCTAACCTAAGACATATTTATAAGAAATATATCTTAACATTAACTAAAATATTAATATTAACGCAGATCAGTTACAGTGGCAAGAAAAAGTTTGAAAACCACTGAGATAGAAACATGAATCTTTAAAAAATGGTGGATTATGCAGAAGGGAAATTCTAGGCAGTTATGAGAGTAGGTTATTAGATTGGCACAACTCTGTGGGTCGAAGGTCCTGAACTGCACTGTAGGTTTTTTTGTTCTAGGTTTAAGATACTTTCTCTTTAAACTGGACAAAGTTCACAATATGGAAAAAGGCTGAGGTTGCTACATTTTGCAGTGTGAGCTTGGTGAAGTTTCTCTCAATGCATAATTTTTTAATGATCTTACCTGGCAGAATTTTGTCTTCCTGAGAGTTGACCATCAGCTGTCAGAGGATCTTGAACTGCCTGCCCATTGTCTGTATCTGGCTGAGCTGAGGAAGGGTGGCATGGAGTGGGATTTACCGCTGTCTGATCAGTTAAAGGTTTCACCTCTTGCTGTTGCTATGTAACAAAATAGATGATTATGAGCATCAAGACAAAATAAAATAACAGAAAACAATATACCAAAGAATCCAGAGATCTTTCTCCTAAGTAACATAAAAAACAAAGAATTTGGAATTGATTTGGAGGATGCACAAAAAAGATTTGTTAAGATAGCTCTAGCCGTAGCAAAAAAATGTATTATGTCAACCTGGAAATTGGAAGATAATTTGAAAATACAACAATGGTATATAGAAATGAATAAATGTATTCCATTAGAAAAAATAACATATAGTTTAAGAAATAATATTGAAATATTCGAACAAGTATGGGAGCCTTACATTAAATACAATAGCAAAACCCTACCGGGAACAAACATTACTTAAGTTGATGGAAGGAGAAGAAAAGAAAAGAATGGACTCAGTAGAATTTCTGGTGTATTTTTGTTGAATGACAACATTGTCTGACGGGTTTAATGCAACCTAGATTGTATACCTAAAATGGATGAGAGGGGGGGGGTGGGGGGGTGGCTTGGGAGGAGGGGGGGGGAGAAAAAGTCACTGTATATGTGTGAAAAAGAAATAGTGTACATCATGGCTAATGTGATTTATGGTGTGAAAAATAAAAAATTTAAAAAAAAAAGACACATTAAGTGATGTCATTTAGTTTTGGATACTCCTCCCTGGGGAAAAGACTGTGGCCATTCATATTACTTATGCCCCCTCATGATTTTATTTCCCTCTATAGTCACCTCTCTACCTCCTAGGCTCCAGAGAGAATAGTCCCAACCCCTCCAGTGCCTGTCTACAACTCAAGCTCTCAGTTTTAGAACCTCAGAACACAACATGGATCGTTGGCAATGTGGATTCACAATCTGCTTGCCTGTAGAAAACAGAGAGTAGAAGTGGATGAAGAGTATACTGCTGGAGGTCAGTGACCAGTGGAGTTCCACAGGGATCTGTTCTGGGACCTCTGCATTTTGTGATTTTTATAAATAACCGAGATGATGAAGTAAGTTTGCAGAAGATATGAAAGTTGGAGGAGTTGTGGATTGTGTTGAAGGTTGTCATAGGTTACAAAAGGATATAGACAGAATGCAGAGTTGAGTGGAGAAGTGGCAGATAGAGTTTGATCTGGATAAATGTGAGATGATATAGGGAGATCATGTGATGGTGGATGGTGAGTGGGAGCAAAATCCTGGAGCTCCTTTGAAAATTATAGAAAAGACAGAAAAAAACAGTTAAAACAAAGTTTACATTAAGTTTTCCAGCAGTATAAAGAAAAAGGAAAGATGGGGAAGAAAGATAAAAGTCCATAACAAAATGTGCAGTGCCAAAGCAGCCCCAGGATGTCGGGATCACGGGACCTTGTGGCGAGCTGGTTGGAGGGGCCCACTCAAGGCCACTACGAGAGGAGATCACAGATGACTCTCCGTCAAAAGAGAGCCACCCAGAGTCAAGACAGGCAGGCAGTGAAGAGCCAGTGAGCAGCGAAGACAGCTGTGGGATGTCGCATCAATAGGAGGGGGTGGAAGGAGGCAGCAGCGACAGAGGTGGCGACGGCGTCAAACGGGTCGGGGGAGGCATGGGAGATTGAGGTCTGGCAGCAGCAGCTGGTAATAGGATTGCAGGCAACATCAGGAGAGCAGCCAACCTGCAGTTCAGGCAGAACCCCAGTTGAGGAGAGGAGGCGGTGGAAGGCGAGAGGAGATGGCTGAGAGGTTTGGGAGTAGTGGCATGGAGAGCAATAGTGAAGTGGAAAAGGAGAAAGGTGGAAGGAAAGGTCTGTTGTCACAATGGGTGAAGGTGTCGGAGGGAGAGGAAAGACTTGCTGGAGCGTGCGTTACAGCCAAGGTGGAGGCAGATGTAGAGGCCTCAGAGGCCAGATTAAAGACTGTTTTAAAGGGACTTTCAAAAGAAGTGGGAGCAATAAAGAGGACAGTGGCAGATTTGACAGGGAGAGTCTCTAGTGTGAAGGACAGAATAGAGAGGGTGGAGGATAAAGTGGGCATGCAGGCCTTTTTTCCCCAAGCCTGGTCCAGGGCAACAGACTCAGTCAATTTTGATGAAATTTGAGAATTTCTGGGTCGTGGGAGCGAGGATGGGGTTGGGGAGTGGGGAGTTCATCTGAGTTTAGGGGTAGCAAATCCTATTTCTTTCCAGACACTAGCAAAGGAAACAGTTTGATGAGGTGAAAAGGGTCTTGTGAGGCAAGCGGGTGGAATATAGGCTATTACACCCGGCGACACTAAAGGTGATATTGCGGGGGGGGGGGGGGGGGGGGGGCGGGGGAGGGGAATAAAAAGTTTTACACAGAGGCAAAGGAGGTGATGAGATTCGCCAAATCCCTAGAGGTCACCTGGGAAGAGGGACAATAAGAAGGGGGAGAAAGTTGCTGGTTTGGGGATTATGCATGTATATTTCTTTTCTTTTCTTTGGCTTGGCTTCGCGGACGAAGATTTATGGAGGGGGTAAAAAGTCCACGTCAGCTGCAGGCTCGTTTGTGGCTGACCAGTCCGATGCGGGACAGGCAGACACGATTGCAGCGGTTGCAAGGGAAAATTGGTTGGTTGGGGTTGGGTGTTGGGTTTTTCCTCCTTTGCCTTTTGTCAGTGAGGTGGGCTCTGCGGTCTTCTTCAAAGGAGGCTGCTGCCCGCCAAACTGTGAGGCGCCAAGATGCACGGTTTGAGGCGTTATCAGCCCACTGGCGGTGGTCAATGTGGCAGGCACCAAGAGATTTCTTTAGGCAGTCCTTGTACCTTTTCTTTGGTGCACCTCTGTCACGGTGGCCAGTGGAGAGCTCGCCATATAATACGATCTTGGGAAGGCGATGGTCCTCCATTCTGGAGACGTGACCCATCCAGCGCAGCTGGATCTTCAGCAGCGTGGACTCGATGCTGTCGACCTCTGCCATCTCGAGTACCTCGACGTTAGGGGTGTGAGCGCTCCAATGGATGTTGAGGATGGAGCGGAGACAACGCTGGTGGAAGCGTTCTAGGAGCCGTAGGTGGTGCCGGTATATATATTAATGTAAATATTACTGTATTATTGTCTAAAGTGATGACATGTTACTTGGGGATGTATATATGTGAGGAGTTCAGGGATGTTGTGGGAGGGGAGGGAGTAAGATGGGTGCTGCAGCCACACCTCGGTTTGGTTTTGATAGGGCTCATGTGCCCCACGATGATTGGGATCGAGATAAGTTATTGGAATGTATTCACTGAGGCGGGTGGGGACAAATTTGGACTTTCGAATATGTACAGGGATGGCTTTGTTTATTGGACTTTGTAAGTCTGTGAAAACTAAAATAAAATATTCAAAAAAAATGTGTGAGGTTATGCATTTTTGAAGGTCAAACCTGAATGCTGAGTACAGGGTTAATGGTCGGACGCTTGAGAGTGTGGATGGACAGAGGGACCTTGGGCTCCAAATCCATACATCTCTCAAGGTTCTGGTTCATTGAGCACTCTTCTAGGGAAGGTGGGGCATGTTCCAATGGGACGGTTTGCAGGAAGGTTTGCAAGTGCTGCTCCAGTGAGTTTAAACTAGATTTGCAGGGGGATAGAAATCAGAATGACAGAGCAGATAGAGGAGTGGAGGAGGGAAAAGATGATGTGAAAATTGCACTATTTCAAAGCAAGGAGTATTGTAGGAGAGGCAGATGAGCTTAGCGCGTGGATCGGCACATAGAATTATGACGTTGTGGCCATTAGTGAAACTTGGTTGCAGGAGTGGTAGGACTGACAGATCAATGTTTCAGGCTTCTGTTGCTTTAGACATGATAGATTGGGGGTGTGGGGGGGGGGTGGAGGGTAATGAAAGGGGGAGGAGTGGCATTGTTCATCATGGAAAATATCGCAGCTGTGCTCAGGCAGGACAGACTAGAGACCTCATCAAGTGAGGCTATATGGGTGAAGCTGAGGAACAGGAAAGGTATGACCACATTCATGGGGTTGTATTATAGACCGCCCAGTAGTCAAAGAGAATTGGAGGAGCAAATCTGTAGAGACAAAGCAGACAACTGCAGGAAACATAGGTTATGATTGTTGGAAATTTTAATTTCCACATATTGAAAGGGACTTCCATACTGTAAAAGGGCTGGATGGCTTGGAGTTTATCAAATGTGTTCCAGAAAGTTTTCTAAATCAATATATAGAGGTGCCAACTAGAGAGAATGCAACAATAGATCTCCTTTTCAAGAACGAAACAGGAGATAGGTATGAAAGGTAAAATATCAGTTCAGGCTCCAATATATCAAAATAAATTGATTCCATTTTCGCTGAATAATAGATTTTTAAGAGAATGGCAGATTAAAGGAATAAAGTTGTTGCAGGATTGTCTCGAAGAGGGTAAATTTCTATCTTTTAAATAGAGAAACTTGGAATTTCAGTGAATTTGTGTACTAACAAATTAGAGCATTAGTGAAAGATAATTTTGGAAGAGAAATGAAAATTCCTAAGTTAACGAAATTAGAGTTTTTGATTTCTCACTCATTAAATAAGGGTTTTATTTATGAGATGTATGCATTGTTGCAATTTAGATAAATCTAGGATTAAATGCAAAAATGACTTAATTTGCGATATTAATCAGGCCAATTGAGAGATTATCTGTTTTGATGGAGTGACTAAATTGCTTAATGTAGTATGGTTAATTATAATTTTTTGCATCAGTTGTATCCGACCCTTGAGAAATTGAAAAAAATATGGATTTGGTGATTTCCAGAACAGTTCCAACTGCATGGAGGATTATGGGTCGGGAAGACGGCCATCGCTAAAATAAATAAATAAATAGATAGAATTAAAAAAAATATATGGATTTAGTAATTCAGAAGTGTGTTTTAGATGTGGATTATGTGTAGGAACATTTTTACACTCAGTTTGGCTTTGTGATAAGGTTCAACCATTTTGGCAAAAAATTAGGGAATTTCTTCAAAAATTGTTTAAGATTAAATTTTTATTAGGATCCAAAAAAATTTTTGTTGGGTTGTACTGTCCTATTTAGTAATTTGGGGTTGGACAAGTTTCAGACAGTTTTTCTTTGTCTCACATTGGCTGTCGCATGTAAATATGTTGCGACTTAATGGAAAGATGAGGCTGAAGTAAATGTAACTCATTGGCATAATGAGCTGAGGTCTTGTATTTATATGGAGAAATTAACATAAAATCTTCATGATAATTATGACTTTCATTAAGATGTGGTCACCATATTTGAAATGTATGGGTTTAGTAATATCTTAAACTGTTGTTTAAGATGGGTCCTCTACCAGCATCACCTATGGCTCCTAGAACGCTTCCATCAGCGCTGTCTCCGCTGCATCCTCGACATTCATTGGAATGACTTCATCACCAACTTCGAAGTACTCGAGCTGGCAGAGTCCGCAAGCATCGAATCCACACTGCTGAAGACCCAACTGCGCTGGGTGGGTCACGTCTCCAGAATGGAGGACCATCGCCTTCCCAATATCGTGTTCTATGGCGAGCTCTCCACTGGCCACCGAGACAGAGGTGCACGAAAGAAGAGGTACAAGGACTGCTTAAAGAAATCTCTTGGTGCCTGCCACATTGACCACCGCCAGTGGACTGATATTGCCTCCAACCATGCATCTTGGCATCTCACAGTTCGGCGGGCAGCAACCTCCTTTGAAGAAGATCGCAGAGCCCACCTCACTGACAAAAGACAAAGGAGGAAAAACCCAACACCCAACCCCAACCCACCAATTTTCCCTTGCAACCGCTCCAACCGTGCCTGCCTGCCCCGCATCGGACTTGTCAGTCACCAACGAGCCTGCAGCAGTCGTGGACATACCCCTCCATAAATCTTCGACGCGAAGCCAAGCCAAAGAAAGAAGAAATAAACTGTTGTATGTGTTTCTTTTATGATGTTTTTTTTTTATGCTTCCCTTGTGGGGTTTGCTGAGGGTGGGGAGGGGGTGGGTTAGTTGTAGTTTTTCATTTTTATATTATGGACTTTGTATAAGTTTTTTCTTGAAAATTTTAAATAAAGTTTGGGGAAAAAAAAATGAGACAGGGGAGGTGACAGAGTATTTGGGTCCAGTGATTAAAATGTCATTAATTTCAAGTTAATTATGGAGAAGAATAGGTCTGGGCCTTGGGTTGAGATTCTAAATTGGAGAAAGGATCTAGAATGCATGGATTGGGATAAGTTATTTTCGAGCAGGGATGTGCATGGTAAAGTAGAGGAACTGCAAAGGTGAAATTAAGAGAGTACAGAGTTTGTGTGTTCCTGGCAGGATTAAAAGCAAGGTTCGCAGGCAAAGGAACCTTGGTTTTTGAGGGATATTGGGGATCTGACTCGGAAGAAGAGACAAGTGTATAATAGGTATAGACAACATTGAGTAAATGAGGTACATGAGGAGTATAAAAAAATGCAAGAAAAACCTCAAGGAAAAAAAAATCAGGAAGGCAAAAAATACATGAGGTTGCTTTGGCAGACAATGTGAAGGGTTCTACAGGTATATTGAAAGCAAAAGGATAGTAAGGGATAAAATTGGTCCTTTTGAAGATCAAAGTGGTCAGCTTTGTATGGAGCCAAAAGAGGTGTTTTTTTTCAATCAGGATTCACTCAGGAAACAGGCACAGAGTCGTGGGAAGTAAGGAAAACAAACAATGAGTTAATGGAACCTACACAGATTAAAGAGGAGGAAGGGCTTGCTGTCTTAAAGAAAATAAGGGTGGACAAATCCCCAGGGCCTGACAAGGTATCCCCTTGAACCTTGAGGGAGGCTAATGAAGAAATTGCAGGGGCTCTGGCAGAAATATTTAAAATGTCCTTAGCCACGGGTGTGTTGCCGGAGGTTTGGAGAGTGCCTTATGTTGTTCCATTGTTTAAAAAAGGCTACAAAGTTAACCCTGGAAATTATAGGCCGCTGAGCCTGACGTTAGCATAAGTAAATTATTGGAAGGATTTCTAAGAGATCAGATATACAATTATTTGGAGAGCCAGAAACTGATTAGGGATAGTCAACATGACTTTCTACGTGGTAGGTCATGTTTAACTAATCTTATAGAGTTTTTCAAGGAGGTTACGAGGAATGCTGATGAAGCAAAGGCTGTGGATGTTGCCTACATGGAGATTAGTAAGGCCTTTAAGAAGGTTTCACATAGGAGGTTAGTCAGGAAGGTTCAGGCACTAGGTATTCATAGTGAAGTAGTGAACTAGATTCGACAATGTGAGATGGGAGAAGTCAGAGAGTAGTGGCGGGATGATTATTTCTCAGACTGGAGGCCTGTGACTAGTGGTATGTCTCAGTGATTGGTGCTGGGACCATTATTGTTTGGCATCTATATCAATGATGATGTGGTAAATTGGATCAGTAAGTTTGCAAATCACACTAAGATTGGAGGCATTGTGGCTATTGAAAAAGGTTTTCAAAGCATGTAGAGGGATCTAGACCAGCTGGAAAATGTGATGAAAAATGGCAGATGGAATTTCATGCAGACAGGTGCAAGGTGTTGCATTTTGGAAGGGCAAACCAAGAAAGGACATGTATGGTAAATGGTAGGACATTGAGGAGTGTGGTTAGGGTTAGGGGGATCTGGGAATACAGATACATAATTTCCTGAAAGTGGCATCACAGGTGGTGGATAGGGTTGTAAAGAGAGCTTTTGGCATATTGGCCTTCATAAATCAAAGTGTTGAGTATGGGAGCTGGATGTTATGGTAAAGTTGTATATAAAATTGGTGAGGCCAAATTAGGAGTATTGTGTGTAGATTTGGTCATCTAACTAAAGGAAAGATACAAATAAGACAGAAAGAGTGCAGAGAAGATTTACTTGGATGTTGCCCAAACTTCAGGGACTGAGTTACTGGGAAAGGTTAACAGGTTTGACTTTATTCTCTGGAGCATAGTAGAATGAGGGGAGATTTAAAATGATGAGGGGGATAGACAGAGTAAACGTCGTTGGGCTTTTTTCCACTGAGGATAGGTGAGATACAAACCAAAGGACATGAGTTAAGAGTGAAAGGGGAAAAGTTTAGGGAGAACAAGAGGGGGAACTTCTTTACACAGAGTGGTGGGAGTGTGGGCTGAGCTGTCAGCTGAGGTGGTGAATCTAGGCTTAATTTTAACATTTAAGAAGAATTTGGACAGGTACATGGATGGGAGAGGTATGGAGGGCTATGGACTGGGTGCAGGACAGTGGGACTAGGCAAAAAAAGGTTCCGCACAGACTAGAAAGGCTGGAGGGACATTTCTTTGTACTGTGGTGTTCTATGGTTGCTGTACAGGTTCATAGGACCTGGGATGCTGGGCTTCATTAGTCAGAGTATTGAGTTCAAGAATCGAGAGGTCATGTTGCAACTCTACAAATTTCTGGTGAGACCACACTTAGAAAATTGTGTTCAGTTCTGGTCACCTTATTAAATCATCTCCTTTATTTGTCGTAATGATGAGATAGCGTTTCTCCAGGACCACGGAGCAGATTTACATAAATAGGAGTTAAAATATTAAGCCATATACAGTATAAGTCCACTGTACACAATTCACATATGTTCTGGGAAAAAACTGTTGTCCAATCTGGACACAAGGGTCCAAGTGCTATGGTACCTCCTACCAGATGGCAGAAGGGAGAAAAGTTTACATGAGGGGTGTGTGAAGTCCTTCACAATGTTTATTGCTTTCCATGTGCTTCATGTGTTGTAGATGTTCATGGTAGGAAGAGAGTCCCCAGTGATCTTTTCCCATTGACTTCACTACCCTCTGCAGGGTCTTACAGTCCGAGGTGGTACAGCTTCCAAACCAGGCATTGATGCAATTGCTCAGGATGCTCTGGATACATCCTCTGTAGAATGTAGTGAGGATGGAGGGTGGGAAATGGACACAGGAAGTAGAGGTGCTTCAGGGCTCTTTTAGCTATGGAGATTGTGTTAAGGGACCATGGAACTTGATACTCTTGATAACCTCAATAGCAGAGCCATAAATAATTAGTGGAGAGTGATCCCCCCTGAGCCCTCCTGAAGTTGACAACCATCTCTGCACTAGTCCATTAGCATTGACTCATCATTCTTACTAATAAGGCCCACCTTGGTCATGTCATCAGTGAACCTGATGATCTGGTTCAAGCTGTGTTTAGCTGCACAGTCATGGGTTAGCAGAGTGAACAGCGGTGGGCTAAGCACACAGCCCTGGGGGGGGGGGGGGGGGTACATGCTCATTGTGATAGTCTGGGAAGCCATGTTTCCGATCTGGACTGCTTGAGGTCTCCCCAACAGGAAGTCAAGAGTCCAATTGCAGAGGGAGATGGTTAGACCCAGCAGGCTCAACTTCCCTTTCAGGTACTGAGGTATGATTGTGTTGAATGCTGAACCGAAGTCAATAAACAGCATTCGATCATATGTGTCCTGAGGGCGGTGGAGATGGCGCCATCTGTAGAGTGGTTAGATCTATACATGAACTGCAGGGGGTCCAGTGATGGGGGCAGTAGAAGGTTGATGTGCCCCATGGCGAGCCTCTTGAAGCGCTCATGGCAGTAGACATTGAAGCAGGACACAGACGACTTCTTCGGCACAGGGACAATGGTGGGGGCTTTGAAGCACATTGGAACCATGGCTCTTCTCAGGGAAGTGTTAAAGATGTCGGTGAGAACATCTGCCAGCTGAGCCACACATCCTCTGAGAACTCTGCTGAGTATGTTATCCGGTCCAGCAGCTTTCTGTGGGTTGACCTTGCCTAACACTCTTCTCACATCAGCCGCTTTAAGATACAGCTCCTGATCTTTTGGAGGATCATTATTAGGAAGGATGTGGAAGCTACGGAGAGGGTGCAGAGGAGATTTACCAGGATGTTACCTGGATTGGAAAATGTCTTATACGACAAGGTTAGTGGAACTGCGACTTTTCTCTTTGGTGCATAGAATGATGAGAGATTACTTAATAGAGGCCTACAAGATTCTGAGAGGCATAGATAAGGTCAGCGCATTTTTCCCAGGGCGGGAGTAGCAACTACGAGAGTACATCTGCACAAAGTGAAGGGAGGAAAGTTTAGGGGAGACATCAAGTTTAAGTTTTTTTTTTACAGAGAGAGTTGTGGGTGCCTGGTGATGGAAGCTGAAACATCATAGGTTTTTAAGAGACTTCTAGACAAGTACATAGATGAAAGAAAAATAGAGATAGGAAGGATGTAGGTTTTTTTTGGTAGGAATATAATTTTGCTCAACTTTGATGGTTGAAGGGTCTACATTATGCTGCAGTGTTCTATGTATACCACTGAAAAAGGCCCTTCAGCCCATTTAGTCCTGGTAACTTCCTTGTGAAACTTTTCTGCATCCTTTTTTAGTTTAAGAAAATCCCTGCTATAGTTGGCCAATCATACCATATAACCACTTACAGCACAGAACAGGCCAGTTCGGCCCTACTAGTCCATGCCGTAGCAAATCCCCACCCTCCTAGTCCCACTGACCAGCACCCGGTCCATACCCCTCTAGTCCCCTCCTATCCATGTAACGATCCAGTCTTTCCTTAAATGTAACCAATGATCCCGCCTCGACCACGTCTGCCGGAAGCTCATTCCACATCCCCACCACCCTCTGCGTAAAGAAATTTCCCCTCATGTTCCCCTTATAATTTTCCCCTTTCAATCTTAAACCATGTCCTCTAGTTTGAATCTCCCCCTTTCTTAATTGAAAAAGCCTATCCACATTTACTCTGTCTGTCCCTTTTAAAATCTTAAACACCTACATACTTTACATACAATATTCCAAGTGCCATCTTACCAAAGTCTTGTTTTGTGTAACATGATGTCCTAACTGCTATACTCAGTCGCCTGACTGATGTAAGCACCTACCCTTCTGCCCAACTGTGTGGCTACTTTCAGAAAAATAGAGCAAGACTAAGGTCTCAGCTCTCTGGATTTTTTTCCTTATGTTGGGAGGCATAAGCTGCAGTAATTGCATATCATTTTTTAAATTTAAATTTTAATTTAGAGATACAGCATGGTAACAGGCCCTTCAAGCTCACAAGCTTTACAATTATACTTATGTGACCAAATAACTTACTAATTTGTATGTCTTTGGAATGTGAGAGGAAACTGAAGTACCCAGAGGAAGCTCACATGGATGCAGGGAGAATGTACAAACTTGTTACAGACAGTAGTGGATAACAAAACTGGTCTGTGGTGCTATAATAATATTACACTAACCGTTACACTAATTGTACTGTCAATCAATGATCTGAAATTCAACAAAATCTAATCTGGTCACTGGTCATTATAGCACCATCACCACCGATGCTATTTGCATGATGCATTCAAATAAGGAGTTGATTCAAGTTTGATAATGGAGCCTAATCCATGGACTCTGAATGGAAAAGACATCTTTTGCCAAAATCAGTTACCATCCCCATGTTCCAATTAGACACTATACGTAATATGTGGATTTAAAATGCATCAAATGCTAGAAGACTGCAATCTTACTTCAAGTCACTCACCAGGGCTGGGTTGCATATAGGAACTTGGACTGAAGAAACAACATTGATGAGCAAGAACGTTTTCCATACCTTGAGAAGTAGCTGCCTGATCTCTTCCTCAAGATCTTTCACCTTGGCTTCTCGCTCAATTATCATCTGTTTCAGCTCTCCAATCTTGAAGTCCTGCTTCTGGGCTTCACTGTTCACATCTTGCTTATTTTTTGATTCCTGTTCATTCACACGAGCTAGAATTTCCTGCATTTGCTTCTGCTGTTTCTGTAAGAGATTATGTTTTTGAGGAGGTCTGAATGCCAACGAGTGAAAGGGTTGTTCTCTTTATCTTTAGCTAATGAAGATGAAAGGGTTGATTGTATCCCGCTCTCCCCATTGAGAATAATACATGTGGGAACGGTGAGAGGAGAGGGGAATTTCCACACTTTTGATGTGGTGCTGACTTGATGCAACGGTAACAAGGGCACAAGAGAGAGCAATTCTATCACAACACTAGTAACCTGAGTTCAAATCTGAAATTGTCTTCTTGCGTGTGTTCTGCCCCCCCACTCCGTGTTTGCATGGGTTTCTTTCGGGTGCTCCAGTTTTCTCAATCCCTCCAAAGCATATAGGGGTTCTAGGTTAATTGGTGTATTTGTGCAGCACAGGCTCTAAATGTTTAAAAAATTAATAAGAAAACTGCCAGTTTCATTCATTCGAATCAAATAACACCAATCCAGTTCTATTTTTACCCCCAAGCACTCTCTGATCTCCTATCTCCAGCTTTTTCCATTTTTGCTTTGCACCAAAACATCAGCATTCAAGAAACTTTTCTGAAACATTTCCCACTTCTTTTCATTTTAAATGAATGTGATTTCTCACCAGCAATGCATCGACAAGTTCATCATCGTGCTTCCCTTTCTCAAGAAGTGTTACCACTTGACTCTTTAAGCCTTTCAGCTCAGTGGACAGAACCTTGTTTCTTGCTTTGGATCCATCAAATTTGCTCTTGAGGTCTTCGTGATCTTTTTTCAGTTTCTCAAAGTCACCAGTCATTTTCTACACAAATACATAAGCCGAGCTTGTATATTTTACATAACTTGCAATTAAATAGGTACAATAGGCTTTACTGCTATACAGTTGATCAGTTGATCACATGGAAGGTTAGTTAGGAAGGTGCAGTCTTTAGGTATAAATTTTAAGATAGTCAAATGGATTGAACATTGGCTGAAAGGGAGAGGCCAGAGAGCGGTAGTGGATAATTGTCTGTCAGGTTGGAGGCCGGTGACCAGTGGTGTGCCTCAAGGATCTGTATTGGGCCCATTGTTGTTCGTTATATACATTAATGATCTAGATGATGGGGTGGTGAATTGGATTAGTAAATATGCAGACGATACTAAGATAGGTGGAATAGTGGATAATGAAGAAGGTTTTCAAGGATTGCAGAGGGATTTGGGCTGCTTAGAAAAGTGGGCTGAAAAATGGCAGATGGAATTTAATGCTGATAAGTGTGAGGTGCTTCATTTTGGTAAGAAGAATCAGAATAGGACATATGTGGTAAATGGGAGAGCATTGAGGAATACAGAAGAGCAGAAAGATTTAGGAGTGACGGTACATCGTTCCCTGAAGGTAGAAACTCACGTGAATAGGGTGGTGAAGAAGGCTTTTAGTATGCTGGCCTTTATCAATCATTGCATGGAATATAGGAGTTGGGAGGTGATGTTGAGATTGTATAAGACGTTGGTGCGGCCTAATTTGGAGTTCTGTGTGCAGTTCTGGTCGCCTAATTATAGGAAGGATATAAACAGAGTGGAGAGAGTGCAGCGAAGGTTTACCAGAATGTTACCTGGGTTTAAGCATCTAGAGTATAGGGAGAGATTGGACAGATTAGGTCTTTATTCTTTGGAGCGTAGAAGGTTGAGAGGGGATTTGATAGAAGTATTTAAGATTATGAAAGGGATAGACAGAGTGGATGTGGATAGACTATTTCCGTTAAGAGGAGGAAAGATTAAAACAAGAGGACATGAGTTAAGAATTAAGGGGCAGAGGTTTAGAGGTAACATGAGGGGGAACTTCTTTACTCAGAGAATGGTAGCCGTGTGGAATGATCTTCCGGGAGAAATAGTGGCGGCGGAGTCAATTGTATTATTTAAGAAAAGGTTGGACAGGTATATGGATGAGAAGAAGATGGAGGGTTATGGGCATTGTGCAGGGAGGTGGGACTAGAAAGGGGTGTTTGGTTCGGTGTGGACTAGAAGGGCCTAATGGCCTGTTTCCGTGCTGTAATTGTTATGTTATTATGTTATGTTATTGTTCTCAATTGACTCAGTGAAGACACCACCACTCAAAAATTGTGCACTGCCTACAACGATGCACCAATTTCAAATCCACCAGAAAGTCATCCATAGAAAACAGAACCTAGAACATTACAGCACAGTATAGGCCCTTCAGTCCATGATGCTTTGCCAAACCATGGAAACCACAACAACCTAATTTTCCTCACCTTATACACATAACCCTCTATTTTTCCAACATCCATGTGCCTCTCTAAGCATCTTTCAAATATCCCATTCTACACCCTTCACCACCATTATTGCCCAGGCACCCACCATACTGTAAAACAAAATTTAAAAAAAACTCCCCTTAACTTTCCTCTATTCACCTTAAACAGATGTCTGTCCTCTGGTATTTGCTATTGTGACCCCACGTAAATAAAGCTGGCTGTCCACCCTATCTAAGCCCCTCATAATTACATCACCTTTCATCCTTCATCAGTCCAAACTGAAAAGCCCTAGCTCTGTCAACCTTGCTTCATTGAACTATACAGCATGAACCAAATCCTTTCCGCCCAATTCACCCATGCTGACTAAGGTGCCTATCAGAGCTAGACCATTTGCTTGCATTTGGCCCATTTTCCTCTTATTTGTCCATGTACTTGTCCAAATGTCCTTATTGTCCCCACCTCTATAGCTTCCTCTGGCAGATTTCTCCACACAAAGTTGCCCCTCGGGTTCCTTTTAAATGGTTCCCCTCTCACCTCAAAGCTATGTCCTCTAGTTTTAGACTGCCCAACCCCACGGAAATGTCACCTTATCTATGTCCCGCATGATTTTATATACCCCTATCACCTCACCACTCAGGCTCATTTGTTCCAACGAAAACAGTCCAGGTTCTGCTAACTCAAGCCCTCTGGTCCTGGTAACGTCCTCGTAAATCTGTTTTACACCCTTTTCAGCTCAATTTCATTCTTCCTACACATGTGCAACCAGAACTGCACACAACACTCCAAATGTGGCCTCACTAATGTCTTGTACAGCTAATAACATGACATCCCAACTCCATAGAACATGTCAGCATAGAGCCCCTTTGGCTGTTCTAGTCTGTGCCAAACCATTTTTTGGTCTAGTCCCACTGTCCTGCACCCAGTCCATAACCCTCCATACCTCTCCCATCCATGTACCTGTCCAAATTCTTCTTAAATGTTAAAATTGAACCTCTTCAGCTGACAGCAATTTTCACACTCCCACCACTCTCTGTGAGAAAAAGTTCCCCTCATGTTCTCCCTAAAATTTTCCCCTTTCACCCTTATCACATTCTCTGGTTTGTAATTCACCTACCTTCAGTGGAAAAAAGCCCAACTACATTTACTCTGCCTGACCCCTCATCATGTTAAATACCTTTATCAAATCTCCCCTCATTCTACTATGCTCCAGAGAATAAAGTCAAACCTGTTAACCTTTCCAAGTAACTCAGTCCCTGAAGTTTGGGCAACATCCAAGTAAATCTTCTCTGCACTCTTTCTGTCTTATTGATATCTTTCCTTTAGTTAGATGACCAAATCTACACACAATACTCCTAATTTGGCCTCACCAATTTTATATACAACTTTACCATAACATCCAGCTCCCATACTCAACACTTTGATTTATGAAGGCCAATATGCCAAAAGCTCTCTTTACAACCCTATCCACCACCTGTGATGCTACTTTCAGGAAATTATGTATCTGTATTCCCAGATCCCCCTAACCCTAACCACACTCCTCAATGTCCTACCATTTACCATACATGTCCTTTCTTGGTTTGCCCTTCCAAAATACAACACCTTGCACCTGTCTGCATTAAATTCCATCTGCCATTTTTTATCCCATTTTCCAGCTGCTCTAGATCCCTCTACAAGCTTTGAAAACCTTTTTCAATAACCACAATGCCTCCAATCTTAGCGTTATTTGCAAACTTACTGATCCAATTTACCACATTATTATTGATATAGATGCCAAACAATAATGGTCCCAGCACCAATCCCTGAGACACACCACTAGTCACAGGCCTCCAGTCTGAGAAGCAATCACCCACTATTATTCACTAGTTTCTCCATTCTAGCCATTGTTGAATCCAGATCACTTCTTCACCATGAATTCCTAGCATCTAAACCTTCCTGACTAACCTCCCAGGTGGGACCATGTCAAAGGCCTTACTAAAGTCCATGTAGACAGCATCCACAGCCTTTCCTTCACCAACGTTCCTGGTAACCACCAAGAAAAACTCTATAAGATTAGTTAAACACTATCTACCATCCACAAAGCCATGTTGACTATCCTTAATCAGCCCCTTGCAATCCAAATAATTGTATATCTAATAATTGTAACCTACCATTAATTTACCTACTACTGACATCAGGCTCACTAGCCTATAATCTCCAGGGTTACTTTTGGAGTCTTTTTAAACAACAGAACCACACAAGCTATCCTCCAATCTTCTGACACCACACCCATGGGTAAAGACATTTTATATATTTCTGCCAGAGCCCCTGAAATTTCTGCACTAGCCTCCCTCAAGGACTGAGGGAATATCTTGTCAGGCCCTGAGGATTTATCCACCCTTATTTGCTTTAAGACAGCAAGCATTTCCTCTTCTTTAATCTGTATAGGTTTAATCTTGTACTTAGTGCCATGACCAATAAAGGCAAGCCTGCCAGCACTATCTTCAACACCCTGTCGAGATGCAGCCACATTTAGGCAACTATGTACCTGTACCCTTTGGTCTCACTGTCCTGCAGCACTCTCCTACCAGGTGCTGTTTATGTTCTGCCTTTTTAGGCTTACAGAGGAAGAAAGATTACTTTTTTCCACCATGCCAATGACCAATACCAAAGGACATCTGTTCAAGGTGAATGGAGGAAAATTTATGGGAGACGTCAGAGGTAGGTTTTTACATAGAGAGTGGTGTGTTCCTGGGGATAGTGGTGGAGGCTGGTACAATAGGGACATTAAAAAGACTTTTAGATAGGAACATGGATGTAAGAAAAGTAGAGGGTTATGGGTTGTGCGGTGGAGAAGTGTTTGAATGAGGGTTCCATTGTTTGGCACAACATCATAGGCCAAAAGGCCTTCATTGTGTCATACTATTCTATGTTCTTATCAAAATGCTGTAATTAGCTAAGTTAAACCTCTTCTGCCATTCCTTGGCCCAATTTCCCAGTTCATCAGGATAATCTTGTAGCTTTAGCCAATCTTCTCCTCTGTTCACTATACCACCAATTTTTGTGCCTTCTGCAAATCTATTAGTTAAAAGGGTAGAAGAGGAAATAAAAAGAGAGGGGAGAGGTGTGGCTTTGCTAATCAGATAGTATCACAGCTGCAGAAAGGGCGGACTTAGTGGAGGGCTTGTCCACTGAGTCATTGTGGGTGGAACTTAGAAACAAGAAGGGACCAATCACTCTATTGGGAGCATTGAACAGGCTGCCAAATGGCCTCCAAGCCATTGATAAGCAGATAAGTAGTCAGGTTTTGGAAAGGTGTTCTGCACATACATGAAGAACAGAAGGATGACTAGAGTGCGCTTAGGACTGATTAGAGTAAAAAGAGGAAACGTGCTTGGAGATAGGGGAGCTGCTAAATTAATACTTTGCTTCCATGTTCACCAGGGAGATTTAAAAAGCTCTTAGATAGGCATATGGATGTAAGTAAAATAGTGGATTATTTTAGGTGGAGTAGGTTAATAATAGGTTGGCACAACATTGTCCTGTATTGTGGTGTAATGTTCTATACCACCTACATTCTCAGCCATTCATTAATATAAATAACGAACAAGTGGAGCCAGAATTGATCCCTGAGGCTCACCATGTCACAGGTGTCCAATCTGAAAATCAGTTCTTTACCACCATCCTATCACCAAGCTATTTCTGAATCCAATTGGCTAACTACCCAGGATCCAATATAATATAACCTTCCAGACCAGCCTTCCTTTGTCAAAAGAATTGCTGAAGTCTACATTGACAGCTATTGCTTCAGCCCTCATCAGTCTTCCTGGTTATCTCTTCAAAAAACTCAGTCAAATTTGGGAGACACAATTTCCCATGTACGATGCTGATTATCCCTAATTAGTCATGGCCTTTCCAAATCCTGACCTGTCAAATGCCCTCCATTAGCTTACCCAGTCCTGATGTCAAACTCACAGGTCTATAGTTCCCGGGCTTGACCTTGCAACCTTTCTTAAATTAAGTCACATCATTAACTAGCCTCCAGTGTAGGTTATCTCATGGAGCGTTGGATAGGAATTTCAAAATTTAGAAGCCATGAAAGAAATATATTTCCATGTCAGAATACTTCACAACTTGAAGGGCAATTTTCAGGTTCATTCAATGATCATCAAACAGCCATGGAGAAGTATTATCTTCCTTGTTCCCAAACTTATTTTAATCTTTGCCTCAACATTTAATTCTTCCCATTGATCTTGCATTTCTTTTCTTCATTACGTTGAAATCAACACTCAAATCACAATATTTCACCCTATTCAAAAATATATGTGAACTCGCCACCTATCTTTAATAATTTGCTGACTGCTATATCGGAGAGGTACTTTCTCCCGTTTGAAAAACTGACCATGCTGAAGTGGAAAAGGACTAACCATGAAAAGCAGAACATCAAACTTCCTGATATTATTATTGAATTTAAGATGTTCTTACTTCCAAAGCTTCCTTCCTTTCTTTCTCCATTGCCCGAATGTACGCCACATTTTTTTCCTGGTTCGAACGATGCCGGAACTCCGAAACACCCAGCATTTCTTCTTCAATACTGTTCTTAGATGATTGTTCCTTCTGGGTACTTAACCCTATTTGACTTTCCAAATCTCGAATCTACTTAAACAGAAAAGTTATTTGATAGTAATAATTAGGTAATGTTGTCACTATTTTTAATCATTTGTAAAAACACCATGGTTTCTTTGTAGCATTGATAGATCAAGGAACAGAGCACGATGGTCTTATTACTGAACTGGTAATCCACAGGTCTGGAGTAAAGATTCAGAGACATTCAATTATAATCCCAGCATCTGCGGAAGTTTTGGTAGTTAATCCGAAAAAAAAGATGCTGACCATAAACTAGTGCATTGCCATGGAAATCCATCCTGTTCTTAAGGGAAGCAGCAGTACCTACTCTTCGTAAAGAGGTTGAGGAGGGCAAGGCTACTGGCCCCCATCTTGACAACATTTTACAGGAGCACACGGCTGCATCATTGTGTGGGATGGTCACTGTAAAATATTGGACTGCAAGTCAATACAGAGGATCATCAAATCGACCGAGATCACTGGGGTTTTGGTGTCTATTACTGATCACATTCACCAAGAATGTTGCTTAAATAGGGCTCAAAGAACTATTGAGGACACCCTACCATCACACAGTATCTTTGACTTACTACCATCAGAAGCATCAGAATCATGACTGCCAGGCTGGGAAATAGCTTCTTCCTATAGGCTGTGAGATTGATGAACGGTGTCCTATAAATGAATAAATTATTCCAAAATATTTATATTAATTTTATCACCTTTTCCAGCAAACAGGAGTTGGACCAAGAGTGTTTAAGATGAGTATTATACTGGTAAATTTCATTTCCACCAAATGGGAGTTGGAGGGGGAGTGTGTGAGAATGGGACTGTTAATGAAGTTGAGAGGTATAAGTGGAGTGGGAGCATCTTCTATGTGAATGGGACAAAGATCGAGTGGTGAATTAGCCCAAGAGGCTTCAGTGAGAAGAGGCAGAGACTAAGCTAAGACATTATTATTTATGATTAAGAGTCATTATTATGTATTCTATTCATGCCTAGTAGAATATTTAGAATGGCAACAGGGTCAGTGGAGCTGTGGGAATTCTGGGACTCTTGCCATCTCCCTGATAGCTACATCAGCATGAAGTGCACCATGTTGGGGAACTGGAGCTGCAGCTTGATGGTCTTCAATTGGCATGGGAGAATGAGGGATTCATAGCTACGAGCTACAGTGAGGCAGTCATTCAGAACCTGAAAGAGGCAAGTAGCTGGGTGATTGTCAGGAGAGGGAAAGCAAAAGCAAGCAGACAGGAAGTGCAGGATACCCCTATGGCAGTTCTCCTTAATAATAAGTATCCCACTTTAGATACTGTTGGGGGAAGGGAAATAATGTACCAGGGAAAAGCTGCAGTGACCAGGTTTCTGGCACTGAATCTTGTCCATGGGCTCAGAAGGGGAGGAAGAAAAGAAGAACAGTAGTGACAAGGGATTCAATAGTTAGAGAGACAGACAGGAAATTCTATGGACACGAAAGAGAAACCTGGATGGTTTGTTGCCTTCCAGGTGCCAGGGTCAGGGACATCGGCATGAAAAGAGAGGGTGAGCAACCAGAAGTTGTCGTTCCGTACTTATTGATATAATAACATAGATAGGAAAAAAAGGACGAGGTCCTGAAGAGAGAATACAGGGAGCTAAAAGACAGGACCTCAAAATAGTAATCTCAGGATTGCTGCCTGTGCCATGTGCCAGTGAGGGTAAGAATAGGATGATATGGCAGATTAAAGCATAGGTGCATAATGGTGTCAAGGGCAGGGTTTCAGGTTTCTGGATCATTTGGATCTCTTCTGGGGAAGGTACGATCTGTACAAAAAGGATAGGTAACACCTGAACTGGTGGAGGCATTTGCTAGAGCTGTTGGGGGGGGGGGGGGGAGTTAAACTAATTTGGTGGGGGGAGGGGGAGGGGGAGGAACCACAATGATGGGGCAGAGAACAGAGCAGATGTGGAAAGGTTGATGCAATGTGCAGTGAGATTGTGAGGAAGGACAGACAGTGGAGGCAACATAAATGTAGTCAGTGGAAAGACTGGAATGTGTTTACTTCAGTGCAAGAAGTATTAAGACTAAGGGAGATGAACTTAGAGCATGGATCAGTACATGGAATTATGATGTTGGGGCCATTACAGAGAATTGGCTGACACAAGGACAGAATTAGCTGATGCAGGTACCAGAGTTTAGATGTTTTAAAAATGATAAGAAGGGAGGTAAAAGACGTGAGGGAGGAGTAGTATCACTAACCAGGAATAGTATCACAGCTGGAGAAAGGGAGGGCACTCTGGAGGAAGTCAAAAACAGGAAGGGAGCTATCAGTCTATTAGGAGTAGTCCATACACCACTGAATAGCTCTCGGTCACCAAGGAGCAGATAAGTAGGCAGATTTTTCAATGATGCAGAAATAACAGGGTTGTTATGGGAAACTTCAGTTTCCAAAATATTGACTGGTACTTCCTTCCTGCAAGAGGTATAGATGGGGAAGAATTTGTCAGGTGTGTCCAAGAAGGATTCCTGTCACAGTATGTGGACCAGCTACCCAGAGGAGAGGCCATACGGTCTAGCAGTGATCAGGTTATCAGGTGACAGACTCTCAGTGGGTGAGTCAGATGATAATAAACGAACTTGAAAACCTGCCATTCCTATTTAGTCTGACCTATTTGTGTTTTATTTCCACATCAATGGCTGCCGAAATGACCAAGTAAGACAATCAGTTGGATCAAACTATGAGTGGTTCAAGATAGGGACTGAAAGAAACTGGAGCCCAGAGGATTTGTTATCTGCTAATAGTATCAGAAAAATTATCACAAACTTTCCACTATATCTCAGTGCACGTGACGATAAACTTGAACTTGCCTGAAGCAAAAGTTGCATCAAGAGCCTGGAAGAGGGCGCAGCCCAGAATTCAGCCACAAGTACTGAAGTAACCTGTCTGTAATTTGAATCTCATACTCCCTCATCTTATCTGTCTCTCCACGTCTCACACCTTCTTCTGTCCAGTACCCTGTCTTGGCCAGTCCCCAACCCTTCCTCCTTTTCTCCCTCTTTATTAACCTACTTCCTACTTTAGTCTTCATAAAGGGTCCCAACCCGAAATACTGACTGACCATTTCTATCCATGGACATTGTCTGACTCGCTGAGTCTCTCCAGCTTCTCTTTGTTCACTTAACCTAATACAATGACTAGATTATTGTCCGTGTTACTAATCAGATTGCCTAGCCCAACAAAGTCGCTGAGGTTGAAGCCATGAGAGCTTGGTGTCCATAGGATTAAATTAGATTTTTTTAAAAAGTTAGACAGACAGCACAGTAACAGGCCATTTTGGCCCACAAGTCTGTGTTGCCTAATTTACACCCCCTGGTACATTTTGAACAGTGGAATGAAACTGGAGCCCCCAGGGAAAACCCATGCAAACATGGTGTAGAGCGCGTCGAAAGAATCAAAGTCTTGTTGATCCAAACCAAAGCTTTTATTAACTAAAAGACTAGAGCATATCACAAGTAGGTCAACGAGTCCAGAATGACCTGGTCTGGCTAGGAGCAATCCTTTAAGACCTGCCAGTAGGTGTGGCTACACTCTCAGCCAATCACAGTCATCCTACACTACAATCTGTAGTCTTTATCACCCATCCCGAAGGGCTGTCAATAAGATGTTGATGACCCACCACCCAAAAGCAAGATTTTTCATTCAACAAGTCAGCTTATTGAAACTGATTCTAACTAGGATATCAAACCCAAAGAGTCAGAAAGCAGACCATCAAATATGACACAGGAAGGACAGTTCAGAAGAAGGCATTACTGACAAGGCAAGGGAACAATCTTCCCAAGTCCTGACCTGGACTCCTTACCTTCTTCTGCAGGGTGAGTATCTGCTGGGCTCGACCACGCCATGAGCCCTTGTTATTCAGCAGATGTTGTATGTTCACTTCATCACCCACTTCATTCACTAAAACCTGGAAAAAAAATCAAAATGAATTTAGATTTACAAGGATGTTGCCTGGATTGGAGAGCATGCCTGATGAGGATAGGTTGAATGAACTTGGCCTTTTCTCCTTGGAGTGACAGAGGATGAGGGGTAACCTGATAGAGGTGTACAGGATGATGAGAGGGATTGATTGTGTCAATGGCCAGAGACTTTTTCCCCAAGGCCAAAATAGTTAACATGAGGGGGTATAGTTTTAACGGCCTTGGTAGCAAGTACAGGAGATGAGGTAAAAGGTAAATTTTTCACAAGAGTGGTGGGTGTTTCCAATTTCGATTCCCCAAACATATTTTTAAAGAATTAAATACTTCTGTTAGGAGATTTTTGTAGAAAGGGAAAATGGCAAGGGTTTCTTTGGAAAAATTAACATGGAATTACGAACTAGGGGTTTGCAGCTCCCTAATTTTATGAATTATTATAAAGCAGCCCACTTGTGATTTATTAGTGTAACGCATGATTTAGATAAAATTCCTGCTTGGGTGAATATAGAACTTGATAAAATAGAAGCAAATCCATAAGACTTTATTTATAAATGCAATTCATGATTGTTAATAATGAATAGAGAAACTCCAATAGTGAAACATTTAATTGATCTTTGGAATAGGGTTGATTAACAAATTGGAAGAGGAGGTTAAATGTCTAGAAGAACACCGTAATTCTAAAATAGATCTATTTCATTTTCCATGGGAATCCAATTTCTAAACATTTGGAAATATCAGGGGATTAAAATGATAGAAGATTGTTTTGAAGCAAGGAAATTTATTACTTTTGACAGAATGAAAGAAAAATTCCAGGCATCTGAAAATACAAGGTTCTATTATTACCAGGTTTTGAACTTTTTGCATGAAAATTTTGGTCGTGATCTGATATTGCCATTAAAGACAGAGGTAGAGTTATTATTGTGTAATGGAGATACAAAAAAAATTATTTCATTAATGTACACTGTTACGAGCCCAGGACCCCAAAACCCAGCAGCAGTAGATATTCACCAAGAAAAATTGTTACTTAAACAAAAGTTGCTTTTAATTATCTTTAAACAGGAAGACAGGATCTAACTTTAACTTATTACTATTAAATTAACTAACCTAACTTAACCCACTTTTAATTCTAAGCGCACTTGTCTGTAATGTGTGTGCAAGCTCAGAAAAGTTCTTTAATTCACAGGCCAATCTCACTTCTCATTCCACCAAGTTCCCTGGTTGCAAGGCAATTCTTATACTGTGCACAGAATTTAACATTTCACCAGGCTTTGGTGCTTGAAAGGTAAATGGTTACTGCTCAGGAAAGTTCCTGTCAGTTTTCAGAGAGAGATTTGTTGTTCCTGGACACAAACGGATCCCTTTTAATCAGCCACGTCAGTGTCTTGCTGAAGAAACTTGTCCCATCAGGGTTTTCCAGATGATAACCTCTTTCTTTCAGGTCACCACAGATTTCCTTTTGGTTTCTCTTATTTCAAGTGAAACATTAGGCAACCAGTCCTCTCCTCTTGTATGGACCACAAAGGCTTTGATCAAGCACTCACAACCCGTCTTCAAAATGGGGTTTTTCCACAAGCTTGCCAGCTTGTCCTGTTCCAGTACCAGCTGCTGCTGCTGACTGTAGAACTGCAGAACTGAATTCTCTCTTTCTCTCAGAGAAAAGCCTGTTTTTTTTCTCTCTCTGCTTGCAAAACCACCTGACCCTCCAAGAACAGCAACCTCCACTTAGACAGACTGCAGCTCCGAACCTAATCCTCTGAGTTCTTTCATCTGTTGCTTTTCAAAACAACAATCCATTAGTGAAGTCCTTGGGCACTCCCCAAAGCTTTTGCAAATGCCTTCCGAGCCGGCCTGTCTGGTTTGATCAGAGCTCCAGTGTTTTAAACGAGATCTGCTTTGAAGTTTTTGTATGTGACATATACTAAAAAAAAACCTGCCACACTTTATCTCCCAAAATCATATCAAAATACAATATAAAACACAACATATTTTGTCACAACACATTGTTACAAAAGAAAGATTGTAAAATGGGGGTACATGAATCAAGAGAAAGATGGGAAAAAGATTTGATAAACAAATAAATTAATGCAACTGGATTGAATTATGTAGAGAAAATATGAAAAATACAATCAATGTGAGGTATATGTTACTACAATAAAATGTTATTCATCAGCTATATTTGAAAACACAGAAGTTAAATGAATTGAACTATAGTTTTTCTGATTTATGTTTTAGATGTAGTCAGGAAATTGGTACTTTTTTGCATTCTACTTGACAGTGTCCTAAGATTAAATTTTTTTGGTTGGAAATTGATAATTTATTAGAAAGAATAATTGGAGTTAAATTCCCTCAGGGCCCAATGTTGTTTTTACTGGATGATATTAAGGGCATTAAACTTAAATTAAAATTTGAGCATGTTCCAAGTGAAATTTGTTAAAATTGCTTTTGCAATAACTAGAAAATGTATTGCAATAACTTGGAAGTCAGATATAGATTTGGGACTGGAGAGATGGCATGAATAAATTATTTATACAGTACAACTCCGATTATCTGAAATGGTCATGACCGGGCCTATTTTGAATAAAGTTTTTTTCAGAGAACTGGTCATTTTTTAAAAACATCCAAGTAGCAACAGCAAATCACTTGCAACGGTGCGTAAACAACCATAAAGAACAAGGGAAGGCTTATTAAGCATTAAAATACCATTTAATTCTCACCAAAAAAATGCTGGCCACCATTTTCCCACTGAGGCCCCCACTCCTACCTTGGAACTTGAGGTCCCTGCTGCTGTTGCTGGGAGCCCAAGGTCCGCTGTTACTGCTGCTGGGAGCCAGATTCCCCCAGTCAGTTCAACTCTGAAAAAATTTTGGATAAGTGAGGATTTCTGATTTGTTTCGATATCCTCGTTTATCTGAAAAGTTTTAAAAATTTCAGAAAACTGAGAATTTTGGAGAATCTGATTTCAGATAATTGGATTGTACTATAATTTAAGAGATAAACATCATATATTTTGTAAAATATGGACCCCATATTTACAGTCATGGTATAAATATGTAAATGAAACTCTGACATTCCCTTGTAGTATGGAGTACTTCTGTTGAGGGACCCTTGTCCTTTACATATTTACATATATTTCTTTATTGTTTTTCTCTTTGTAGGGGCTGGGGGAGGGGTATAATAGAGGGGTTCTTTTTTTCTCTCTATATATAGATATCACATATTTGTAATATTACAAAATAATTGTAGTTTCTTTTGTGATTTTAAAATTTATTTAAATTTAAAAAAAATAGCCATGGTGTATGGACTGCACTGCCAGCAGCGATAATGGTGGCAACTACAATAGGATATTTAAAAAACTATTAGATAGTACACTGAACTGAGAAAAATGGAGAGTTATGCTGCAAGGAAATTCAAGGCATTTATAAAGGAAAGGTTAGAAACTAGGGAGCCTTGGTTTTTAAAAGATATTGGGAACTTGGTTCAGAGGAAGAGGGATGTGGACAACAGGTATAAACAGCAGGGAATGGATGAACTGCTTGAGGAATATAAGGAGTGTAAAAAAAATCTTAAGAAGGAAATTAGAACAGCTAAAAAGAGATATGAAGCTACTTTGGCAGGAAAAATAAAAATAAATCCAAAAGGTTTCTATAGGTACATTAAAAGTAAAAGAATAGTGAGGGATGAAATTGGACCCCTTGAAGATAACCATATAACAATTACAGCACGGAAACAGGCCAATTTGGCCCTTCTAGTCCGCACTGATCCAAGTACCCTCCTCTAATCCCACTTACCAGCACTCTGCCCATATCCCTCCACCCTCCCTCCCATCCATATACTTTTCCAACTCTTTCTTAAATGACAAAATTGACCCTATCTCCACCACCTTTCCTGGAAGCCCATTCCATTCTCTGAGTAAAGAACTTCCCCCTCATGTTACTCCTAAACCTTTGCCTATCAACTCTCAACCAATGAGGGGGGTAATCTCTGTGAGAAGCCAGAGGAGATGGGAGAAATTTTAAACAATGTTTTAAAACAATTTTTTTTTCAGGATTCATTAAAGAAAAGAATATTGAGCCAGATGAAGTAAAAAAATATGGTAGGGAGCTTATAGACAATATAAGGATTAATGAGGAGGTAGTGTTGAAAAAGATCAAGATAAATCAGTACTTGATTTATCTGGATAAATCTCCAGATCATGACAAAATGTTCCCTAGGACCCTGAGGGGAGGTTAGTGAACAAATAGTGGGGCGTTGACAGAAATATTTAAAATGTCACTGGCCACGGAGGAAGTGCCGGAGGACTGGAGGACAGAAATATTTAAAATGTCACTGGCCACGGAGGAAGTGCCGGAGGACTGGAGGATGGCTCATGTTGTTCCGCTGTTCAAAAAAGAATCCAAAAGTAGACCTGGTAATTATAGGCCTGTAAGTCTGATGTCGATGGTGGGTAAATGAATGGAAAGTGTTCTTAGAGATGGGATATACAACTATTTGGAAAGGCAGGGATTGATTTGGACTAGTCAGCATGGTTTTGTACGTGGACCATGTTTAACAAATCTTATAGAGTTTTTCGAGGAGGTTACTAAAAAGGCGGATGGGGAAGGCGATGGATATTGTCCATTTGAACTTTAGTAAGGCTTTTGATAAGGTTCCCCATAAGAGGTTAGTAAGGAAGGTAGAAGCATTAGGTATTAATGATGAAGTTAAATGGATTCAGCAATGGTTGGATGGGAGATGCCAGTGAGTAGTGGTGAAAAATTGTTTGTCAAATTGGAGGCTGGTGACGAGTGGAGTGCCTCAGTGATCGGTGCTGGGTCCACTGCTGTTTGTCATGTATATTAACAATTTAGATGATAGGGTGGAAAATTGGATTAGTAAATTTGCAGATGATACAAAGGTTGGCGGTGTTGTGGACAGCAAGGAAGATTATTAAAGCTTACAGGGTAATACAGGACAGATAGAAGAGTGGGCTGAAAGATAGTTTAATACTGATAAATGTGAGGTGCTACATTTTGGTAGGACTAATCAAAATAGGACATACACATTGTTATGAGCCCAGAGGACCCCAATATCCAGGAGCAACAGAAATTCACCAAGACAAATGGTTTCTTAAACTTAAGTTACTTTTAATTATCTTTAAACATGAAAACAGGATCAGACTTTAACTTATTACTATTAACTTAACCTAACTTAACCCCCTTCTAATTCTAAGCGCACATGTATGTAATATGTGTATAAGCTCAGAAAAGTTATTTAATTCATAGTCCAATCTCACTTCTCACTCCTCCAAGTTCACCAGTATCAGGCAATTCTTATACTGTGCACAGAATTTAAAATTTATGAAGTTCACCAGGCTTTTGTGCTTGAAAGGTAAATGGTTACTCCAAAGGAAGGTTCTTGTTGGTTGTCCAAGAGATTTGTTGCTCGTTGGACACCCACAATTGATCCCTTTTAATCAGCCACTTCAGTGTCTTGCCGAAGAAACTTGCCCCACCAGGGGCATTATTCAGCCAGTCCTCTCCTCTTGTATGGACCAAAAGGACTTTGACCAGGCTGAACTAAGAACTCACAACCCATCTTCCAAGTGGGGTTTTTCCACAAGCTTGCCAGCTTGTCCTGTTCCAGTCCCATCTGTTGCTGCTGACTGTAAAAGTGTCAAACTGAATTCTCTCTCTCTCTCTCTCACACTCTCTCTCTCTCACACACAGAGAAAAGCATGTTTGACTCTCTCTGCTTGCAAAACCATATGACCTTCTGAGAACAGCAAACTGCACTCAGACTGCAGCACCAGACCTAATCTTCTGAGTTCAACTGTTGCTATCCAAAACAATAAACCATTACTCCACAGTATGTCCAATTAACACCTATTTGTGAAGTCTCTATAGTCATTCTTCAAAGTTTTTGCAAAGGCACCCAGAACCTGGACTGTCTGGCTTGAGCAGAACTCTGGCATTTAAATGAGATCTGTTTTGAAGTGTTTGTTTGTGACCTATACTAAAAATCCTGCCACAATTTATCTCCTTTAAAACACATCTTTATACAATATAAAGTATAACATAATCTGTCACAATACACGTTAAATGGTAGACAATTGAGGAGTGCAGTGGAACAAAGGGATTTAGGAGCCATGGTACATAATTCTCTGAACGTTTAATCACATGTGGATAGGGTGGTGAAGAAGGTATTTAGTATATTGACTTTCATAAATCAGAGAATAGAACGCAGGAGTTGGGATGTTATGTTGAAATTGTATAAGGCACCGACCGGTGAGGCCAAATTTGGAATATTGTGTGCAGTTTTGGTCACCGAATTTCAAGAAAGATATAAACAGTATAGAAAGAGTGCAGAGGTTTACGAGAATGTTGCCGGGGTTTCAGGGAACGGTTGAGCAGGCTGGGACTTTATTCCCTGGAGCGCAGAAAGATTTGACAGAGGTATTCAAAGTTATAGAGGGACAGAAAGAGTCAAATGTGAACAGGCTTTTTCCACTGAGAGTGGGGGAGATTCAAACAAGAGGGCATGCATTGAGAGTAAAAGGGGAAAATTTTAAGGAAAACGAGGGGGAATTTCTTCACACAGAGGGTGGTGGGGGTATGGAATGAACTTTCAGCAGTGGTGGTCGAAGCAAGATTGATGTTAATATTCAAGGAAAGGTTGGATAGGTATATGGATGGGAGAGGTGTGGAGGGTTATGGGCCAAATGAGGGTCAGTGGAACTAGGTGGGAGAAGATGTTCAGCACGGACTAGTGGGGCCAAAATGGCCTGTTTCTGTGCTGTAATGGCTACATGGTTATAAAATAGCAAATAGCCTGTTGGGCCCTACCAGTTGCCCCAATAATCACAGAGACAAAGACTGAAGGGAACGATAGGCTTTATTACACACAAGACTTGCTGGCCCGGGATCAAGATAGGGAAGGAAGAGGTGACTCGACCTTTATGGCCTGGGTCACAGGGAAGGAGTCCAAGGAGGAGTCTAGGAGAGGATGTCATCAGAAGGGTGGGCCAGCCCGTGCCTGTACTGGCTAGTACATATAATAAACCGTATCATTACATAGCCCTTTTCAGTTTTTGATTTTTGTGTGAAAGCTGCATTCCTGCCTACAAGTGTGCAAGGCTCACCAACAACTACCACCTCTGGCAAAGTAGCACCTCCATCAGCCCTGCATTGAAGCATCCCAATATGATGACGCTTATTTTAAACGAGGACAATTCCATCCTCACCATCCCGACAATGAAATAAACATTGAACATGACTACTTAGTACAGGCACTTCCAGCCCACAATGTTGAGGACCAATGAAAGGATCATGCTTCGCACCCCACCTAATGTTATTTCAATTAAAGTTAACGAATGTTCAGCCGGTTGTGAAACTCCACTCCCCAGCCCCCACTCCACCTCTCCACGGCTCAAGTCCTACTCACAAACAACAGTGAGTCTACTAATAACTGGTTTGTGGGAAGAAGGTGCAGAGCTGTAGCCTGTTGCTGTTGTATCATTTTTAAATTTTACTAGCTTTAGACTAGTTGGTGAGTACCTTGTGGGCCATTTTCAGCTCTTGTTTAACGCTCAGTACTTGATTCCGGGATTCAACAAGCCGAAGGTTAGTTGCTGAAAGTTTCTCCTGAAGAGATTTCACATCCAAGCTCTCAGACTGTAAACAACAACAACCAGAGCACAAACATTCATTTCAGGAAAAAAAATGCAATTGCAACAATTGATTAGATATTTAAAAAAATTGTAGTTCTTAATTTAACAACATATGCAATATATATCTCCCCTCATGTAATAGTTGATACCATGTAAAAGCCAAACCCCCCCCCCCCCATTTTTGGCCCAAAAATCTGGTATTTTCCATATATTTCTTGGAAAAGCCAAAACTCCCCCCTCCTCCCATTTTTGACCCTGGCCTTCCTCCAGAACTCCTGACACCTCGAACGCAGACTCTTGCCCTAGGCCCCAGCTGCCCGCCCTTAAGAGCTCCAGACGCCCCGACCGCCCACCCATCTGAGTTCCCGACACCCTGAATAGACTTATCACGCAGTCCCGGCTGCCTACCTGCTCATTCAAGCTCCTGACACCTTGAACGATATGGGTATTTACTGTGATCAAAAGGACTAGAGTGCAAGTCGACTCCCTAAATTTGACCCTAAAAATTTGTCCACAAAATTGGACTATTACATGTGCATATACACAAGCAAAATATTGCAGAAATAAATATAATAAAAATATTTTAGAGGTACAGCACAGTAATAGAGGCCATTGTGGCCCACGAGCCCTGTGCTGCCCGATTACATGGAACCAATGAACCTACTAACCCTGTAATCTTTGAAGGGTGGGAGGAAACCAGAGCACACAAAGGAAACCCACGTGGGCATGGGGAGAACAGACAGCTCCGGATTCAAATCTGCCACTGGAAGAGCATTGCTCTAACGACTGAGATAACAGTTGCGCTCAATCTGAAATTAAGCAAAAATGTTTCAAATTTGCAGCTGGTCAGATGTTTTCTGCAGGGAGACCATATCGGCTAATGTTTCCTGATGATGACTTTTTATTAGATCAATAAAGTGCCACTTCTTTCACTCTTTCCACAGGTGCTGGCTGACTCACCCTGGGTCACAGTTAGCACTTGCTTCTACAGTTTGGCTCATGTTTAAATAGCTGAGAAAATGTATTTGGGAGACCTTAACAAAAAGAGAAAACCAAGGCTGCAGGGCCAAAACTGTCAAAATCGGTCACAATTACACGAATAGGTTGGAGAAATGTCAATTAAATTCACATGGAGGCAAATAGAACAGCATTCATGGAAATAAAAGGTTCAGCCCCAAGTAGAAGGACAAATATAGAGAAAAGAAAGATAATTGGGTACAAGTTAGAAAAAAAGCCATGGAGGAGGAAGTGAGGAAAATTTAAAATTTTATTTAAAGCATGGTAGAAACCGATTCCTGCCACTTAAACCCATGCCGCCCAATTACATCCAAATTTACCTACAACCCCGTATGTATTGGAGAGTGAGAGGAAACTGGAGCACCCAGAGGTTCCTATCACCCATTTTTACTTCAGAACTGCTCCCGGAGGAAGCCCACACAGACACAGGGAGAATCTACAAACTCCTTGAAGACAGCACCGAATTCAATCCCGCATTGCTGATGTGTAAAAGGATTACCCTGACTGACATGCTAACCCAATACTAATTGTGTTCTCAAACATTTCTAATGACTTTAGAACAGGATGCTGACAAGGAAGGAAATGGATGGAAAGGGTGCAAAAATAATTATGAGGGTGCTACCAGGACTGGAGGGCTTTAAGGTTAGACTCAAAGCACTTTTTTTTCCCCCTGGAGCATAGGAGGTTGACCTGATAGAGGTATATAAAATCATGAGTGGCACAGATAAGGGAAATAGTCATAGGAACAAAAGGAAGGGGATTAAAGAGTCTCTGCATTTTTCCACTGACCAGTAAATCATTCTGTATCCTGGGAGACAACTTCTTGTTGCTTTGTCCAGACCCTTCACCAACAGGGAGTGTTTGGCTGTCTGTTAGAGTACCTTGAAGCTACAAAAAACAAACATTACTATGAAAGTATCAGAATGACGAAGTCATTAAACTAAACAGCAGGCCACAATGCTCCATGACTTGCTCATATCATGTATTCATTCACCTGTTGGCTGCCTTCAAATAGCAGATGACTTCCATCCCAACACCAGATTATTTTTCTCTCTAGCACTTGACAGGATGGTAATACCAGAAATGTTTTTGAAAAGACTGACCTCTGATGACTTGGCCTGTTTTCCTTTAACTCTCTATAGGTAGTCGGGTACCAGAAAACAATACAGACCCTTCATCACCTCAGCTCTGTCTGCCACAATAGTGTGGATCTCCTAGTAGCCACCCATTTCAATTCCCCATCCCAGGCCCTTGCTAACATGTCTTCCATGGTCTCATACACTGCCAGACTGAGACCACAAATTGGAAGAATGACACCTCATCTTCCGTCGGGCACCCTCCAACCAGATGGCATTAACATGTTAAACCCCCCCCCCCACATTGACTTTACCCAGCTCTGTCTCTCCCCCTTTTCCCTCTGTCTCCTTTCACAGAGCCAAAATCATTTTCACCTCTCTTCTTATCACAGCCAATTTAACACATTGTGTGTTGATCTGGACTGCTCCACCAGCCAGCACTGTCTTTATTCTGAGCTTTCCTTTTCTTTGAAGAGCTCAGGCCTGAAATATCTGTAATATATCTTTATCTCCTTTGGCCGCTGCAAGACCGGTTGAGTTCCTCCAGCATTTCCTTGTGTTTTTACCTTCATCACCGATGTCCAGGCAAGCAGCATCAGGCTATCACTTTCCAGCAATTGCTGGTCTTCAGGGACAATGATATAATACTACTATACATTTCTACAATATAACTGGAATGGATTTAATACAGGTGTATAAGATTTTGAGAGGCATAGATATTGTGGATACCCAGCACTTTTTCCTCAGGGCAGCAATAGCCAATACCAGTGGACATCTGTTTAAGGTGAGTAGAGGAAAGTTTCGGGATGATGTTAGTTTTTTTTCCACATAGGGAGTAGTGGGTGCCTGACAGGCACATGCGTGTAAGAAAAATAATAACATTCTTTTTCACTCAATAGATTGATACCAGAGGGTCACACTTGTTGTAACATTTAAAAACTCCAATTGCACCCTATACATCTACTATTGTGGTCGTGTACTTACCTTCATTGGGAGTAGTGCTGAACGCTACTGATGATGCGCGCAGGGGACAATAGTGCACATGCGCGGGTGCGTTAAGCGTAGGTATGTGGGCAATGAATCTCAGGTACAAGAGGAGGAGTGAGAGCATCAGGATCACCCATGTGGCAGTGAGACAATTAGAAGGTCAGAGGAGTTTAGCTGGGTGGTGTTTGGGGAGTTAAAGAATACAATGTGGTGTCTAGTGGATTAAAAAAAAGAAAGTCGACTTCATGACGTGCTGAAAGAAATGAATAAGTGTATTCTTTATTTGTTTGTAAGCTGTGGTAAATCTGTCATTGCACTACTACTACTGGACTGCAATATGCACCTCCTTTTTCAGCTCTTGTAGTTTGTTGCTCAGTTGTTTGATCTTTGATTTATGACTCTCATTCTCTGCCGTCAGCTCACGGTTCCTCTTTGACAGCTCAACAATTTTTGTTGCAGCTACATCACTTGATATGCAAGCAGTCCCTGCAATGTAACACAGATGAAAGACATGATACGTTAAAGAAGCTGTCATTCAGCAGACTCACTGCCCATTTCTCAACCTGTTGGTTCTGGCTCTGATACTCCTGTATCTCTTTCCCAACAGGAGCAGATGAAAGATACTGTGGGAAGGGTGGAAGGGGTCCTCACAGAAAAATAAACTTGCTATGCACATTTCCTGTAAACTTCCCCCCTCTCACCTTAACCTTTGGTATTTGATATTTCAATCTTGGCAAAAAGAATCTGATTATTAACCTTACTAATAATGCCTCTCATAGTTGTATGAGAGGCTTTCCCCCCACGCCTCCTCAGAGAAAGTGATCCACGTTTTTCCAATCTCTGCAAATAATTAGTTCTGTCTAAACCAGGAAATATCCTGGTGAACCTCTCCTGCAACTCCTCCAAAGGAAGTGTTGCCTAAACAAAGTTTTGGACAGCTCCAACATAACTTCCAGACTTTTTGACTCAATCCCCAACTGATAAAGGCCAACAGGCTTTACGCCTTCTTTACCACCCTAGCTAGTGTTGCCACTTTCAAAGCATTAAGGATTTATCCCCAAGATACTTTTCTACATCAATGCTCCGAAAGGTCCTGTTGTTTACTGTATACTTTCCTCTTGCATTTCACCTCATATTTATTTAAATTAAACACTCATTTCTCCAACCAAATTTCCAAATTATCTATACCTAGATGTATGATTCTTAACAACTTTTCTCACTGTCCACAACTCTGCCAATTTTCATGTTGTCAGCAAACTTACTAATCAGACTACCTACATGTTCATCCAAATGATTTATTATATTTCACAAACAATGAAGATCCCAGCACTGATCTTTGCTGAACACCACTGGTCACAGACTTCCAGTCAAAGAATATCCCTTCACCACTACCCTCTGTCCTCTCTGACCAAGCTTCTGGATCACCCAACCATGAAGTACCATGTCAAATGCTTTACAAAAGTCTATGTAGGTATGTAAGTACCACCCACTGCCTCACCCTCATTACCTCCTTAAAAATTCAATTAAATTTGTCGACACAACCTCCCCTGTATAGTCATACTTTTCCAAAGGTGACTAAATCCTTGCCTAAGAATCTTCTCCAATAATTTCCCTATACCTGTTCAAAGGCATCATATTTGCTAATTCTCCCTTAATGTACATTTTGCTCCCCTACAGCTTTCAGTATATTTATGAGACAGATACATGTTGGTGCAGTACAATTTCCTGCATCAGTTATACCACACAATGCAAAAATTACATAAATCAAAGCCAGAAAGGGAGGAGTCACGTGATGGAGTAGTGGCCGGTAGGGGAACTCCAGCCCTCTCCAGAAAAGTTAAAAAAAGGTAGAGAAAAAACAAAGTCACTAATACAGAAACCATAACAAATTGAAAGTGAAAGTGTGGAGAAAATGGCAGCAAAGAAAGAAAAACCAAAAACAACGGGAATAAAAGAAGAAGGGAAGGTGAAGGCCTTACCGGTATGAGGAGGCCCGCCTTGGAGAGAGAAGCTCGCTCCCTGAGGTCAGTGGAAACCCCGAACTCAGGACTACAAAAATGGCTCACGGAGCCAAACAAAAGTGCGCAACCGCACATGCGCGATGCACAAGACAAAAACAACACCAACGGGAGGGGGGACCAGCTGAGGAGTAAATCTCCACAGCTGAAACAGACACAAGTACAACACAACAGTAAGACTCTCAACAGGAAAACAGAAAATAACGAGAACAAGAAGGAAGAGAATAAAAGTAGGAAATCAAAGAAACAACAGATGACCAACCCAGAGGAAGAAGATCAGCATCAAGACACTTCTAATAAAAATAAGAAGACCAAAAATACCCAACAAAATAAAACAAACAACCCAACAAGAAAACCAGAAGAGACAGAGGTAAAGGACACAGATCCTGGAGTGGACTCAGAAGAAGAGGAGGAAGAACACAGAGAAATGGAAGATGAAGGGAAGGGCAAGTACATGGATATATATATTTTTAAAAGAATATATGGAAACAGTAAAAGAATGGCAGTCACAAGAATTTAGTGAAATAAAAAGAAGAAGAAAAAGTACAGAAGAAAAAGTGAATAGATTAAAGATGATCATGACAGATATAGGAAAAAGAGTAGACAAGGTGGAAGAATGAGAAACAGCCATAGAAATGGAGGTATATGACTTAAAAAAGAAATTGGAAGAATCTGATAAAAAAGTTAAAGAAACACAGGAGCTGTTAGCTCAGAAGATAGATATAATGGAAAATTATAATAGAAGAAACAATATAAAGATAGGGGCCTTAAGGAAGATGAAGAAGGCAAGAATATGAGAGAATTTATAAAAGAATGGATCCCCAGGGTCCTAGGAAGACCAGAATTACAGGAAGAAATGGAAATAGAAAGGGCACACAGAACATTAGCCCCTAAACCACAACCACAACAAAAACCAAGATCCATTCTAGTAAAATTCCTAAGATATACAACAAGAGAAAATATATTGGAGAAGGCAATGAAAAAAAATAAGAGAAGACAAAAAACCACTGGAATACAAGGGTCAAAATTTTTTTTCTATCCAGATACAAGTTTTGAACTCTTGAAGAAGAGGAAGGAGTTCAATGCAGCAAAAACGACCCTATGGAAAAAAGGTTATAAATTCATGTTAAAATACCCAGCGGTACTTAAAATAGTTATCCCGGGGCAGCAAGGCAAACTATTCACAGATCCGGAAAAAGCACGAAAATTTGCAGAACAACTACAAAACAGACAGAGAGAAGATGAAGAGATGGGGGGGCGTGGCAAGATGGCGTAAGGAACAGACGTGCCTTCCAGTCCTCTCCTGACTCTTTGTTATTGTTTTGTCTATAAGTGCCCGTTGAAACTTTTAAAAAAGTTTATAAGTAGTTAGAAGTGTTAAACTAGCTTCTAATGGTACAATTGCTGAAAAAAAGTAAAAGAAAACGGAAACAGATCGCTAAGAAATTATATTTCCCGAAGTTATCTGAGCCTACCTGTTTACAAGAAGCCAGGACTCAGCATGAAATGGATCCAAGAGGAGAAGTACAGGATTCGGCAAAGGAGCTCCGCACGGTATCGGTAGGGCTCTTTAAAGATGGCGCCCGGCAGCCTTTGGAACAAAGGGCTAGCCAGGCACGTGTATTTCAATCAACACCCGCTATAAGCGCTGTCACTGAACTCTTGACAGCTGAAACAGCTGGGATGCCGCCAGCTGACGACCCGACTTTAAAGAGATGTTCACCGATTGATGTAGCAGTGGCGCTGCGAAATGCACCACCAGTTATGAAGACTTTAACTGATCCCGATGTAATGAAGGCTCTTGATGTAATATGGGTTAAGGATAACCCTGAAAACCAGTCTTCTGATATTGCTGAGGAGGTTGTGGCAGGGGTTTCTACACGGAGTCATACTGCAAGAAAAGCAGTTAAACTAAGGGAAGGAATAGAAGATCCATTGACTCAGAAACAGCAGGATCCTATTTTGCCTGAATCTATTCCAATTGATATGCTTATTAATAATCTTGAATTTAAGTTATCTTCTTCAATTAAAGAGTTAGGTAAATCTTTGGTTCTAGTCAACACCAAGTTTAATACCTTGGTGGATATTAATACTCAACAGATGGTTGATTATGGAGCTTTTAAGCTTGAAACAAATGAAAGACTTAATGTTTGTGACCAAGGTATAGTTGAGGTACAAGACCAAATACAAGATGTAAATAAAACAATTGAAACTTTACAAATTCAGAATAAAAATTTAGCGAAAAAGGTTGATTATTTGAAGAATCAGTCTAGACAAAACAACATAAAAATTATTGGTTTGCCAGAAGATATAGAAGGACCAGATCCAAGAAAATTCTTTACTGATTGAATCCCTCAAGTTTTAGGACAAGATAAGTTTGCGGATGGTTTAATACTGGAACGTGCTCATCGAGCTTTGAGAAGAAAACCTTTTTCAGGACAGAACCCAAGACCTGTTCTGGTCCGTTGTCTAAACTATTATGATAGAGAGACAATTTTGCGTGTGGCTATTAGAAATGCTCAACAAAACAGATCTCCTTTGATGGTCCAGAACAATCGTGTTTTTTTTTTATCCGGATTAGAGTCAGGAAATTATGTCTCAACGACGTGAATTTAATCCTGTGAAAGAAGTGTTATGAAGATTTTTCAGGATGGATATCAACCAAAATTTTTTGACAATCCTAAAGAAGCTATGGACTTTGTTCAATCGTTACCAATTACACAATTCCAGGAATGACGTAGTGCTCCACGGTCTCCGAAGAGAGTGGAGACGCAAGATGGGAATCGAATTTCAAGAAGAAATGGAAGCAATGGTGGTCGAAGTGACAAAGCTAATTAAATTTAAAAAAAAATTTTTCTTCTTTCTCGAGAAGATTTAGATAATGATGATAGTTTTATGTGAAATGGGAGTTAGGAGAGGGAACTGGGTGGGCATTATTTTCCAGAAGTCATCAGCTACGTGTGAGTTATCTCACACCCAATATTTTGTGGGAGTTACCGCATTGTGCGGTTTAGACAGGAGGAGGTAGTCGTAACCTCTTACCTGTTTTTATAATTAATATTTGGATTAAGGAGTGAAGTTTCTTTTTATTATTTTTTTTTAAATATTTTCTTTTTAAAAAATTTTTTGTTGTAGTTTTAAGAGGGGATAAGGGGAGGGTTTTTTTTCCTTTTCTCTTTTTTTCTTGTTTTTTTTCTCTTTTTTTCTTGTTCTGTTGTAAGAAATGTCTAAATTAAAGTTTGCTTCTCTTAATGTTCAGGGTTTAAATAATCCTATCAAGCGTAAGAAAGTACTTGCTTACTTAAAAAAACTAAAAGTTGATGTGGCCTTTTTGCAGGAAACTCATTTAACGGATAAGGAACATTTGAAACTTAAATGTGAATGGGTTGGACAAGTTTTTTATTCTTCATTTCATTCAAAGGCAAAAGGAGTGGCAATTTTGGTGCACAAGAATCTACCATTTCAGTTGCAGAATGAAGAGAAAAATGGTGGAAGATTATTAAAATTGAATTGTACAATCTTTAACGAGGTTTGGACTTTGCTTGATGTTTATGCTCCAAATGTTGAGGATACAGCTTTTGTTGTGGATATGTCTTTATTACTTGGACAATCGAACTCTAATGTGATGACTGGGGGAGATTTGAATGTGGTGTTGGAGCCTTTATTGGACAAGTATCCAAGAGTAATTAAGAAATCTAAAATGGCAGTGCAAGTGATTAATATGATGACAGATTTGAATTTAGTTGATATTTGGAGAAGATTTAATCCTACAGAGAAAGATTTTTCTTTTTATTCTTCACGCCATAATTCTTTTTCAAGAATTGATTATTTTTTAATTTCAACGCATTTGGAAGATAGAGTTATATCTGTGGATTATAAGGCAAGGTTGGTTTCAGATCATTCATTACTATTATTAGAATATCAGAGTTCGCAAGATGTTCAGAGAACCCCAAGATGGAAATTTAATACTATGCTATTACAAAAACCAGAATTTATTAGTTATTTAAAAAAAACAAATTGAGGTTTTTATTAGTAATAATATTAATTCTGTTTCTAGTCATTTTGTTTTATGGGATGCAATGAAAGCTTTTTTACGAGGTCAAATTATTAGTTATGCTTCTAAAGTAAAGAAAGAGAGAATTAGAGAGATTGAAGATTTAGAGAAAAAGATAACTGTTACTGAAAAAGAATTTCAAAAAAATCCTACTGAAATGCAAAAGAATCAGTTAACTAATTTAAAATTTAAATATAATGAATTACAAACATATCGGTTTGAATGTTTAATGAATCGAACTAAACATAAGTTTTATGAATGGGGTGAGAAAGCTCATAAGGTTCTTTCATAGCAGTTGAAAAATGAACAATTATCTAGGATTATACCAGCAATTAGAAAGAAATCGGGTATTACTTTTAGACAAAAATAAATTAATGAGGAATTTGTAATTTTTATAAAAAATTATATACTTCAGAATGTAAAGATGTAGCTGAAGATGCAATAGATTATTTTTTGAAAAATATTAAATTGCCACAATTGAATCAAGAAGATAGACAAGAGTTGGATAAATCTTTTACAGAAAATGAAATTGAAATGGCAATAAGAGATATGCCAAATAGAAAGGCACCTGGTGAAGATTGGTTTTCTATAGAGTTTTATAAAACTTTTTATGTTGATATATCTTCTATTTATAAGGATGTAATACAGCAAATTTATAAAACTTTTCAATTTCCTGAATCTTGTTCTAATGCTATAATTACAGTTATACCAAAAAAAGTTAAAGATCCTTTACAGGTTTCTTCTTATCGACCAATATCGTTGTTAAATGTGGATTATAAAATTGTAGCTAAAGTTATGGCTAATAGATTAGCTCAATATTTACCTAAAATAATACATAAAGACCAAACAGGATTTATAAAAATAGATATGTGTCTGATAATATTTTGCATTTAATAACTTTGATAAACAAATCTAAATCTCAAATGAATTATCCAATAGTGGTTTTATTGGATGCAGAAAAGGCTTTTGATAGAGTGGAGTGGAAGTTTTTATTTAAAGTACTTGTAAAATTTTGTTTTGGTTCCTCGTTTATTGGATTGATAAAGGCTTTATATAATAGTCTGAAGGCTAGAGTTGCTACCAATGGGCAGATTTCAGAATCCTTTGATTTAACAAGGTCTACTAGGCAAGGATGTCCATTGTCACCTGCTTTATTCACTATAGTTATTGAACCTTTGGCACAATTAATTTGTCAAAATGAAAATGTTAAGGGTATGAGAGTTTTGAATGAGGAATAGAAGATTAATTTATTTGCTGATGATGCTTTATTATATTTGGTGGATCCTGATATTTCTTTACCAGCAATTCAAGAATCTTTAGAAAATTATGGTCAATTATCTGGTTATAAGGTAAACTGGGCTAAAAGTGAAATTTTGTCAATTTGTAAAGATGATTATTCAATATATAAAAATATTATAAATTTGAAATGGACTAAACAAATTAAATATTTAGGAATTAATGTTAATACAGAATATCAAGATTTATATTCAATTACTTATCTTCCTTTAATAAAAAAGATTAAGTTAGATTTGATTAGGTGGAAGGATTTACCTTAGGTTTATTGGGGAGGATTAACACTATAAAAATGAATATTTTTCCTCGGATACAGTATTTGTTTCAATCAATTCCTTATTTTTAAAAAAAAAGTTTTTTTAAGGATTTATATAAAGCAGTTAGAGATTTTATATGGAAGGGAAAATTTCTGAGGGTAGCAATGAGAAAGTTGATGTGGGATTTTCGAATTACCGAATTTTCAATATTATTATGAGGCAGCTCAATTTAAATTTCTTAGTGCATTAATGAATACAGAGGACCCACCTAGTTGGGCAAAGATAGAAATGGCAGTTATTTCAGAAAAATTTCCACATGAGTTTTTGTTTCGATGGAATAAAAATTTATTACGAACTTATGATGTACCAATATTAAAACATTTATTGAATTTATGGACAATTAACTTAATAAATTGGGGCTTAAAAATAAATGGTCTGGGCGATTGCCATTATATAATAATCAACTTGTTCCTTTTACAGTCTCCAATATTACTTTTAAACAATGGGAAAGGAAAGGAATAAAAAATTTATCAGATTGTTTTTTTGAAGGATGTTTTTGTTCTTTTGAGGAATTACAAAGGAAATTTGGTATTGGTGGAAATTCTGTATTTGTATATTATCAGTTAAGATCATTTGTAAAACAGGTATGTGGCCGACATATGATTTTATTGCTTGAAACTAGTTTTGAGAAATATATACTTTCTATACCAAAAAAGGGGTATATATCTGATTTGTATTGTATTTTACAAGAAAATGAAATTAAGACAGATTGGGATAAAGATAAGTTGAAATGGGAAAAAGATTTAGGTTCGAAAATAGCTGAAGAAGCTTGGATGGAAATTTATCAGAATAGTATTCGGAAATTGATTAATGCTAGATTAGCGATGATTAATTATAAATTTATACATCAATTATATTTAACACCAGAGAAATTAAAAAAGTTTGGTCTTAGTAAGGTAGATTGTTATTTTTGTTGTGATCAGATGGCTAATACTTTTTTACATACAGTTTGGTTTTGTGATCGATTGCAACAGTTTTGGAAAGGTATTCAATCTATATTTAATATAGATTCATTTTATATAATATCTATATTGTATTAGATCCTGATATATTTTTATTAGGGAATATGCAATCATTAATCGATTTAGGCTTAAATGATTATCAGATTTCTTTTATCTATTTAGCTTTAGCAGTGGCTAAGAAATGTATAGTGCTTACTTGGAAAGATAGAAATATACTAACCTTAGATAGGTGGTATTTAGAGATGAAGTTTAATTATGGAAAAGATATCTTTTTCAATTCAAGATAAGATGTCTTTTTATAAGTTGAAGTGGACTCCATTTGTTAAGTACTTGCAATTAAGTCTGATTTAAATATGTTTTATGTGTGATATTTTAGATTTCATAATTTTTTAAAATTAATATTTTTACTTGTTATTTATATATATATATATATATATATATATATACATATATAAAATAGAGTATACATAAGAACTAAGAAGGGAAAGAAAGGGAAGAAAGGAAGTAAGGAGGGAATTAAATGAGTGACCTTTGTTATATATGAAGATTAAAATCTTTTCTGGGGGGGGGCTGGGTGGGGAAGATTGCGATATCAGTTGACACTTGCGAGCAGATTCGCAAATCCAAATGGAGAGGGGAGATGTGGTTGCCCGACAAGGGACAAAGGGCAACTCAGAAAGGAAGGGACTATTCGGGTTAAAGGAATTTTAGATATGAGAATAGTGGAAATATTTTATGTTTTAGAAATGTTGTCTTATAATGTGTTCAAAAAAAGAAAGCAGAAATGGATAAGAAGGGAAAGTGGTGATGATGAAACGGAAAGGAAAGATAAACAAAGTATGAAATGACTACGTTGAACTATATGACTATAAATATTAATGGAATACATAACCAAATCAAAAGGAAGAAACTGTTAAATTTACTGAAAAAAGAAAAAATTGATATAGCATTCGTACAAGAAACACATCTAACTGAAGTGGAACACAAGAAATTAAAGAGAGATTGGATAGGACATGTAACAGCAGCATCATATAATTCAAAAGCCAGAGGAGTAGCTATATTAATCAATAAAAATGTACCAATCAAAATAGAAGAGGAAATAATAGATCCAGCAGGGAGATATGTAATGATATAATGTCAGATATATTCAGAAGTTTGGAATTTACTCAATGTATACTCGCCTAATGAAGAACATCAAAAATTTATGCAAGATATCTTTTTGAAGATAGCAGAAACACAAGGAAACATACTAATAGGAGGGGATTTTAACCTTAATTTGGACTCAAACATGGATAAAACTGGAAAAAAAACCAACAAAAAGAACAAAGTAACCAAATTTATAATTAAATCGATACAAGAAATGCAACTTTTGGATATATGGAGGAAACAACACCCAAAGGAAAAGGAATATTCATATTATTCGGGTAGACACAAAACATACTCAAGGATAGACCTATTCCTGTTATCAGCCCACATTCAAGGGAGAGTTAGGAAAACAGAATATAAAGCTAGACTATTATCGGACCACTCACCCCTGTTATTGGCAATAGAGCTAGAGGATATCCCACCAAGAATGTATAGATGGAGATTAAACTCCATGCTAATTAAAAGACAGGATTTTAGAGAATTCATTGAACGATAAATTAAAATGTACTTTGAAATAAATACGGAATCAGTGAAAGATAAGTTTATACTATGGGACGCAATGAAAGCGTTCATCAGAGGGCAAATAATAAGTTATGTAACTAAGATGAAGAAAGACTACAATCGGGAAACAGAACAGTTGGAAAGGGAAATAACAAATATAGAAAAAGAATTAGCAATAAAGGAAGATACAACTAAAAGAAGAGAATTGGCAGATAAAAAAATAAAATATGAAACACTACAAACATATAAGGTGGAGAAGAACATAATGAAGACAAAACAGAAATATTATGAACTAGGATAAAAAACGCACAAAATTCTAGCGTGGCAGCTTAAGACAGAACAAACTAAAAGAATGGTATTGGCATCAAGGAAAAAGGACAAACAAATGACATATAATCCAACGGAGATCAATGAAAACGTCAGGGAATTCTACGAGCAACTATATCAAACTGAAAACGAAGGGAAAGAAGACAAAATAGATGAATTGAACTACCGAAATTACAAACAGAGGAGCAAAATAAATTAACAGAAGCATTTGAAACAGTAGAAATACAAGAGATAATAAAAAAAAACTACAGAATAATACAACACCAGGAGAGGATGGATTCCCAATAGAATACTATAAAACATTTAAAGATTTATTAATTCCTCCCCTCCTGGAAGTAATCAACCAGATTGATAAAACACAAAGCTTACCAGATTCATGTAAAACAGCAATAATTACAGTGATACTAAAGCAAGGGAAAGATCCACTCGCACCAGCGTCATATAGACCAATATCTTTACTTAACACAGATTATAAGATAATAGCTAAACTATTAGCAAACAGATTAGCCGACTATGTACCAAAAATAGTAAATCTAGACCAAACTGGATTTATTAAAAAAAGACGAACAACAGACAATATTTGTAAATTTATTAACTTAATTCATGCAGTAGAAGGAAATAAAGCTCCAACAGTAGCGGTTGCTTTAGACGCAGAGAAGTCCTTTGACAGAGTAGAATGGAATTATTTATTCAAAGTACTACAAAAATTCAGCTTACCAGACAAATATATTAATTGGATTATATAAGGGGCCATTGGCGAAAGTGACAGTAAATGGATATATATCAAAACAATTTAACTTAAGCAGATCAACAAGGCAGGGATGCCCACTATCGTCCTTATTGTTTGTGTTAGCCATAGAACCACTAGCAGAACTGATAAGAACAGAAAATAAAATAAAAGGGATAAAAATAAAAGACAAGGAATATAAAATCAGTTTATTTGCAGATGACGTTATAGTAGACTTAACAGAACCAGAAATATCAATAAAAGAATTACATAAGAAATTGAAGGAATATGGAGAAGTGTCGGGATACAAGATTAACGCAAATAAAAGTGAAGCAATGCCAATGAATAATGTGGATTTCTCAAAATTTAAGAAAGAATCACCATTCAGATGGCAAATGCAAGCAATGCGATACCTAGGTATACAAATAAATAAAAACCTCGGCCATCTATATAAACTCAATTATTATCCACTAATGAAAAAATTACAGGACAACTTAGAACATTGGAAAGACTTACCACTAACACTAATAGGAAGGATAAACTGTATTAAAATGAACATTTTCTCAAGGATACAATACCTATTTCAGGCATTGCCAATACACTTGACAGAGAAATTCTTCAAGGAGTTAAAGAAAATAATAAGGAAATTTTTATGGAAAGGGGGAAATCGAGGATAGCACTAGATAAATTAACAGAATGGTATAAACAAGGAGGCTTACAACTGCCAAACTTTAAAAATTATTATAGAGCCGCACAATTAAGATACCTATCAGATTTTTATCAAACAAGGGAAAAGCCAGATTGGACTAGATTAGAACTAGATAAAATAGGGAAGAAGATACTTGAATATATATTATATAAATGGGATGAAAAATTGGTACAACGTAGGAATTCTCCAGTATTACATCATCTGCTCAATATTTGGAAGAAGATTCATGTAGAAAGGAATAAAACAAATTACCAACTACCAAAACTAATACTGACGCAAAATCAGCTAATCCCTTTTACAATAGATAACCTTTCCTTTAGAGAATGGGAGAAAAAAGAGATCAAAAGAATAGAAAATTGCTTTTTGGGAAATAAATTATTATCCTTTGAACAAATGAAGGATAAATATAATATAACTCACGATACAGTGTTGGCATACTACCAACTGAAATCCTACTTGAAGGATAAATTGGGAAGCAGTTTGAGGTTACCAGAGGGAAGTAATTTTGAATATGTGATTACAGACACAATGATAATCAAAAAATTTGTAACAAACATGTATATTAAACTACAAGAAAAGGAGAATGAGGAAACAAATAGTAAAACTAAACAAAAATGGAAACAAGATCTAAACATATAGATAAAGAAGGAAACTTGGGAGAAGTTATGCTCAGGAACTATGAGAAATACAATAAATACGAGGTTACGTATGATACAATATAACTGGATACACAGGCTATATTTTACACCTCAAAAGTTAAATAAATGGGACCCAACAGTATCTGACAGATGATTTTGCTGTAAAAAGGAAATGGGAACAACAATTCATGCAATATGGACATGTGAGAAAGTGAAAAAATTTTTGGAAGATCTAAACCAGATATTAAATAAAATCACAAAAAGCAATATACCAAAAAACCCAGAGATCTTCCTCCTAAGTAACATAAAAAACAAAGAATTTGGACTTGATTTGGATGGTGCACAAAAAAGATTCATTATGATAGCCCTAGCTGTAGCAAAAAAATGTATTATGTCAGCCTGGAAATTAGAAGATAACTTGAGAATACAACAATGGTATATAGAAATGAATAAATGTATTCCATTAGAAAAAATAACATATAATTTAAGAAATAACATCACAATATTCGAACAAATATGGGAGCCATACATGAAACATAATAGAGAAAACCTACCGGGGACATCTACCACCTAAAATGACAGAAGGAGAAGAGAATGAAAAGAACTGACTCAGTGGAATTTCTTGTTTGTTTTTATTGAGTGACAACATTGTTTGACGGGTTTAATGTATCCTATTTTCTGAACTTTAAATAAATGGGAGGGGTGGTAGGGAGGGAGGGAGGGGAGGATGGAGGCGGGGAGAAAACGACATTGTATATGTTCAAGAGGGAAAATGTATGTGTCTTGATCAATGTGGTTTATAGTGTGAAAAATAAAAAATTTAAAAAAAAACTTCTGAACAATAAAACACCAGGAGAGGATGGATTCCCAATAGAATTCTATAAAACATTTAAAGATTTATTAATTCCTCCCCTCCTGGAAGTAATCAACCAGATTGATAAAACACAAAACATACCAGATTCATGCAAAACAGCAATAATTACAGTAATACCAAAGACAGGGAAAGATCCACTAGCACCAGCGTCATATAGACCAATATCTCTACTTAACACAGGTTACAAAATAATAGCTAGACTATTAGCAAACAGATTGGCTAACTATGTATCAAAAATAGTAAATCTAGACCAAACTGGATTTATTAAAAAAAGACGAACAACGGACAATATCTGTAAATTTATTAACTTAATTCATGCAGTAGAAGGAAATAAAACTCCAACAGTAGCGGTTGCTTTAGACACAGAGAAGGCCTTTGACAGAGTAGAATGGAATTATTTATTCAAAGTACTACAAAAATTCAGCCTACCATAGAAATATATTAATTGGATTAAAGCATTATATAAGGGGCCATTGGCGAAAGTGACAGTAAATGGATATATATCAAAACAATTTAACTTAAGCAGATCAACAAGGCAGGGATGTCCATTATCTCCCTCATTGTTCGCGTTAGCTATAGAACCACTAGCAGAACTGATAAGAACAGAAAATAAAATAAGAGGGATAAAAATAAAAGACAAGGAATATAAAATCAGTCTATTTGCAGATGACGTTATAGTATACTTAACAGAACCAGAAATATCAATAAAAGAATTACATAGGAAATTGAAGGAATATGGAGAAGTATCGGGGTAGAAGATCAACGCAAATAAAAGTGAAGCAATGCCAATGAATAATGTGGATTTCACAAAGTTTAAGAAAGAATCACCATTTAGATGGCAAACACAAACAATGCGATACCTAGGTATACATCTAAATAAAAATCTCGGCCATCTATATACACTAAATTATCATCCATTATTGAAAAAATTACAAGACGACTTAGAGCATTGGAAAGACTTACCACTAACATTGATAGGAAGGATAAACTGTATTAAAATGAACATATTCCCAAGGATATAATACCTATTTCAGTCATTACCAATTCACCTAACAGAGAAATTCTTCAAGGAGTTAAAGAAAATAATAAGGAAATTCTTATGGAAAGGGGGGAAACCGAGGATAGCACTAGATAAATTAACAGAATGGTACAAACAAGGAGGCTTATAACTACCAAACTTTAAGAATTATTATAGAGCCGCACAATTAAGATACCTATCAGATTTTTATCAAACAAGGGAAAAACCAGATTGGACCAGATTAAAACTAGATAAAATAGGGGAGAAGATACCTGAACATATACTATATAAATGGGATGAAAAATTGGTGCAACGTAGCAATTCACCGGTATTGCATCATCTGCTCAACATTTGAAAGAAGATTCATGTAGAAAGGAATAAAACAAATTACCAACTACCAAAACTAATATTGACACAAAATTAACGAATCCCTTTCACAATAGATAACCTTTCCTTTAGAGAATGGGAGAGAAAAGGGATCAAAAGAATAGAAATTTGTTTTATGGGAAATAAATTATTATCCTATGAACAAATGAAGGATAAATATAATATAACTCACGATACAGTGTTGGCATACTACCAACTGAAAACCTACTTGAAGGACAAATTGGGAAACAATCTGAGGTTACCAGAAGAAAGCAATTTTGAATGTGATTACAAACACAATGATAATTTAAAAATTTGTAACAAACATGTACATCAAACTGCAAGAAAAGGAGAACGAGGAAACAAACGCTAAACCTAAACAAAAATGGGAACAAGATCTAAACATAAAGACAAAGAATGAAACATGGGAAAAGCTGTGCTCCGAAACTATGAGAAATGCAATAAACACGAGGTTACGCATGATACAGTATAACTGGATACACAGGCTATACATCACACCTAAAAAGTTAAATAAATTGGACCCAACAGTATCAGACAGATGTTTTCGCTGTAAAAAGGAAACGGGAACAACAATTCATGCAATTTGGACATGTGAGAAAGTGGAAAATTTTTGGGAAGATCTAAACCAGATATTAAATAAAATCACAAAAAGCAATATACCAAAAAAACCAGAGATCTTCCTCCTAAGCAATATAAGAAATAAAGAATTTGGACTAGATTTGGATGGAACACAAAAAAGATTTGTTATGATAGCCCTAGCTGTAGCAAAAAAACGTATTATGTCAACCTGGAAATTAGAAGACAACTTGAGAATACAACAATGGTATATAGAAATGAATAAATGTATTCCATTAGAAAAAATAACATATAATTTAAGAAATAACATCACAATATTCGAACAAATATGGGAGCCATACATGAAATACAATAGAGAAATCCTACCGTGGACTTCCACCACCTAAAATGACAGAAGGAGAAGACAATGAAAAGAACTGACTCAGTAAAATTTCTTGTTTATTTTTATTAAGTGACAACATTGTTTAACGGGTTTAATGTATCTTATAGATTGAACTTCAAATAAATGGGGAAGGGGGTGAGGGAGGGAGGGAAGGGAGGGGGAAAATGGGGGAGAAAATGCCACTGTATATATTCAAGAAGAAAAATGTCTGTATGTATCTTGGTCAATATGGTTTGAGTGTGAAAAATAAAAAAAATTAAAAAAATCAAAGCCAGAAATTTTGGAAATGTGCTTTATATGTGGTATGGAGATTGGAACCTTTGTCCTCTCCATCTGGCTATGTCCAAAGGTGAGATCCTTCTGACACAAATTGTATATAGATATGTTTTAAAGGAGATAAATTGTGGCAGGTTTTTTAGGGTTGGTCACATACAAACACTTCAAAACAGATCTCATTTAAAATACTGGAACTCTGCTCAAGCCAGACAGGGCTGGCTCTGAGAGACTTTGCAAAAACTTTGAAGGGTGCCCAAGAGACTTCACTTATGGATTGTTGTTTTGAAAGCAACAGATGAAAGAACTCGGAGGATTACGTTTGGAGCTACAGGCTGTCTGAGTGCAGTTTTCCATTCTAAAATGGACATAGGGTTTTGCAAGCAGTGAGAGTCAAACAGGCTTTCCTCTGAGAGGGAGAGAGAGAGAGAATTCAGTTCTGCAGTTTTATAGTTCAGCAGCAACAGTTGGGACTGGAACAGGGCAAGCTGGCAAGCTTGCGGAAAAATCCCATTTTGAAGACTGGTTGTGAGTTCTTAATTCAGCCTGGTCAAAGCCCTTGTGGTCCATACAAGAGGAGAGGACTGGCTGCCTAATGTTTCACTTGAAATAAGAGAAACAAAAAGGCACTCTGTGGTGACCTGAAAGAAAGAGGTTATCATCTGGAAAACCCTGATGAGGCAAGTTTCTTCAGCAAGACACTGACGTAGCTGATTAGAAGGAATCAGTTTGTGTCCAGTGACCAACAAATTCTCTTTCTGAAAACCGACAAGAGCCTTCCTGAGCAGTGACCATTTACCTTTCAAGCACCAAAGCCTGGTGAAATTCATAAATGTTACAATCTGTGCACAGTATAAGAATTGCCTGCAACCAGTGAACTTGGAGGAGTGGGAAGTGAGATTGGACTGTGAACCAAAGAATTTTGCTAAACTTACTCACTCATTTCATACACGTGGGCTTAGAATTAGAAGGTGGTTAAGTTAGTAATAAGTTAAAGTTAAATAAGTTAAAGTTTGATCCTGTTTTCATGTTTAAAGATAATTAAAAGCAACTTTTGTTTAAGTAACCATTTGTCTTGGTGAATTTCGGTTGCTGCTGGGTTTTGGGATCCTCTTGGCTCATAACATTTTAGGGGCTTGTCCTTTCGGATTGAAAATTCGAGGTTTGGGATCTTAAACTTTTGGAGTTTTTGTGATTTATTAGTTCATTGTTTTTTTCAAGCTAATTTAAAAGTTTGCATGTGGAAAAATAGCAGCAATGCATTTTTGTAACAAGAGAAAAGAGGAACTGATGGTTATTTCTAAAGCATTTAAGCTGACTGAAGTCAAGCATTGAATGAGGAAAATACAAATGTAGAGGATTATAGTGAAATATTATATAGGTGAGGAAAAATTTGTTGAAAAATACTTCAGAAAATTTTCTGGAGGATAGATCTGTTGAGTTGCAATTAGAAATGGAGAAATGGAGGGTGTTAGAAGAAAGAAAGAAATGGAACTTTGAGTTGCAGAAACAAAAAAAATGAGGCAGAGGAGTCTGAAAAATGAAGGGAGGAGGATGAAAGACAAAAAATGTCTTGGTAAAGATTGAAAGGGACAGACAGCTTCAATTAGAGAAGTTAAAAATTGAGATGGAGGGAGGTAAGAGAATGGAGGCTGTAACTCCTGGGGAGAGGTTTTTGGCTAGTCGAGCAGTAAATCTAGTTCCTCCTTTTGATGAGGGCTAATCACAGGCTCCAGTTAAAATTCTTAGATAAACTGGAGCTGCACAGTCACTATTGTTGGAAAATGTTTTAACTCTTGATCAAGAGACTGACACGGGGAGATGACTTTGATTAAAGGTGTTGGAAGTGAGGTAGAGTCAATATCTCTTCACAACATAGTGCTGAATTCAGAATTAGTTAAAGGACCTGTTGTAGTTCGAGTAATTTCAAAGTTACCCATGAAGGGAGTCTCATTTTTATTAGGGAATGATTTGGCAGAGGATAAAGTTGAATCAGTTTTGAGATTAACCAATCAGCCAAGTAAGGATGACGTTAAGGAGGATTGTGAGATATATCCTGCATGTGCTGTAACATGGTCTTTGTCTAAGAAAATGATGAGAGCTGAGGAAGATCCAGTTGATAGAGACTTGCCCAGTGAGTCTGAAATAGTCTTGAAAGAGCAGGTTAATTGTGAGAGTAAAGGTTTCTCTTTGTCAAGGAAAGAGTTAATTCAGTAACAAAGAACAGATACAGATCTTATTAACTTAAGGGACAAAACAGTAAGTGAATAGGAGATTTTTAAAAAATGGCTTGTGGATATTACTTGAAGGGTGAATTGTTGATGAGGAAATGGAGACCTCTTGATATTCCTGCTAATGAAGAGTGGGGGGGGGGGGGGGTGATTCATCAGGTGGTAATTCCTAGAAATTACCAGAATTAAATTTTAAATCTAGACCACAGTATGCCTTTTGGTGGTAATCTTGGTGTAAAGAAAACCATAAATAAGATTTTTAGACAATTTTTCTGACCTGGTTTGAGGAAGGATGTTGTAAATTAGTGCCAGACATGTCACTTTTGTCAGTTTGTGGGGAAGTCTAACCACGGTCCTCCAGTGGCTCCATTGCAAATTATTCCTGTTGTTGGGGAACCTTTCACTAGGGTTATTGTGGATTGTGTAGGTCCTTTGCCAAAAACTGGGAATCAGTATTTCTTAACAATTATGTGTACAGCGTCGAGATTTCCAGAAGGTATACCATTAAAGAATATTAAAGCCAAAACAGTGGTAAAGGCTTTGGAAAGATTTTTCAGTTTTTTGGATTACCTAAAAAGATCCAGAATGATCAAGGATCTAACTTTATGTCTGGGTTGTTTCAGCAGTTAATTTATGAGTTGGGAATAAAACAGATGACTTCATCTACAAATCATCCTGAAACTCAGGGAGCTTTGGAAAGATTTCATACTACTCTTAAAAATATGATGAGGATTTATTGTCTGGAGAATGGGAAAGATTGGGACGAAGATATTCATTTATTGTTATTTGCAGCAAGGGAGCCTGTGAAGGATTCATTAGGTTTCAGCCCTTTTGAAATTGAGTTTGGACATCAGATTAGAGGAGTTTTAATGCTGATAAAAGAACAGTGGATGTGCAGTTGGACTTCTGTTTCTAAATGTAAAGAGAGGTTACAAAGTTGGCTCAAGAGAATTTAGAAATGGCTCAGGGTAAAATGAAGCATTTATTTGACGGGAAAGCTCAAGTGAGGAATTTTAAGACAGGAAGTAAAGTTTTAATTTTGTTCCCAACACATGACAATCCTTTGAGAGCTAAATTTTCTGGACCGTATGTAGTTAAATCAAAACTGAATGATGTTAACTATGTTGTTAATACTCCAGATCGAGGGAATAAAACTCAGGTTTGTCATATAAATATGTTGAAACCTAATTATGAGAATAAGGGTACTGGAGAACAATCTGTATCAGAGGTGTTAGTTGTTGACAGGTTTGAGGAAGTTATGGATCATAAGATTATGGAAACAGAATCTTGTGAGGGTAACATTAAAGAAACCATGGTTCCTGTGCGCCTGTCTAATGCACCAATATTGGAAAATTTGGAGGGAAAGTTAGGCCATCTTAAATCACAAGAACAGATGCAGATGAAAGAATTAATTTTGAAATATGTACATTTGTTTCCTAATGTTCCAAAAAGGATGTCAGTGATTTATCACGATGTGGATGTGGAGGAGGCAAGTCCCATAAAACAACACCCATATAGAATAAACATTTAGAAGAGTAAAATCATGGATCAGGAGGTGAAATATATGTTGAAAAATGATATTATTAGACCTTCAAACTCAGATTGGAGTTCTCCTTGTGTTCTGTACCTAAACCAGATGGAACTGTTAGGTTCTGTACAGATTACAGGAAGGTTAATTCAATAACTAAAACAAATGCTTATCCTATTCTGAGAATAGATGAGTTTATTGATAAAATTAGGAAAGCTAAATTTCTTACTAAGTTGGATTTGTTGAAGGGTTATTGGTGTGTGCCTCTAACTGAAAGAGGAAAGAATATTTCAGCTTTTGTAACTCCATCTGGTTTATATGAGTATAATGTGTTACCTTTTGGCATGAAAAATGCCCCTGCAACATTCGAAAGGATGATTAATTCAGCAATCCAAGGGTTAACACATACAGATGTTTATATTGATGACTTGGTCACAAAAAGTGACACATGGAAAAAACATCTAAGGGAATTGTACAAATTGTTTGCAAGATTATCCAAAGCAAACTTAACTGTTAATTGAGCAAAAAATCAATTTGCAAATGCTACTTAACATACTTAGGTCAATGTAGTTGGTCATGGCAAAGTTGCACCTATTAAAGCTAAGGTGAATGCAATTTCTGAATTTCCTATTCCCAATGGCAAGAAAGCAGTGAAAGTTTGTCAGAGAGCTTTACAAAATTTAAAGGAGATGCTATGCCATTACCCTGTTTTAAAATTTCCTGATTTTGACAGACCATTTTCTTGAGCAGTGGATGCCAGTGAGGGAGCAGCAGGTGCAGTTTTATTGCAAAAACATAATGAAATTGACCATCCAGTTGCCTACATTTAAAAAAACATTCAATGTTCATCAAAGGAACTATTCCACTATTGAGAAGGAAGTGTTGTCTATAATATTTGTTCTGCAGAATTTTGATGTATATCTCAGTACCTCTCATGAACCAATTGTGATATTTACTGACCACAATCGTCTGGTATTTTTGAATAAAATGAAGAATAAAAACAGAAGATTGTTAAACTGAAGTTTAATATTACAAGAATAAAATAAGCAAATTAATCATAGCAAAGGTATAAATAATGTGATAGCAGATTGTTAAGATGTTAAAATTGATCATGTATATAAATATATACTATCAACATTGGACTACATTGTTACAACATGCTATCATGTATATTGTTATATCTTTAGTGATTTTAAAGTCAGTTTAATTATAACTGGATTTTAATTCAAGAGGGGAAAAGTGTGACATATGTTATGTTTTATATTGTATATAGATATGTTTTAAAGGAGATAAATTGTGGCAGGTTTTTTAGGGTAGGTCACACAAACACTTCAAAACAGATCTCATTTAAAATACTGGAACTCTGCTCAAGCCAGACAGGGCTGGCTCTGAGAGACTTTGCAAAAACTTTGAAGGGTGCCCAAGTGACTTCACTAATGGATTGTTGTTTGGAAAGCAACAGATGAAAGAACTCGGAGGATTACGTTTGGAGCTACAGGCTGTCTGAGTGCAGTTTTCCATTCTAAGATGGACATACGGTTTTGCAAGCAGTGAGAGTCAAACAGGCTTTCCTCTGAGAGGGAGAGAGAGAGAGAATTCAGTTCTGCAGTTTTACAGTTTAGGTCCAGAGCTGCAGGCTGTCTGAGTGCAGTTTGCTATTCTAAGAGGGTCATGTTGTTTTGTAAGCAGTGAGAGAGAAGAGAGAGAGAGAGAGAGAGAGAGAGAGAGAGAGAGAGAGAGAGAGAATTCAGTTCTACAGTTCAGCAGCAGCAGCTGGGACTGGAACAGGACAAGCTGGCAAGCTTGTGGAAAAACCCCACTTTGAAGACTGGTTGTGAGTTCTTAATTCAGCCTGGTCAAAGCCCTTGTGGTCCATACAAGAGGAGAGGACTGGCTGCCTAATGTTTCACTTGAAATAAGAGAAACAAAAAGGCACTCTGTGGTGACCTGAAAGAAAGAGGTTATCATCTGGAAAACCCTGATGGGGTAAGTTTCTTCGGCAAGACACTGACGTAGCAGATTAGAAAGAATCAGTTTGTGTCCAGTGACAAACAAATCCTCTTTCTGAAAACCAACAAGAACCTTCCTGAGCAGTAACCATTTGCCTTTCAAGCACCAAAGCCTGGTGAAATTCATAAATGTTACATTCTATGCACTGTATAAGAATTGCCTGCATCCAGTGAACTTGGAAGAATGAGAAGTGAAATTGGACAGTGATTCAAATAACTTTTCTGAATTTACACACACATTACATAAATGTGTGCTTACAACTAGAAAGGGGTTAAGTTAGGTTAATAGTAATCAGTTAAAGTTTGATCCTGTTTTTATGTTGAAAGATAATTAAAAGTAACTTTTGTTTAAGTAACCATTTGTCTTGGTGAATTTCTGTTGCTGCTGGGTTTTGGGGCCCTCTGGGCTTGTAACAGGGGGATTGGGGGACATTCTGAAAAAATGTACAAAAGTGGATTTTTCACAGGATCCAAAATTGTACCTTCTGGAGATATTGGGGAAATACAGTTTAGACTGTCCAAACAGCAAATTCAGTTTGTGAAGGTCACCTTGTCGGTAACTAGGAAGTGTTTAGCGGTTCCATGGAAGTCCAACTCTCAGCTTAGTATTGCATGATGGAATGTGGAAATGCAGGATTCCCTTGGAGAAATTATATATAACTTCAGGAAGGAGTATGACACATTCGTTGAAGCGTGGCAGCCATATCTGAAGCACATAGGTGTGAAAATATGAGGTATGTCCACCCTCCCTCCCTTTATGACCCTTGAGATTTGAGTAATAAGGGGGGAAAAAAACATCCCTCTAGGTATATAAAGGAGTGAATTGGTGAGTGTGGCACAGACGAGGTGTGTTTTAGTTTTAATTTTTATTCTAATTTTCATTGTTTATCCACCTCCTTTTATTATTTGTTTAATACTTGGGGTCTAATAACATGTTGCTTTTCTTAGGTATTTGTGTATCTGTATAAGTTACGGGAGAAGCGAGGGAGGGAATAAGGGAAGGGGAGTGGAAAATTCTGGGTTCTTTTGAATTATATTGTGCAGATGGAAAATGTACCATATTGTTTTCTTGGATTTGCAGGAGTCTTTAAAATAAATAATTTAAAACAAAATTCAAGAAAGTAACTATCAGACCTGCTGCAGACCTATAGAGAACAGGGAGCAGAGACATAGCCCTCCTCTGCAGGGTTCCACTGCCCAGTCTGATGACTGCAAACAGGCTTTTAATGGTGGAGCCGATAGTGGTTTATTTTAAAATCCTGCAACCGCAGGGTCTGGGCCCAAGATGGCAGTGTTTGTGTTCAACAGTGACCTTGAGGGGTTACCGACCAGGCAATCTGAGGACTGGCGCAGGGCATGAACAGTCCCCATATGAAGAGGAGAATCGGAGGAGATTACTCTAAATGATGGTGACACAGCATGAGAAGCTAATGAAAAAGAAGAGGAAGGTTATATATGTAAAGGCAGTGACCATGTATTTTTAACAATTAAAGATATGGAATATAGTTATCAGAGGGACCATGTGGAGGAACTCCTTGAGTAAAGGGGAATGCAGAGACAAAATTAATTGCTGGGTATTTTTGTATCAGTTTGAATCTACCAAGGATTAAATTTAACTTAAACCAAACTTATCTCCTTCAATGTTATCAGCATGGGGGATTTTAACATGAAAGGCAATTGGAAAAGTCAGGAAGGTAGTGGATCTCAGGAGAGAGAGTTTGTAGAATGCCTGTGGGATGGCTTTTTGGAGCAGCTTGTTGATCATTCCGCCAGGGGATTGGCGGTTTTGGATTGGGTAATGTGTAATGAACCTGAGGTGATTAGGGAATTAAAGGTAATGGAACCCATAGGAAGTAGTGATCATAATATGATAGAGTTCAGTTTCAAATTTGAAGAAGCAAAGCTGATGTCAGATGTGTCAATATTTCAATGGAATAAAGGAAATTACAGTGGTATGAGAGAGGAACTGGCCCAAGTTGACGAGATGGAGGCATGGCAGAGCAGAATTGGTTGATATTTCTACAAGAAATAAAGTGCAGAATAGATATATTCCAAGAAAAAAGAAAATTATGAATGGAACAATAGCACATATGTGGCTAACAAGAGAGGTTAAGGCTAAAATAAAAGCAAAAGGGAGGGTATACAAGGAAACAAAAATTAGTGAAAAAACAGAGGACTGGGAAACTTAAAAACTTACAGAAAGAGACAAAGAAACTTATTAAGAACAGATAAATTATGAAAGGAAGATGGCAAATAACTAAGAGTTTTTTTAAATATATAAAGAGTGAAAGAGAGACATGGGTAGATTGAAAATGATGCTGGAGATATTATAATGTAACAAAGAGATGGCAGAGGAACTCGATGAGTATTTTGCATCAGTCTTCACTGAAGAAGACCATAGCAATATACCTGATAGTCAGAAGTTCAGGGAATAGAATTAAGTACAGTCAGGATTACTCAAGAGATAGTGCTGAGTAAACTGAATGGACTAAAGATAGGTGTCTCCCGGACTGGATGAGGTGCGCACACACAGGTTCTGAAGGAGTTGGCTTTAAAGATTGTGGAGGCATTGGAATTGATTTTCCAGAAATCAATAAACTCTGGCATGGTTCTGGAGGATGCAGTTCTGCAGTTTAAGAAAGGAGGAAAGCAGAAAAAAGGAAATTATAGGCCCATTAGTCTGACGTCGGTAGTTGTAAAGTTATTGGAGTCGAGCCTCAAGGATGAGACTATGAAATACCTAGAGGTGTATGGCATGATAGGTCCAAACCAGCATGGTTTCATGAAGGGAAGATCCTGCCTGACCAACCTAATGGAATTTTTTTTGAGGAAATCTCAAGTAGAATGGACAAGGAAGAGGCTGTGGATGTTGTGTATTTGGATTTTCAAAAGGCCTTTGATAAGATGCCGTATAAAAGGCTGCTTTAATAAGATGAGAGTCCCTGGAATTACAGGAAAGGTGGAGCATTGGCTGATAGGCAGAAAGCAAAGGGTGGCAATAAAGAGATCCTGCTCTTGTTGGTTGCCGGTTACTGTGGCGTTCTGCAGGGGGCCATGTGGGGACGCTTCTTTTTACAGTGTATATTGATGATTTAGATTATGGAGTGAATGGTTTTGTGGGTAAGATGACACCAAGATAAGTGGTGGAGTAGGAAGTATTGAAGAAACCAAAAGGTTGCAGAGAGACTTGGGCAGCTTAGGAGAGGGGGCAAAGAAATGGTAGATAAAATACAATATTGAGAAATGTACAGCTTTACATTTTGGAAGAGGAAATAAACAGGCAGATTATTATTATTTGGATGGGGAGAAAATTCAAAATTCAGAAGTGCAAAGGGACTAAGGGCTCCTCATGCAGGATATTAACCACCTAAATTGGCAATAAGAAAGCAAACGCTATGTTAGCATTCATTTCAAAGTTAAAAGGTGTTGATGAGGATCAATGGGGGGCACTGGTGAGACCTAATTTGGAGTAAAGTATGCAGTTTTGGGCCCCTTATCTTAGAAGGGTGTAATAATGTCGGGGTGTAATAATGTCGATGATTTACCAGGATTTACCTAGAATGACAGGGCTAACATATGAGGAGCGTTCGGCGGCTCTTGGACTGTATTCAATGGAGTACAGAAGAACGAGAGGAGATCTCATAGAAACATTTTGAATGCTGAAAGGATTGGAAAAGAAGACGTGAATAAGATATTTCCCTTGGTGGGTAAATTTGGGACAAGAGGGCACAGTCTTAGAATTAGAAGGTACCCATTTGAAACAAAGATGATGAGAAATTTCTTTAGCCAGAGGGTTGTGGATTTGTGGAATTCATTGTCACATACAGCTGTAGAGGCCCGATCATTGGGGGAGTTTAAGGGGGAAATTGATAGGTATCTAATTAGCCAAGTTATCAAGGGATATGGGGGAAAAGGCCAGAAATTGAAACTAACTGTGAGAACAGTTTAGGTCTGGGTGGATTTTTGGAGCAGACTCAATGGGCTGAATCTTGTGAATATTGTTAATTAGTCAGGATTAAAGCACATAATATTCAAGTGTGAAACATGAAAGTCTGCAAACAACTCTGATTTTAGAAAAAATGGTGGAGGAACTGAGCAAGTCAAGCAGCATCCATAAGAGGTAAAGATATATAATTGACATTTTGGGTCTGAGCCCTTCTTCAAGGCGTGAAAAAAAAAGCAGATAAGCATCTGAACAAAAAGATTGGGGGGGGGAGAGGGGGAAGAAAGGGCAGGGGGAGGAGCACAGATCAACAGGCAAAAGGCCATAATTGGACGTGGATAGGGCAGGAGAGGAAAGGTGAAAACATTGGGGGAGTGGTGGCTCTGTGATTGAAGAGCTGGAGGGAAAGAGAGCTAGAGGAAAGGAGACATAGGGATAGGGGAGAGACTGGAGGTTTGGGGGGGGGGGGTGGGGAGAAAGGTGCAGATAGAAACTAGAGGTTGATGTTAATTCAATCTGATTGGATGGTGCCCAAATGAAATATAAAGCATTATTCCTTTGATTCTGGGTGGTCTCAGTCTGGGCAATGTGACCAATTAACCAACTAAACCCACACACATTTGGAATATAGGAAGAAACTGGAGCACCTGGAAGAAACTCAAGCACATATGTATAGAACATACAAGCACCTTCCAGATAGATTCAAACACTGTAATAATGTTGCATTAACTGTTACACTAACTGTGCTACTACCCCATGCTAACCTAGAATTCCATTCTAGATAGTTATGATAATGCCTTTTAGCTAATGTTCTGACTAAAGCATGTTTAGATTCTTGCCAAACTTTTATATTTAACAAAGCTGATCTTCAGACTACCAGCCTAGTGCAAGGAGCCCATCCTTACTGTTTACAAAATGCACTATCACCTATTCCCTTCTCACCACACATGCACACAGACCCTTGGAAGGAGATGGGCAGAGGGCATGGGGGTGGGGGTGTGTGGTCTCCTTTCTTCCTGAGCAATTCATGGAATCAGAATTACCCACATGCTCTGAGCACCCAAACTACCTGGCTTCTTATTTACCTGCCAGGGCGAGTCGATCTTCCTCCCTCTTCTTCTTCAGGTATTTGATTTCAAAATCCCTCTCACTGAGGAGTTTGTAGAGCCTGCCATTCTCATTCCTCAATTCCAGGATTTGTTCTTGCAGCAGTTCATTCTCATTTTCCAAGAAGCTGGAAAATTCAACCATTGCTCACTACAAACACAGGCCCTCTGTCAACTCAGACCCATTTCATTAACCCCAACAAAGCAACCCTGTCCTTTCCACAAATGGTGCCTGAACTGCTGAGTATTGTCAGTACTGCATCAAATCAGTCTGAACTTCCCTGAGGTGTGGATCTTAAAATTATTTGGAAATTCACCTCATGACTTTTCTCCCACTTACTGAATGAACAAGATGATATATGTTGTTTTAAAAAGCCTGTGTTTCCTTATCTGTAATTATCACTTCTTACATTCTCCCAAGCAAGTCCACATTGAAAAATGAGCCAAAAGAACTCAGCAAGTCAAGCAACATTAATGGTTAGAAAAACAGAATGATCAACATTCAAGACCAAAAACGTTTAATATCTATTACTTATGAGAAATTGTTATGTTTAAATCAGACTTTGTCAGTTAAAATCAAAAATGCTTGGGAACAGGATTAAATTTGACTATATCAGATGTGGATTAGGACACAATTCTTAAGTTGGCATGTGTCCCTCAGGTCCATGGGTTGGTGGAGCGGTTTTACAGGTACCTCAAGGCAGCCTTAGTGAGCAAGGGTTCCAACTGGGTGAATGAACAGCCTTGGGTCCTGCTGGGGATACGTACCATGCCAAAGGAAGACTTCAATGCCTCGGTGGCAGAGATGGTCTACAATGCACCCCTAACCATTCCGGGTGAGTTCCGGGCCCCTGATAAATGTCTGGAAGATCCTGCCACAAGCCTTGAGAACAGGGTGAAAACTGGGGTTCCTGGTCTCATGGCAACACCCACCACATGGCCAACCCAAACATAACATCCCCAGGGACTTAAAGACTTGTCTGTACGTGTTTGTGCAAAGGGGTGCACACCAGCCACCCCAACAACAACCCTGTAAGTGGCTTACAGGGTCATCAGGGATAATGGTTTCATATTCATCCTTGACATCGGCGGTAAGGAGGAGACTTTTACTGTTGACCACCTGAAACTGGCATATCTGGACTGTAAAGAGCCAGTCTCCCACTCCTCCACCGCGACACAGGGGCAGACTACCCAAGTTAACAGAAAATGACCCGATCATCAGTTCGGGACAGGAGGTCATGTAGTGGCCCACACACGGAGACGCAGACCAGCCCACAAAATGGCCAACGAATGCGGCGACTGTGTGGACCTGGGGGTGACACTGGCCATCGACCCGGGTGCCATCCCACACAGCGGGAAGATGGAGAACTGTGATGGGAACACTGGCCAATCCCAGGCCAGCATTCCGATGACGCAGGGCCCTGATGTCAGTGCCTGGGGCCCATATAAGTGCGATGGCCAGTACAATAAACCAGTCTTGATTCCAAGGTTTTGGTGTGCGTGTTGTTCTTCTCCACACTTGTGTAGTGTGAACACTACACCCTAACCGTAAAGATGCTTCACAGATCCAACATCAAACTCAGATTCTAAATTGGAGGAAGGATTAGGAGAAGAAACCATGTTTTAAACCCTGCGCTAGGGTGCTGGCAGCCGAGGTTTGGATATACAAGTTTATGGAGAGTGAGAGTTTGGAAGTCACCCAAGGACTGGAGGAGTAAAAGCAAGTTCAGCTGCAAGTTCCCTTCTTTTCACAAACGTGTTAATCAATGCCTCTATCCAACCTAGTATGGAATGTTTGGTTCCATTCATTTCTGATTGTGAATACAGACCCTTATAATTTCCATCACACTATGACTGGCTGTGAAGCATTTTGAAAGATCAGAAAAAGGAAGTGAAAACAAAGCATTTGAATTCAATTTTTTTCCCTAAACATATTTCTGTGATTCATGGATCATTACAGGAACTTTGTATTAAAATGACCTACTTGGCCCCATCCTCACCGACGACATCCACTGTGTCCAAGCCAATGAGAATTATACTGCTCAGAGTTCATTCCCATAGAAATCTACACAACTTAGATGAATTTGAATTGGACATTAATATGCAGCTGGCGTTATAGTGAATTAAGAAAGGATCCAAAGAAAGGGGAAAAAAGCTGAGAGTGATGTTTTAAGGTTTTTTTCGTACTGGAGGCCTGTGATCAATGATGTGTCACAGGGTTCCGAGCTGGGCATTTTGTCATCAAACGCACATGACATGACTGGCAAGTTTACAGATAACACCACAGTCTCTGGTACCATAGATAGTGAAGTCAGTGGCCAAAATTGCACCAGATTCTTAATCATTCGGGCAGGTTGGCAAAGGAATAGTTTGCTGAAATTTAATGCAGAGAAATGTGCAGTGTTGAATTTTGGGAAATCAGACCTACACAGTGAATGATAGGGATTTAGGAATCCAGGTACATAACCATGAAAGCAGTGTCACAGTTAGATAGGGTGATCAAAAATGCTTTTGACACATTGGCCTTCATCAGTTAGCGTATTGAGCGTAGAAGTTCAGAGATCATGTTGCAATTGTATAAGATGTTTGTGAGGCATTTCAAAAGCTGCACGCCACTGTTTAAGTAAACAGCTTTTACTGAACTTCGACTCGACCACGTCTGACCATTTTCTCATTCTTCATTTTGCACTGTGACACAGTTGCTACCTTGGTGACCCCGAAAAGCCCAAACGGATTTTGGACCCAACATGGATAATGCAGTGGTTTCGCTCAAAATGTCTATCTTTTGGACAACTCAACCTGAAGTTTGGTTTGGGCAGGCTGAGGCGCAGTTCTACATTCGCAAGATAGAATTGTCACCACTAAGTACTATCATGTGGTAAGCGCCCTTGACCAAGACACAGCGGGTCAAGTAGTGAATTTCCTTTGAGACCCACCAGCTCTTGGCAAGTACGAAGCTCTAAAATATGGTGGAAAAAAATGGCAGTGCAGCCAGGGCTGCAGTTACGGCAACGCTGCCGCTAGTGTGAAGCCAGGCAGAGCAGACACTCCTACACGGGGCTCTACAGCCCAGTCCTATTTGTGACAGCTCCATACAGGCTTGAAATGGCCTGTTAAAGGAGCTGACGGTGGTTTATTTTAAAATCCTGCGACCGCAGGGTCTGGGGGCAGGTTAGTGACGCCCGTACTAGTAGTGACCTCAAAGGGTAACAGGCTCCAGGAGAGCAGAGTACTGACTCATGGCACCAGAAAATGGAGAGAATTCCTCCATTTGAGGAGAAGCAGAGGAGATGACCCTACGAAATGGTGGCATCGGCAGCGCACAAGTCAGGGGCTCTGTGGCTGAATAAAAGGCAGCGAACTCTTGGCGACTCGAGGCAAAGCATCCTCGGATGCTGCAGGCGGCTTGTGGTCAAAGGATTCACCTCAGGCTACAGACTATTGAAAATTGGCTTGAGACTGGCTGAAGGGGCATCAGGTATCGGAACTGGGATGTGAGAGGGTACTGGGTGGGGCTGAAGGGATGCCAGGTATCGGAACTGGGATGTGAGAGGGTGCTGGGGTGGGGATGAAGAAGTACCAGGTATCGCAACTGGAATATGAGAGGGTGCTGGGGTGGGGTTGAAAGGTACCAGGTATCAAAATTGGGATGCGAGTGGGTGCTGGGGTGGGGATGAAGAGGTACCAGGTATCGGAACTGGGATGTGAGAGGGTGCTGGGGTGAGGCTGAAGAGGTACCAGGTATCGGAACTGGGATGTGAGAGGGTGCTGGGGTGGGGATGAAGAGGTACCAGGTATCGGAACTGGGATGTGAGAGGGTGCTGGGGTAGGGATGAAGAGGTACCAGGTATCGGAACTGGGATGTGAGAGGGTTCTGGGGTAGGGATGAAGAGGTACCAGGTATTGGAACTGGGATGTGAGAGGGTGCTGGGGTGGGGATGAAGAGGTACCAGGTATCGGAACTGGGATGTGAAAGGGTGCTGGGGTGGGGCTGAAGAGGTACTAGGTATTGGAACTGGGATGTAAGAGGGTGCTGGGGTGGGGCTGAAGAGGTACCAGGTATTGGAACTGGGATGTGAGAGGGTGCTGGGGTGGGGCTGAAGAAGTACCAGGTATTGGAACAGGGATGTGAGAGGGTTACCAGGGATTGGAACTGGGATGTGAAAAGATGCTGGGGTGGGGATGAAGAGGTACCAGATATCGGAACTGGGATGCAAGAGGGTGCTGGCATGGGGCTGAAGGGATACTAGGTATTGACCTGGGATCCGAGAGGGTGCTGGGATGTGGGACCTTGGGTGCTGAAGGCTTCCTGATCATGTCGGTGGTTTGGAACTAGAGCTCAGGTTTCAGTGGTTTGGATTGAAGACTGTATGGCTCTTGAGGCTGTGGGAGCACTGGATGCAAATCCACAGACACTCAGTGACTCTGAATGGACTCTATTTTGCTTCCATTTCCATTACTGAAAGGGATGCCAGGCAACTTTAGCAAATGGAGAATTTTGCCTTATGGCAGACTAAATAAAGTTTTGTGTAATATTACATCCTTTCTATTACATGACAATAAAAGAATCTGAATCATGGTGCAGGAAAGATTTGTGAAGCTGGAGAGGATGCAAAGAAGATTTACAAGCATGTTCCAAGATCTATGGATCTGAACTATAGGGAGAGGTTATGCAGGCTAGGGCTTTATTTCTGGGCATGCAGGAGGATGAGGGATGATCACAAAGAGGTGTACAAAATCATGAGATGCCTAGCTTTTTTCCAGAGTAGGGTGTCTTGAGAATCAGAGGACATTGGCTTAAGGTAAGGGGAAGAGATTTAATAGGAACCTGAGGGGTAACTTTTGTACCCAGAGGGTGGTGGGTGTATGGAACAATCTGCCAGAGAAGATGGTTGAAGCAGGTACTATTGAGAAACATTTGGATGGATCAATGGATAGGATAGGTTTAGAAGGATATGGGCCATTTGTAGGCAGGAGTAGGGTGGGTGGAGTATTTGGGTTGGCAAGAGCAAGATGGGTTGAAAGACCTGTTTGCACACTGGATGACTGTCACTCCAGAATACTAGAAAGAGACAGAAAGTCTAGTGGTATGGTGCCAAAACAACAGCCTCTCTCTTTTTTTTTTATTTTAAATTTTTTAAATTTTTTATTTTTCACACCATAAAACACATTAACCATGATACATACTTTTTCCTTTTCAAATATATACAGTGCCATTTTCTCCCCCCCCCTCCTCCCATCCCACCCTCCCTACCTCCCCCCTCCCGTCCATTTAAAGTACAAAATCTAGGATACATTAAACCAGTCAAACAATGTTGTCATTCAATAAAAATAAACAAGAAATTCCACTGAGTCAATTCTTTTCATTTCCTTCTCCTTTCGTTAATTTAGGTAGTGAATGTCCCCAGTAGGTTTTCGCTATTATGTTTCATGTAAGGCTCCCATATTTGTTCAAATATTTCAATATTATTTCTTAAACTATATGTTATTTTTTCTAATGGAATACATTTATTCATTTCAATATACCATTGTTGTATTTTCAAATTATCTTCCGATTTCCAGGTTGACATAATACATTTTTTTGCTACGGCTAGAGCTATCTTAACAAATCTTTTTTGTGCATCATCCAAATCAATTCCAAATTCTTTGTTTTTTATGTTACTTAGGAGGAAGATCTCTGGATTCTTTGGTATATTGCTTTCTGTAATTTTATTTAATATTTGGTTTAGATCTTCACAAAATTTTTCTACTTTCTCACATGTCCAGATTGCATGAATTGTTGTTCTCATTTCTTTTTTACATCGAAAACATCTATCAGATACTGTTGGGTCCCATTTATTTAACTTTTGAGGTGTAATGTATAGCCTGTGTATCCAGTTATATTGTATCATACGTAACCTCGTATTTATTGTATTTCTCATCGTTCCAGAACATAACTTCTCCCATGTTTCCTTCTTTATCTTTATATTTAAATCTTGTTCCCATTTTTGTTTAGTTTTACCATTTGTTTCCTCATTCTCCTTTTCTTGCAGCTTAATATACATATTTGTTATAAATCTTTTGATTATCATTGTATCTGTAATCACATATTCAAAGTTACTTCCCTCTGGTAAACTCAGACTGCTTCCTAATTTGTCCTTCAAGTAGGATCTCAATTGGTAATATGCCAGCACTGTATCTTGAGTTATATTGTATTTATCTTTCATTTGTTCAAAGGATAATAATCTATTTCCTGAAAAACAATTTTCTATTCTTTTGATCCCTTTTTTCTCCCATTCTCTAAAGGAAAGGTTATCTATTGTAAAAGGGAGTAACTTATTTTGCGTCAATATTAGTTTTGGTAATTGATAATTTGTTTTATTTCTTTCTACATGAATCTTCTTCCAAATATTGAGTAGATGATATAATACTGGAGAACTTCTATGTTGTACCAATTTTTCATCCCATTTATATAATATGTGTTCAGGTATCTTTTCCCCTATTTTATCTAATTCTAATCTAGTCCAATCTGGCTTTTCCCTTGTTTGATAAAAATCTGATAGGTATCTTAATTGTGCGGCTCTATAATAATTTTTAAAGTTTGGCAGTTGTAAGCCTCCTTGTTTATACCATTTTGTTAATTTATCTAGTGCTATCCTCGGTTTCCCCCCTTTCCATAAAAATTTCCTTATTATTTTCTTTAACTCCTTGAAGAATTTCTCTGTCAGGTGTATTGGCAATGCCTGAAATAGGTATAATATCCTTGGAAAAATGTTCATTTTAATACAGTTTATCCTTCCTATTAGTGTTAGTGGTAAATCTTTCCAATGCTCTAAATCGTCCTGTAATTTTTTCATTAGTGGATAATAATTGAGTTTATATAGTTGGCCGAGATTTTTATTTATTTGTATACCTAGGTATCTTATTGCTTGCATTTGCCATCTGAATGGTGATTCCTTCTTAAATTTTGAGAAATCCGCATTATTCATAGGCATTGCTTCACTTTTATTTACGTTAATCTTGTAACCCGACACTTCTCCATATTCCTTCAATTTCTTATATAATTCTTTTATTGATAGTTCTGGTTCTGTTAAGTATACTATAACATCATCCGCAAATAAACTGATTTTATATTCCTTGTCTTTTATTTTTATCCCTTTTATATTATTTTCTGTTTTTATCAATTCTGCTAGTGGTTCTATAGCTAATGCGAACAATAAAGGTGATAGTGGGCATCCCTGCCGTGTTGACCTGCTTAAGTTAAATTGCTTTAATGTAATGGTCCCTTATATAATGCTTTAATCCAATTAATATACTTCTCTGGTAAACTGAATTTTTGCAATACTTTGAATAAATAATTCCATTCTACTCTGTCAAGGCCTTCTCTGCGTCTAAAGCAACTGCTACTGTTGGCACTTTACTCCCTTCTACTGCATGAATTAAGTTAATAAATTTACAAATATTGTCTGTTGTGCGTCTTTTTTTAATAAATCCAGTTTGGTCTAGATTTACCATTTTCGGTACATACTCTGCTAATCTGTTTGCTAATAGTTTAGCTATTATCTTATAATCTGTGTTAAGTAAAGATATTGGTCTATATGACGCTGGTGCGAGTGGATCTTTCTGTAATTACTGTAATTATTGCTGTTTTACATGAATCTGGTAAGCTTTGTGTTTTATCAATCTGGTTGATTACTTCCAGGAGGGGAGGAATTAATAAATCTTTAAATGTTTTATAGAATTCTATTGGGAATCCATCCTCTCCTGGTGTTTTATTATTTGGTAATTTTTTTATTATCTCTTGTATTTCTACTATTCCAAATGGTTCTGTTAATTTATTTTGTTCCTCTATTTGTAGTTTTGGTAGTTCAATTTTAGTTAGAAATTCATCAATTTTCCCTTTTTTCCCTTCGTTTTCAGTTTGATATAATTGTTCATAGAACTCTCTAAAGTTTTCCTTGATCTCCTTTGGATTATATGTGATTTCTTTTTTCCTTGATGCCAATACCATTTTCTTAGCTTGTTCTGTCTTAAGCTGCCATGCTAGAATTTTGTGCGTTTTTTCCCCTAGTTCATAATATTTCTGTTTTGTCTTCATTATATTCTTCTCCACCTTATATGTTTGTAGTGTTTCATATTTTATTTTTTTATCTGCCAATTCTCTTCTTTTAGTTGTATCTTCCTTCATTGCTAATTCTTTTTCTATATTTACTATTTCCCTTTCCAACTGCTCTGTTTCCTGATTATAGTCCTTCTTCATCTTGGTTACATAACTTATTATTTGCCCTCTAATGAACGCTTTCATTGCGTCCCATAGTATAAACTTATCTTTCACTGATTCCGTGTTTATTTCAAAATACATTTTAATTTGTCTTTCAATTAATTCTCTAAAATCCTGCCTTTTGAGTAACATGGAGTTTAATCTCCATCTATACATTCTTGGAGGGATGTCCTCTAACTTTATTGTCAATATTAAGGGTGAATGGTCCGATAATATTCTAGCTTTATATTCTGTTTTTCTTACTCTATCTTGCATATGAGCTGATAACAAAAATAGGTCTATTCTTATGTATGTTTTATGTCTAACAGAGTAATATGAATATTCCTTTTCATTTGGGTGTTGTTTCCTCCATATATCCAAAAGTTGCATTTCTTCCATCGATTTAATTATAAATTTGGTTACTTTGTTCTTTCTGTTAATTTTTTCCCAGTTTTGTCCATATTTGAATCCAAATTCAGGTTGAAATCCCCTCCTATTAATATGTTCCCTTGCGTATCTGCTATCTTCAAAAAAATATCTTGCATAAACTTTTGATCTTCTTCGTTAGGTGAATATACATTGAGTAGATTCCAAAACTCCGAATATATCTGACATTTTATCATTACATATCTCCCTGCTGGATCTATTATTTCCTCTTCTATTTTAATTGGCACATTTTTACTAATTAATATAGCTACTCCTCTTGCTTTTGAATTATATGACGCTGCTGTTACGTGTCCTACCCAATCTCTCTTTAATTTCTTGTGCTCCAGTTCAGTTAAATGTGTTTCTTGCACAAATGCTATATCAATTTTTTCTTTTTTCAGTAAATTTAGCAGTTTCTTCCTTTTAATTTGGTTATGTATTCCGTTAATATTTAAAGTCATATAGTTCAGCGTAGCAATTTTATACTGTTTATCTTCCCTTTCCGTTTCTCCTTCATTACCTTTCCTTCTTCTCCATTTCTGCTTTCTTGTTTTGAAGACTTTATAAGACAACATTTCTAAAATATCAAACATTTTCCCTATTCTCCTATTTAAAACTTCTTTAACCCCATTCTCCCCTCCCCCTCCTGAGTTGTCCTTTATCCCTTGTCGGACAACCACATCTCCCCTCTCCATTTGGATTTGCGAATTCACTCGCAAACGTCAGCTGATTTTGCAGTAACCGTAACTCCTCCCCACCCAGCCCCCCCCAGAAAAGATTTCAATTTTCATATGTACCAAGGTCACTCTTTTAATTCCCTCCTTATTCCCTCTATTCCATTTTCCTCCCTTATTAATTCTTGTCTATACTCTATATATTTTCCTCTAAATACGGATACATTCATGTTCTTTGGCTTGGCTTCGCGGACGAAGATTTATGGAGGGGGTAAAAAGTCCACGTCAGCTGCAGGCTCGTTTGTGGCTGACAAGTCCGATGCGGGACAGGCAGACACGATTGCAGCGGTTGCAAGGGAAAATTGGTTGGTTGGGGTTGGGTGTTGGGTTTTTCCTCCTTTGCCTTTTGTCAGTGAGGTGGGCTCTGCGGTCTTCTTCAAAGGAGGTTGCTGCCCGCCAAACTGTGAGGCGCCAAGATGCACGGTTTGAGGCGTTATCAGCCCACTGGCGGTGGTCAATGTGGCAGGCACCAAGAGATTTCTTTAGGCAGTCCTTGTACCTTTTCTTTGGTGCACCTCTGTCACGGTGGCCAGTGGAGAGCTCGCCATATAATACGATCTTGGGAAGGCGATGGTCCTCCATTCTGGAGACGTGACCCATCCAGCGCAGCTGGATCTTCAGCAGCGTGGACTCGATGCTGTCGACCTCTGCCATCTCGAGTACTTCGACGTTAGGGGTGTAAGCGCTCCAATGGATGTTGAGGATGGAGCGGAGACAATGCTGGTGGAAGCGTTCTAGGAGCCGTAGGTGGTGCCGGTAGAGGACCCATGATTCGGAGCCGAACAGGAGTGTGTGTATGACAACGGCTCTGTATACGCTTATCTTTGTGAGGTTTTTCAGTTGGTTGTTTTTCCAGACTCTTTTGTGTAGTCTTCCAAAGGCGCTATTTGCCTTGGCGAGTCTGTTGTCTATCTCATTGTCGATCCTTGCATCTGATGAAATGGTGCAGCCGAGATAGGTAAACTGGTTGACCGTTTTGAGTTTTGTGTGCCCGATGGAGATGTGGGGGGGCTGGTAGTCATGGTGGGGAGCTGGCTGATGGAGGACCTCAGTTTTCTTCAGGCTGACTTCCAGGCCAAACATTTTGGCAGTTTCCGCAAAGCAGGACGTCAAGCGCTGAAGAGCTGGCTCTGAATGGGCAACTAAAGCGGCATCATCTGCAAAGAGTAGTTCACGGACAAGTTTCTCTTGTGTCTTGGTGTGAGCTTGCAGGCGCATACATTCATGTATGCACACTATATATATACACACATATACCCCTTTACACACATACATATAGATCGTGGTCATTTTTACTCTCGTTACATGTCTTCATCTCTCTGTTTTGTAGTTGTTCTGCAAATTTCTTTGCTTCCTCTGGATCCGAGAATAGTCTGTTTTGTTGCCCTGGAATAATTATTTTAAGTACCGCTGGGTACCTTAACATAAATTTATATCCTTTTTTCCATAAGATCGTTTTCGCTGTATTGAACTCCTTCCTCTTCTTCAGGAGTTCAAAACTTATGTCTGGATAGAAAAAAAATTTTTGACCTTTATATTCCAGTGGCTTTTTGTCCTCTCTTACTTTCTTCATTGCTTTCTCCAATATATTTTCTCTTGTTGTATATCTTAAAAATTTTACTAAAATGGATCTTGGTTTTTGCTGCGGTTGTGGTTTCTGGGCTAAAGTTCTATGTGCCCTTTCTATTTCCATTTCTTCCTGTAATTCTGGTCTTCCCAGGACCCTGGGAATCCAATCTTTTATAAATTCTCTCATATTCTTGCCTTCTTCATCTTCTTTCAGGCCCACTATCTTTATATTATTTCTTCTATTATAGTTTTCTATTATATCTATCTTCTGAGCTAACAGCTCCTGTGCTTCTTTAGCTTTTTTATTAGATTCTTCTAATTTCTCTTTTAAGTCTTTTACTTCCATATCTACAAATGTTTCTCGTTTTTCCATATTTTCCACTCTTTTTGCCAATTCTGATATGGCCACTTCCATTTTATTCATTCTTTCTTCTGCATTCTTAATTCTCATCAAATTCTTGTAATTGCCATTCTTTCACTGATTCCATATATTCTTTAAAAAAAGATACATCCATTGTCTTTCTCTTCTTCTTCCACTTCTTTCTGTTCTTCTTCTTCTTCCTCTGGATTGACCATCTGTTGTTTCCTTGTTTTATTTTTACCCTCTTCTTTCTTGTTGTCGTTATTGTCTGTGTTCTGCACCTGTTGCTGTGTTGCAGGTGTCTCTCTCAGCTGTGGAGATCGACTCTGCAGCTGTTCCCCCCTCCCGTCAGTGTGTTTTTTTCCATGTGCATCGCACATGCGCGACTCCTCGCGCATGTGCGGTTTCGCACTTTTACTCGGCTCTGGGAGCCATTTTTGTAGTCCCGAGCCCGGGACCTCCACTGACCTGCGGGAGCGGGCCTCTCTCTCCGCGGCAGGCCTCTTCGGACAGGTAAGGCCTTCACCTTCTTCTTCCGACGTCTTTCCTTCTTCTTTTCTTCCCGTTGTTTTTGGTTTTTCTTTCTTCGCTGCCATTTTCTTCACACTTTTACTTTCACTTTGTTTTGGTTTTTGAGTTTGTGCCTTTGCTTTTTCTCTATATTTTTTAAACTTTTCTGGAGAGGGCTGGAGTTCCCCTACCGGCCACTACTCCATCACGTGACTCCTTCAACAGCCCCTCTCTCAATGTAAACAAGATCAAGGAGATGACGATTGACTTCATGAAATGGGGTGGAGTCTACACCAGTGTTTCTCAACCAGGGTTCCCTGGAACCCTTAGGGTTCCACGAGAAACTGATAAATCGGCTAATGCATTTTTGAATAATTTTTGTTTCATTTTATATTTGTAATTTTACTAGACACGGATGGCGTATTGTTGGAAAATCCTTGGTTATTATAATAAAGGCTTCAACCTATTATTTAAAATGAAAACCTCGGTGTGAGGTCTCATAAACGAGCAGAATGATTTTATTTGCAATGCCAATAAATTTGACAAAAAAGGGGTCATTTTTTCCTTAAACAAGTTATCGAAAAAAAATATATAATGTTTACCATGTGAACTATGATAAAAATATAAAAGAGACAGATATTAACAATGGTATATAATAATTTTTATGCATGGGTTCCCTGAGACATGAAAACTATTTCAAGGGTTCCACAAGGGTAAAAAGGTTGAGAAACGCTGGTCTACACTAATGGTGCTGTAACTGAAAAAGTTAACAGCTTCAAGTTCCAACGAATAAATATCTCCAAAGACCTGACCTGGGACAAGTATTTTGATATGATGTCCAAGAAAGTGCATCAACACTTTTATTTTCTGTGGAAGACTAAGGAAGTTCAGCATGTCCCCCTTGTTTCTACAGGTGCATCATCGAAAGCAGATTTTCTGGATGCATGTATGAAAGCTGCTCAAGATTGGAAGCAGCAAAGGTGGTAAATGCAGTTCAGAACGTAACACAATCCATTCCTCTCCATGAACTCCATCGCCCACTGTCGAGGAGAGGAAACCAACTTTCTGAAGGACTCATCGCACCATGGACACACTTTCTTCTCCCTCATGGAGAAGGCTCAAGGATTAAAGACAGTTTCTTCCCCACAGTCATCAGGCTCCTGAATGAACCCCATAACAGTGTTAACAGGCTTCCCTTGCTTGGCACTAATTGATCTTCCTTTTCACAGTTAGCATAGCAGTTAGCGCAATGCTATTACAGCGCAGCAATCAGGGCCAGGGTTCGAATCCGGCACTGTCTGTAAGGAATTTGTATGTTCTCCCGCATCTGCGTGGGTTTTCCCGGGGGATTTGATGTCCTCCCACCCTTCATAAAACCATGGGTTATAGGTCAATTGATTGTATTTGGGTGGCATGGACTTGTGGGCCGAAAGGGCCTGTTACTGTGCTGTACATCTACATTTTATTTAAAATTGTAATTCTATAAATGTGCTGTTGATGTATAGAGGTAAATGTTAGGACCCTTGGGAGCATAGTGAGGACTCATTGTAGGGGGAGGAGAGGTTGACAGGATCAAAAGAAGTGCTATTCTGTCTGTATGTTGGTGCCAGGAAGTTCGCTCTCACCCTTGAAGTGCCTGGTACTGTTAGGCTTGAGCAAAAATGGATGGGGCAAGAACAGATAAGATGTTCTGGTTTCTTTTCATTAAGTCTGAGAATTGTATTCATGCAATCTGGACATGTGAGAAAGTAGAAAAATTTTGGGAAGATCTAAATCAGATATTAAATAAAATAACAGAAAACAATATACCAAAGAATCCAGAGATCTTCCTCCTAAGTAACATAAAAAACAAAGAATTTGGAATTGATTTGGAGGATGCACAAAAAAAATTTGTTAAGATAGCTCTAGCCGTAGCAAAAAAATGTATTATGTCAACCTGGAAATTGGAAGATAATTTGAAAATACAACAATGGTATATAGAAATGAATAAATGTATTCCATTAGAAAAAATAACATATAGTTTAAGAAATAATATTGAAATATTCGAACAAATATGGGAGCCTTACATTAAATACAATAGCGAAAACCTACCGGGGACAATCATTACCTAAGTTAACGGAAGGAAAAGGAAATGAAAAGAATGGACTCAGTAGAATTTCTGGTATATTTTTATTGAATGACAACATTGTCTGACTGGTTTAATGTGTCCTAGATTTTATACCTTAAATGGATGGGAGGGGGGAGGTAGGGAGGGTGGGATGGGAGGAGGGAGGGGGAGAAAATGGCACTGTATATGTGTGAAAAGGAAAAAGTGTGTACCATGGTTAATGTGATTTATGGTGTGAAAAATAAAAAATTTAAAAAAAAGTCTGAGAATTGTAAACTGTCCTTTGTTCTCAGAGTTGTTTTGCAACCTTGTATGATATGAGGACCACCGGGTTCGGGAGGAAGGGGGGGTTCTGCTTGACTGACATGTAATGTTTTACTTTGAAATTACCTGGTTCTGTGGCTGATGCAACTTTCTCTGTAACTATCTTTTCTGTATATAAGTATTCGGGCCATCCTCTTGCCGGACGGAGACCCAACAAGATTGCTGCAAGTGTGACAGCAGTGGTGGCTCTTCCAGGTAGCAGCTCCCTAATAAAGTGTTAATCCATAGATTTCTGTGTGCTATGCTTGTTTACATTGGGAGCAACAAAAACCAGAACCACACTCTTTACGTGGCTTTATGAATGTTAGTCGGCTTACAAGAAGAACCCTCTCACTGTACTAGGAATTCTATGACAAATACATTTTAACTTGCAACTTAAACTTCATAACTTCAGATCACCCAAAGCTTTTTGCTGACAATGGTGTTTTCATTGAAGTTTCAATTATAATATACTTGGCATGGAAGTCAATTTTCACATGGCCAGGAATCAGAAATCACAATATGATAATAACTAGGGAATATTTTTGTTTCATTTGAGAGATTCTTTCCTCCATTTTGAGGCCCCTTAAATCTGCCTCTTTGATCAATCCAATTGTCAACTAAGGTGTCAATTTTTGTTTGCTATTTTCCTCAGAAGCATCTGTGTTACAGTTAATGCTGAACAGCAAGTTGTCATTGTTCAACAGCAGTACAAGCTGCTCTGCTCTTTGAAATGGCATCATGGGAACTTTCACGGGCATCTGAAGGGGAAGGTAGATGGTTTCAAATCTCGTACATATCTTCCATGCCGAGGGAGTTCACTGCTATCATCCTGGTCCCTGTGTACATTTTACCCTTGGCTAACATCAGGCTGGCACTAGAGAGGCTGAGCATTGTGAACTCATCCATGAGACAGCACACCCTGATGCCTTCCTGATCATTGTGGGGGACTTCAACCATGCCAACCTAGGAGAAGTCTCTGATAAACTAACACCAACACATTACCTGCACAACCAGGGGAGCCAACACACTTGACCACTGCTACACTGCCATTAGGAACGCCTTCTAGTCATCCCATGACTACACTTCGGCAAGTCTGATCATCTGACTGTACTTTTACTCTTGGCATAAAAAGCAGAGACTGCAATAATCTTCACCCTCCCATACTACCAAACCCAATTAAATTTAAGGCATCTCTTCTTCAAAAGCCCACCTTCCCCCACCTCCAGTTTAAATTCCAGACAGAATATTTGGGAGAATCAAGAACCAAAAAACATGGGGATCAGTGCGTCAGAGGGGATCAGTAAAGACAGGATTGGGACTGGGGATTCTCACTCTCTCATAGCCCATCCCTTTGCAAGCGAAGATTAACACAGTGCTTTGTAGCTCTTCTGTCCTCACAGAACTTTTGTTCTCTTTTCCATGAAGCCCTAGGCACCATGTGAGGGGGAAAGGACTTGGAGGTGAGTGCTTGCCCAGGACAAATGCCTCCCTCTGGGATCCACGCCACTGGGCCTGGCGGAGTGCAAGGCACGACAGCCAGAGTGACGCGGAATTGCCTCACAGTGGTCTGTTCCAAGACCATGTTCGCTGGCCATTGTCCTTACGGATCCTTGGCCCACCGAGTTTGCTGCTGCAGACCGCTAGGTAAACTGTTTCCCGTGCTCTGTCACAGCTGCCAGACTGACATGTGCTCTTTGCCCATAGCTGGGGTCTTTTCCAGGTACCCCTCAGAGAGAGGGGACCGCTGGGGTCAGAGAGAGGGGACCGCTGGGGTCAGAGAGAGGGGACTGCTGGGGTCAGAGAGAGGGGACCGCTGGGGTCAGAGAGGGGGGACCGCTGGGGTCAGAGAGAGCGGACCGCTGGGGTCAGAGAGAGGGGACCGCTGGGGTCAGAGAGAGGGGACCGCTGGGGTCAGAGAGAGGGGACCGCTGGGGTCAGAGAGAGGGGACCGCTGGGGTCAGAGAGAGGGGACCGCTGGGGTCAGAAAGGATTGCTGGGTCAGAGAGAGGGGACCGCTGGGGTCAGAGAGAGGGGACCGCTGGGGTCCGAGAGAGGGGACCGCTGGGGTCAGAGAGAGGGGACCGCTGGGGTCAGAGTGAGGGGACCGCTGGTGTCAGAGAGAGGGGACCGCTGGGGTCAGAGAGGACTGCTGGGTCAGGAAGATGGATTGCTGGGGACAGAGAGAGGGGATCGCTGGCGTCAGAGAGAGGGGACCACTGGGGTCAGAGAGAGGGGACCACTGGGGTCAGAGAGAGGGGACCACTGAGGTCAGAGAGAGGGGACTACTGGGGTCAGAGAGAGGGGACCGCTTGGGTCAGAGAGAGGGGACCGCTAGGGTCAGAGAGAGGGAACTGATGGGGTCAGAGAGGATTGATTGCTGGATCAGGAAGAGGGATCGCTTGGGTCAGAGAGAGGGGATCGCCGGGGTCAGAGAGAGGGAACCACTGGGGTCAGAGAGAGGGGACCGCTGGGTTCAGAGAGAGGGGACCGCTGGGTTCAGAGAGAGGGGACCGTTGGGGTCAGAGAGAGGGGACCGCTGGGGTCAGAGGAACGGGACCGCTGGGGTCAGAGGAAGGGGACCGCTGGGGTCAGAGGAAGGGGAACTCTGGGGTAAGAGAGAGGGGACTGCTGGGGTCAGAGAGAGGGGACCGCTGGGGTCAGAGAGAGTGGACCACTGGGGTCAGAGAGAGGGTACCGCTGGGGTCAGAGGGAGGGGACCACTGGGGTTAGAGAGAGAGGACCACTGGGGTCAGAGAGAGGGGACAGCTGGGGTCAGAGAGAGGAGACCGCTGGGGTCAGAGAGAGGGGACTGCTGGGGTCAGAGAGAGGGGACTGCTGGGGTCAGAGAGAGGGGACCATTGGGGTCAGAGAGAGGGGTCCATTGGGGTCAGAGAGAGGGGACCGCTGGAGTCAGAGAGAGGGGACCGCTGGGGTCAGAGAGAGGGGACCGCTGGGGTCAGAGAGAGGGGACCGCTGGGGTCAGAGAGTGGGGACTGCTGGGGTCAGAGAGGATTGATTGATGGATCAGGAAGAGGGATCACTGGGGTCAGAGAGAGGGGATCGCCGGGGTCAGACAGAGTGGACCGCTGGGGTCAGAGAGAGGGGACCGCTGGGGTCAGAGAGAGGGGACCGCTGGGGTCAGAGAGAGGGTACCGCTGGGGTCAGAGGGAGGGGACCACTGGGGTCAGAGAGAGAGGACCACTGGGGTCAGAGAGAGGGGACAGCTGGGGTCAGAGAGGATAGATGGGTCAGAGAGAGGGGACCGCTGTGGTCAGAGAGAGGGGACTGCTGGGGTCAGAGAGAGGGGACCATTGGGGTCAGAGAGAAGGGACCGCTGGAGTCAGAGAGAGGGGACCGCTGGGGTCAGAGAGAGGGGACCGCTGGGGTCAGAGAGAGGGGACCGCTGGGGTCAGAGAGAGGGGACCGCTGGGGTCAGAGAGAGGGGACCGCTGGGGTCAGAGAGAGGGGACCGCTGGGGTCAGAGAGGATTGATTGCTGGATCAGGAAGAGGGATCACTGGGGTCAGAGAGAGGGGATCGCCGGGGTCAGAGAGAGTGGACCGCCGGGGTCAGAGAGAGGGGACCGCCGGGGTCAGAGAGAGGGGACCGCCGGGGTCAGAGAGAGGGGACCGCTGGGGTCAGAGAGAGGGGACCGCTGGGGTCAGAGAGAGGGGACCGCTGGGGTCAGAGAGAGGGGACCGCTGGGGTCAGAGAGAGGGGACCGCTGGGGTCAGAGAGAGGGGACCGCTGGGGTCAGAGGGAGGGGACCACTGGGGTCAGAGAGAGAGGACCGCTGGGGTCAGAGAGAGGGGACCGCTGGGGTCAGAGAGGATAGATGGGTAAGAGAGAGGGGACTGCTGGGGTCAGAGAGAGGGGACGACTGGGGTCAGAGAGAAGGGACCGCTGGGGTCAGAGAGAGGTGACTGCTGGGGTCAGAGAGGATTGATTGCTGGATCAGGAAGAGGGATCGCTGGGGTCAGAGATAGGGGATCGCCGGGGTCAGAGAGAGGGGACCGCCGGCGTCATGAGAGAGGGGACCGCTGGGGTCAGAGAGAGGGGACCGCTGGGGTCAGAGAGAGGGGACCGCTGGGGTCAGAGAGAGGGGACCGCTGGGGTCAGAGAGAGGGGACCGCTGGGGTCAGAGAGAGGGGACCGCTGGGGTCAGAGAGAGGGGACCGCTGGGGTCAGAGAGAGGGGACCGCTGGGGTCAGATGGAGGGAACCGCTGGGGTCAGAGAGGATACATGGGTCAGAGAGAGGGGACCGCTGGGGTCAGAGAGAGGGGACCACTGGGATCAGAGAGAGGGGACCGCTGGGATCAGAGAGAGGGGACCGCTGGGATCAGAGAGAGGGGACCGCTGGGATCAGAGAGAGGGGACCGCTGGGATCAGAGAGAGGGGACCGCTGGGGTCAGAGAGAGGGGACCGCTGGGGTCAGAGAGAGGGGACCGCTGGGGTCAGAGAGAGGGGACCGCTGGGGTCAGAGAGAGGGGACCGCTGGGGTCAGAGAGAGGGGATCGCTGGGGTCAGAGGAAGGGGACCGCTGGGGTCAGAGAGGATTGCTGGGTTAGGAGGAGGGATTGCTGGGGTCAGAGAGAGGGGACCGCTGTGATCAGAAAGAGGAGACCGCTGGGGTCAGAGAGAGGGGAGTGGGGTTCGAGAGAGGATTGCTGGGGAGAGGAGGAGGAATTGGTGGGGGTCAGAGAGAGGGGACCGCTGGGGTCAGAGAGAGGGGACCGCTGGGGACAGAGAGAGGGGAGTGGGGTTCGAGAGAGGATTGCTGGGGAGTGGAGGAGGAATTGGTGGGGGTCAGAGAGGATTGCTGGGGAGAGGAGGAGGAATTGGTGGGGGTCAGAGAGAGGGGACCGCTGGGGTCAGAGAGAGGGGACCGCTGGGGTCAGAGAGAGGGGACCGCTGGGGTCAGAGAGAGGGGACCGCTGGGGTCAGAGAGAGGGGACCGCTGGGGTCAGAGAGAGGGGACCGCTGGGGTCAGAGAGAGGGGACCGCTGGGGTCAGAGAGAGGGGACCGCTGGGGACAGAGAGGGGACCGCTGGGGACAGAGAGGGGACCGCTGGGGTCAGAGAGGATTGCTGGGTTAGGAGAAGGGATTGCTGGGGTTAGAGAGAGGGGACCTCTGGGATCAGAGGGAGGAGACCGCTGGGGTCAGAGAGGGGGGAGTGGGGTTCGAGAGAGGATTGCTGGGGAGAGGAGGAGGAATTGGTGGGGATCAGAGAGAGGGGACCGCTGGGGTCAGAGAGAGGGGACCGCTGGGGTCAGAGAGGATTGCTGGGTTAGGAGGAGGGATTGCTGGGGTCAGAGAGAGGGGAGTGGGGTTCGAGAGAGGATTGCTGGGAAGTGGAGGAGGAATTGGTGGGGGTCAGAGAGAGGGAGAGAGAGGGGACCGCTGGGGTCAGAGAGGGGTCGGTGGGGACAGGAGGGGGGAGTAGGTGGGGATAGGAGGAGGAGAGAGGGAAGAGGTAGGGAGGATGGGGTTGGGGAAGAGGACCCTGTTCAGGGAGCGTGGCCAGGTGACAGCAGCCATCATGGACCTACCTGGTGTTCAGGTGAGTGCTGGGCGGCTGCGCAGCCACCAGCTGCAGGTTCAGGTCACCCAGCCGTGCGGGCGGCGCGGCCCGGCTGGCGCCCTGTCCCTTCCTGCCGGCCAGCATCTTCTCCAGCCGCTTCTGCTGCTGCTCCTGCAACGCCTGGAACTGCTGCTTCAGGCCCTGTGTCACCTCTTCGTCTGCGTCCCCCTCCATGCTCGGTCTCTGCCAGCTCGGGCGGCCCGTCCGGGCGCGACGTCCGCAGGCCAGGCTGTCGCATGGCAACGGTCGACGCGACGCCAGGTCGACGCACAGGTGACGTCTGCACAGGGGCGGGACTTGGCACCAAGTCACTCAGAGCATCTTCCGGGCATCCAGATGCATTCCCTTTGCAACTCAGCTCGGTATAAATTTGCATTGGTCGCCAAATTCCATCTGCTGGAAAATGCATCCAACAACCATCCAATTCGTTGGACGCAAACACTTCTCGACAACTATTTTTTCCCCAAAAGTTTTGCTTCCTGGAAAGAAAGGACGATGGACGACTTGAAGATGATTTCAGATTTCCTGTTGGAAGTCAGAATCAGAATTTATTGAATTCATGAAATTCTGTGTTTTGCGGCAGAAACATTAGTTGGAGAAACCTTAACTTTTTATTGAATGGAGCAAGTTCAATCACATAATGATGGTTAGGTTCAAATGACCCATTTTTGTTTGTACTCAGCATCTGATGCCTCCCTTGCGTCAGCATCGATGGATTCTCGTTGCCCTGAAACCGCTTTTCCGTGGTCGTAACGTCCTGGTGAAACTTCTCACTATGTTCGTTACAGACTGCAGTCTGTTACCAAGTGCGAAAGCAGAAAATGAATGTTCAACGACATGGTTTTGAACGTTTGAAGTAGACTTAAAATATCACCCAAAAAAATGGATTATATCTAAAAATCAGCACATTAAAGGAAATTTTTAAGGTGATTTTCATGATCAACAGCCCAAAATCCATAAAATACACCCAAGTGTTCAGGAAGCAAAATCTTTATTGACCAGTGTTATGTGCAGTTCTGATCTCCCCATCAGAGGGAGGATGTGGAGCATTTTTTTTAAAAATCACATATCGGCCTGAATTAGAGGGTATAAGCTATAAGGAGAGGTTCGAGAAATCTAAACATTAAATGCAGAGTGTTACAAGATCAAACCAGCAACCACAAAGAAGGCATATCACACAGGGGTAAAGATGAACAATTACTTTATTAACAAAAATTCACCTTCAAACTTTAATTCAAATATGCCCCCCCCCCCTTTTATAACAATGCCCACTGGTTACTATGCAAATTTCTATAACAGTGTAAAACTAATAAATTCCCCAGCCTAAATAAAATATATGTAATCAAAGTCTAAGCTACACTTCCAACCAGCCCACAGTAAAACTTAGACACAAAACAAACAAGACTCACAAAACTTCAATCTCAACTGAAGCAAAGATCATAAACAAAATTCAGTTTGTTTGGTAACCTGAAGCCAAAAGATCTTTGAGAGAGAGCACAAAATTCAAAGTTGTCTTGAGTTGCTTGCAGAGAGAGGAACAAACTGGCTTGGTCCGGATCCTTCTGGCTGCTTTCGGAATGTTCATCCCTTTTTGAAATCCCAACATTCTAAACTGTCCTCCAGACCATGACTCATGCTCTGGGCCTTCTTCCACTCCACAGCGTCCAAGTCCAGAAATTTTTAGATCATTTTCTGCACATGCTCAGTCCATTCTCCACTCTCTCTGCAGTCCACCTTCACCTTGGCTGTCTAAGGCAAACTGTCACCTTTTAACATAAAACCACACAACACATAGGCCAAAACAACACAGAATTCTGTAACAGTAGTTTATCTATAGCACCACTACACACCCACTACTTCATGTGGAAAAAATCTTGCCTCTTACATCACCTGTATTTATTCCCAAGTAGTTTAAAACTATGCCCCCTTGCGTTAGCCATTTCATCCCTATGAAAAAGCCTTTGGCCATCCACATGATAAATGCTTATCATCTCTCAGATCATCCCCCACCCTCCATTGCTCCAAGGATTAATAAAGACCAAATTCTCTCAACTTATCCTCATAAGTCATACTCTCCATGCAACAATGTATCAGAAATTGTTTACACTAGTTCAAAAGTAGCAGCATTTTATAAACGTTATCATTGCAGATTGAGTACATGGATCAGTAGTTCTCAACTCCTCCTCCTCCCCCCCCCCCCCTCACATACCTTCTTAAGTAATCCCCTTGTGACAGAGTATGTGTTTTTGGGAGATAAATTGGGAAAGGTTCCTTAGAGTAGGTCACATACAAACATTTTAAAACACATCTTAAGTCTGCCCCATGGTAGACTTATCAGCTACACAGCTTTTCCAAGAGCTTTGAAGAGTACTCAAGTTACTTCACTAATGGTTTGTTGTTTACAAAAAAAGGCAACAAATGAAAGAGCAGGCTGTAGCCACTGCTATGTGGAAGAGAACTTGCTGTTGTCAGAAGCTCATGTGGTTTTGCAAGCAGAGAGAGTCAAACAGGCTTTCTCTCTGTGAGAGAGGGATGACTTGACAGTGTTCTAGCCAGCAGAAATAGCTGGGACTAAAGCAGGACAAGCTGGCAAGTCCGTTTGAAAGACAGCCTGGTCAAAGCACTTGTGGTTCATGCAAGAGGAGAGGACTGGCTGTCTGTGTTTCACTTGGAATAAGAGAAACAAAAAGGGACTCTGTGGAGACCTGAAAAAAAGGTGATCATCTGGAGAACCCTGAAGGGGCAAGTTTAGTCAGCAAGACACTGGAGTGGCTGATGGAAGTACATCAGTTATAGATGTCCTAGAACAACTCTCTCTGAAAACTGACAAGAACCTTCCTGAGGGATAACCATTTACCTCTCAAGCATCAAAACCTGGTAAACTTTATAAATGTTAAATTCTATGCACAAGAATTGCCTGCAACCAGTGAACTTGGAGGAATGAGAAATGAGATTGGACTATGAACCAAATAACTTTTCTGAATTTACACACACACACATCACATTCATGAATTAGAAGGGGGGCTAAGTTAGGTTAGTTAATAGAGATAAGTTAAAATATGATTCTATTTTCATGTTTAAAGATAATTAAAAGCAACTTTCGTTAAAGTAACCATTCGTATTGGTGAATATCTATTGCTGCTGGGTTTTGGGGTCATCTGGGCGCGTAACACCCTTCTAACCACAGAGCATCAAGGGCAAAGTATAGTGGGAAATGTCAGAGGGAAGTTTTTTTTTAAACTCGGAGGTGGGTGTCTGGAATACATGGCCGGGGGTGGTGAAGGCTGGTACAATAGGGTCATTCAAATGGTTCTTAGATAAGCACCTGAATGTGAGATAGGAAAAAAAAATTAAATGCTCTGGAGTAGGTTTACATTGTATGGCACCACATTGCAGGACAAAGGGCTTATACAGTGCAGTAATATTGTATGCTCAAGATTATGCATACATTAAACTGTACCTGAAATACACCAGAATATTAGAAATAGAGCTAGGCCACTGGCCGAATGCACAAATCAAAGATTAAGACTGATCTTTCAGCTTCATCCTATTTACTTACATTCCCTTCCCTACATTTCCAGAAATCTATTGGTCACCTTGAATATACTCAGCAAACCTCTCCATACATTTTCTTGGATAGAGTATTCTAATCATTCACAACTGTCTGGGTGAAGACATTTCTCAGCTCCATTCTGACAGGACATTCATCCCTGGTTTCACACATCCCCTCTAAGGGAAAAATATTGCCCCCCTGAATCCATCATATGCAGCCTATAAAACAAAATTTGTTTCAGTAATTCCCCTCAGTTGGTGAACTTTTGCCATACTCTAAATTTTTAACTCAAATTACTGTTTCACCGGAGGAGGCTCTTTATGCGAGATTTTCTCTCATCTAGTATTAACAAAGCAAAAGGAAGATACATCCCAAGCAAAGATTGATTTCTTTAACAAAGGGACCCTTTTGTCACTGGCACAACTGCAAGTTTCACCTGTTGGATTTCTACCATCTGAGCAACAGCATGGTATTGTGATCTGGCTCTTCGATGAAAGGAATGGGCAGTGCTGGTGGGTTCCCTATGAATCCTGCAAGAGCCTATTGAGATGATTATCCTTAGTGAAGGTATCCTCTCAACAGCTGGTTTCAAAATTCTGTAACACAAATACAATTGCACCCACTCCCATGCTGGCATGTCTGACCATGGCCTCATGTATCCTACCAAGACCACCCGTAATTTGGAGGTGCAATGCTTAACTTTCTGTCTGGGCACTCTCTAACCAGATAGGATCAACATCAACTAGCCTACTCTGTTCTCTCTCCCATTCCCTTTGTCTTTTCTCCTTCTTTCCATCTCCTTCCCTCTCCATTCAGAGCCATCCCCCTCTCCTATTTGCTCATGTGCCCTCCCTCCCTTACTCACCATTACTTCCTGCCTGTGCTCCCTCCCTTTGCACCCCACTCCACAACAATTTTGTTCAGGCACCTGTCTACATTTTCCCCATACCTTGATGAAGCCCGAAACGTCAGTTCTGTATCTTTATTTTTGCTATAAAGTGCACTGTTTGACCTGCTGAGTTTCTCCAGCATTGTATTTTTACTTTGTGCTTGAACTGTATAACCTGTTTTCTGTGATAGCACGAGACCATAATCTTCAATTTATATACTTTATTGTATACAATAAAGGAACACAGAGACAGCAAAATGTCATTTTATTTTACAATATTTATTTCCGTTTCACTAGATACAATACATAATTAAAATACAACCTTAAATTAGGCATTTTAAGAACAAGATTTCAGCTCCAATAGATCTTAAGGTCATTTGTACAGTTTATAATGTTAAGAGGTAGCCACATTACACTGGAACCTGTAAAGAGTAAAATACAACTGAAATTGTGTGTTGCAATTTTAGATTTAAGCTTCTCATCTTGTGATAACCATTGCTTTAATACTCTCTTCATTGAAAAACAAGAGCATTTTTGAAAAATTGACCTACATCAAGTATTGAAATATTTAGTATTCAAATTTGATCGAGACAAACTTTCCCCTCAGTTGTGGTTAAAAACATGCAAAGTTAAATACCTACTTCAATGTAGCAGAGTTCTTGTACCATTTTCTCATTTAAAAAACTTGTGCAATTTAAAAGTGCATTTGGTCTCAATGTAAAATCAAGAGCTGCAAAATTTAGAATACACTAGAAGTTAAAATTCTCCAAAAAAAAACTAAAAATAAGCATGAAAATAACTTCCTGGAATTTCTTATGTAATAGAAATGGGCAGGTACACTAGAGAAGTTAAAGCAAACAAAAATTGTCACAGATCTTACCTAGTTTCTAAACAAATGCCAGACCACTCAAAATGTTAACCCATTTTGCCTTTTACTGATTGAATCAAATTTTCCAAATGTTGAGATCCAAAATCTGAAACTTCAAGATTACATAGTAACATGGGTCAAGTTCTTTACCAACACGCAGCACTTCCAATAGAAAATGAAAACACAATCACCTTTTATTCCAAAGATGGTAGTGTTCAATCTTGGACTCCACTAGACAATCATGGAGCGAAACACGAAAGTCTGCAGATGCTGTGATTGCAATAAAAACACCAATCATGATGGATGTCCTGAGACCTGCTGAGTTCCTACTGTTACTACACTCAACCACCATTCCACTAGCAAGTAGACAAGTGCACATTACAACAGTTGAGTGCAAGGACAGCAGGGACCCAAGCAGCAACGTGAATAAGCAGTATGTTTGAAATTAAAGCACCAAAATTAGAAATGGGCATCTTCAAGAGTAATAGCAGCTTTTTCATTACAAATTTAACCTGCTGCTGCAAGTATTTCTCACACTAACATGTTCCAATGGAAATTATTCTAAATTTTATAATCATGGTGGTGTGAGAATAACTGCATGATAATCTGGGTGCATTTTACGACATCAATTCCAAAACTCTTGTTCAACAACATGCAAGCATCTTCAAGAGAAGGTGAACTGGAAATCAGAAACTATTAATGTGATCATTTGAAATCACCATTTGAAAAAAAATGGGGACTTTTAACCGGAGTACAACTCCATGTCAAATGAAATATCAGCTTGAGGCTCTTAGTGTTAAGGACCCATTGCCAACAAAGAAAATGGACCAAGGGTTGAGATGATAGGATCTAAACAAGAGGCCCTCAAGCTTGAGCTGAACCACATATGGAGGTTACGGTGGCACTAGAGGCAATACATAGGAGGAGACAGCAAGATTCATGGCCATTTGCCATCTCTGAAAGGACTCCTTTCCCTTGCTGTTTTAATAAAAAGATTTTAATAAAGATTTTACATGCATATTGTGTAATGATAAATTCAATCTTGAATCAGTGCTTTTCGACAAGGCTTCTCAATCATGACTATTACAAGTGACGAGCTTATAAATAGATACATTGGGTAAAATTATAACAGTTTTCTGCGCAACTTCAGGTAAAATTATTTACCATTTGGCAGTAGCAAAATCAGCATACTTACAGAACAAATCAAAATGTAAATAGAAATATTCTTCAGGTATTATGAACAATAAAAATTCTAACCTCCTCAATCAGAAGTATTCTTAAAGCCTAAACTTAAAATTCTGAGAGTTACTGAAATCCTGATTTATTTGTGAAGTAGAGAATTTTTTGCTTCTCTGGGCTTAACCACATATTCTTTGTACATCGAGTACAAAACCCCTGCCAAAAAAAAACACAACATTTGGTGAAAAACATTCATAGGCTTTCAATCCCACCAAATTTTTCTTACTCTCTTAAAATAAAAGTCACATTTTGCAAAATGAGATTGTGATAGCAGAAGATTAGAAAAACTTGAGGTAAAACCTGAACAATGGGGCTGAACTGACACAGTAAAGTTAATATAAATCCATTGTCAAAAGCATTTTACTTTTTAAAACATTTTAAGACAGCAAAATTCTGAAACAAAATATCCAAAATCCTCAGTGCCCAAAGAGAAAGGTTTCCCCAATCTATAGCAAGTTAACAATCAATGTACTGAATGACTGAAGAGTGTCACTATTGTGTCATAATTTAATAAAACCTACAAAGACAAGCCAGAAAACTATAGCTTAACAACAGTGGTGGGTGTTTTAATGAAAGGGTTCAAGAGATAGGACCCATCTGCATTTGGAAAGACAAGGACCAATTAGAAAGAGTCATAATGGTTTTGTCCATGGGAAATTGTATCTCACAAATTGGCTTTATTTTTGATAAGGTGACAAGAGCTGAGTGGTAGATGAGCAGCAAAGCTTTTGACAAGGTCCCAAGTGACACACAGGCCCAGGTGGCGAGATACAGGGTGAGATAGCAAACTGGGACGAATCTGAAGGTGGGAGTGGAGAGTTGTTTCTCAGATTAGAAAATGGGACTAGTGATGCACGTGCTAGAGTGATCAATGTTGGATCCCGGATTTTTTTTTTGTATGTTGAGGATTTGGATGAGAATGTAGGTATTGAATTGAATATGGTGACAAGTAGCAGGCTTTAATAGCATCTTCAAAATTGGTGGTGGTATTTGTTTTTTTCTATGTGGATGTTGTTTTCTTGTATTTTGTATGTTTAATATTTATTGGTTTTAGAGGGGGTGTGAAGGGAGGGGAGGGAGGGCGAGAGAAAAAATTTCACTGTGTTTATTTAATGAAGAATATTTGTACATGTTGTTGATATGGTTCATAGTGCAATAAATAGTTACAAAAAAAATTGGTGGTGGTAAACTGAAGGAGATTATCCAAGGTTACTGTAGGATCTAGGTCTAAAATGACAAAAGTTAGAAAGGGAAGTGAAGAATGCATTTTGCACATTTGCCTTCATCAGAAGAGATACTGGTTATAACTGCACAAGATGTTGGTGAGGACGCAATTAGAGTATTGTGTGCATGCTATAGGAAGTCATACTATAGGAAGGATAGAATTAACAAGAGGGAGTGCAGAGAAAAAAAATCCACAAGGATGATTTTGGAACTGGAGGGTTTGATTTCAATGAGTCTGAGTGGGTTGAGACTGCTTATGCTGGAAGGGAGGAGGCTGAGATTTATAAAATAACAAGGGCTTGTGTGTCAGTTGGGACCTTGTCAAAATAATAAGGTGGATAGTCACAGATCAGTGAGGAAAAAGACCAAGATCAGAGGAGCAAAACAGTACAAACGCAGTGATTGAAGTAAAAACTCAGCAGATCAAACAATGTGCTTTATGTAGCAAAGAAAAAGATACATAACCAACATACCTTTCATTAAGGTATGAGCAAAATGTAGACAGGCACCTGAATAAAGTGGTGGAAAGGAAGAGGCAGGTCAGGCCCACAGGCAAGAGGTAATGGGACAATGGAGAGAGGGCACAACAGAAAACAGGGGGAGGGGGAATAGCCTTGTGAAAGAATAGGGGGAGGAGAGCTAAAGGAAAAGACAGGAAAGAGAGGGAGAACAGGAAGTGGAGAAGTCAACTTAATGCCATCTGGTTGCAGAGTACCTAAACGGAATATTAGGTATTGCTCCTCCAATCTGGCCTTGACCAGAGGACAAAGTTTAAGGTGAGAAGGGAAAGGTTTAAAGGGGACAAAGGCAAGCATTTTAGAGGGTGGTGGCTATTTGGAACAAGCTGATGGAGTAAGTGATAAAGCCATGTACAATTAAAATGTTTAAATTTCACTTGGACTGGAATGTAAAGAAAAGGTTTCAAGGAATATATGCCAACTGCAGGTAACAGGGGTTAGCTCAAAAAGGCATCTTGGTCAACATGGAGGAGTTGAGTCCAAAGGTCTGTATTTATGATGTGTGTCTATGACCTGGGCTGAGCATGTCATGCTCCAGAGTAATATGCAATGCTAGGTCTTAACAGGCTTTCCTTTCTCCACTCAAATAGTTGCTCACTCTTTTTTGTCTGTCAGGCAGACAGAAAAAAAGAGTAACTGCAGAATGAAATCTCAAGGAGCAATCTGCAGCCCTTGAGCAAAGTGTTAGAAGAGGTGATCATTGCATTTGCCAGCCCAGCTCCCCAAACACACATTTATGTTCAGAGAAGAAAGAGCATGACTTCATAGTTTTGTTATAATAATTTTGCCATTTGATTAGAGTACAACCCAGAGAGCAAAGCAGAGTGGCCAGCGTGATTGTTAATGAGCAAAAATGATGAACAGATGGCTTTTAAGAGGTACATTTAAAAAGGTTAGCATAATCTTCAAAGAACATTTTTCTTTCTGGTGCACATCTAGAAATTATTTGACTTTGATTTCGTCAAGATAATTACCTAAAGTCATTGCTCCCACCACACATCCTTGAGCTGCTACACGCATATGGATTAGATGCACTGACATTTTTTTGTTCCCTCTAGCTTTCAGTTTGAAGAGTCCATAGGCTACCACTGAGGCAAAGCCAGCAATACCTAGAACAAGAGAAATGTTATTTTTCAGAAGGCTGGAAAATATTGAGAACATTGTCCAAAGCAGGCCCACCTTTTATTTAGGAACTGCTGTAAGCCAGTTTCAATAATACATCATACAGTACAGGTATTGCTAATTTAGTGGAGTCAGATTAAATTTAATTCTATTGTTAATCATCTTCTCTAAAAGAAAATTAATTCTATCAAAAGAGTAAAACACAAAAGTAACCTGTTTGACCCGCTGGGTTTCTCTAGCATGGTGTTTATGCACTCATGATGAGCTCATCAACTTTATTCACTTTGCTGCCAACAATCACCCATGAGTATATACAGAATTCGGTATTCTCAAAATTTTACCTTTGAAGGCTTCCCACTTATCAAGCACACGTGTGAAGGATTTTTACCTTTGCTATATAAAGGACACTGTATGAGCTGCTGTGTTTCTCCAGCATAGTGTGTTTTTACTATTTTAATCCACACTTGTCAGATCCTTTCTGAATCCATCAAAATTGGCCATTCTCTAGTATAGATCATCAACCCAAGGACTAAACCCACTCCTTTCCATAGTATTCTTAAAGCTAATGGTATTATGATCACTTGATCCAGTGTTTCCTTGCACACACTTGTCATCAGTTGTCTCTGTCCCGAACAGGAGATCCAGTGCTGCATTCTTTATATATTGATAAGTTTCCTGAAAATATGACAAACTCCATCCCATGTAGGCTTTTACAATACTAGTCAATGCAAGGAGAGTGGTAAACAAGGTGGATGAACTAATGGTGTGGATTGACACGTGGTGTTATGATGTGATAACAATTAGTGAGAGATGGTTGAAGGAAGGTTGTGACTAGCAGTTAAATATTCAGGGATTTCACTGCTTTAGACGTGACAGAATTGGTGGGGTATGAGGGGGAGGTGTGCCGTTGCTTGTCAGGGAAGATATTACAGCGGTGCTGAGGCAAGATAGACTGGAGGACTCATCGTGGGAGGCTCTGTGGGTTGAACTAAAAAATAAGAAAGGTGAAGCTACAAATATAGGGATATATTATAGGCCGCCAAAAGAGGTTAGGGAACTGGAAGAACAAGTGTGCAGGGAAATAGCTGAGATGTGTAGTAGAAATAGAGTTGTGATAGTTGGGGATTTCAATTTTCCTAACATTGATTGGGAAACAATCAGTGAGAGGGCAGGATGGCTTAGACTTTGTACAACGTGTTGAGGATTGCTTTTTACAGCAGTATGTACAGGTGCCTACTAGAGGGGAGGCAATGTTCGATCTATTGTTAGGGAACAGAATAGGGCAGGTGACACAAAGTGTGCATTGGTGAGAACTTTGGATCAAGTGATCACGGATCCATTAGCTTCAACAAATATGGAAAGGGATAGGTCAGGTCCAACGTTGAAGGTCTTCGAGTGGAGGAAGGCCAAATTTGAAGAAATGAGGAGGGAATGGCAGAAAATTGTATGGGCTGATCTTTTTTCTGAAAAGGATGTAGAGGAGATTTGGAGGGTATTTAAAGAAGAGATATTGAGAGTACAGGATCTTTACGTGCCAGTCAGATCGAAAGGCCAAAAGTTCAAGGGAACCGTGGTTTTCTGGAAAAATTAGGAGGTTGGTTCAGGATAAGAGGGGGACACATACTAAATTTAAGAAGCAAAAAAATGGATAAGATGTATGATTATTACATAGATTGGAGAAAAATCCTTAAGAAGGAAATTAGAAAGGCAAAAAAGGTATGAGGTGTCAATAGCTGATAAGTTAAAAGTGAATCCTAAGGGTTTTTACAGATACGTGAATAGTAAAAGGAGGGTTAAGGATAGAATAGGACCGCTGGAAAATGAGAGTGGTGAACTGTGTGAGGAACTATATCAGATGGGAGAGATATTAAACCATTTTTTCTCATCTCTGTTCACGAAGGAAAAGGACATTGGACTGTGAGATAAGTGAGGCAAATGACTTGGTTATGGAAAAGATAGGGATTAGTAAAGAGAGGGTTTTGGAACTTCTAGGGTCAGTAAAAGTGGACAAGTCTCCTGGTCCTGATGGGATTTTCCACAGGATATTAAGGGAGGTCAGGGAGCAAATAATGGAGGCACTGTCAGTGATTTTTCAACGATCACTGGAGGAGAGTTTGGTGCTGCGGGACTGGAGGGTTGCTAATGTAGTTCCATTGTTTAAAAAAGGCACGAGGTGCTGGCCAAGTAATTATAGGCCTGTAAGCTCGACTTCGGTGGTAGGGAAAGGTATAGAGGGTTTTCTTAGAGATAGTGTGTATAAATACCTGGAGAAGCAGGATTGATCAGGAGCACCCAGCATGGGTTTGTGAAGGGGAACTCATATTTGACAAACCTTGTTCAGTTTTTTGAAGAAGTGACAAGAAAGGTGGATGAAGGTAGGGCTGTTGATGTAGTCTATCTGGATTTTAGTAAAGCTTTCCACATGAAAGGTTAGTAAGGAAGGTTCAGTAACCAGAGATTAATAGAGAAATAGTAAGATGGGTTCAGAGGTGGCTGGAGGAGAGACAGCAGAGGGTCATGGTGGACAATTGTCTGTCAGGATGGAAGTCTGTGACGAGCGGTGTGACTCAAGGATCGGTGCTAGGTCCCCTGTTGTTCATAATTTATATTAATGATTTGGATGATGGAGTGGTTAACTGGGTAAATAAATACGCAGATGATATGAAAATAAGGGGAATGGTGGATAGCGAGGAAGATTTTCAGGAATTACAGAGGGATTTGGTTTGTCTGGAAAATTGGGCTGAAAGATGGCAGATGGAATTTAATGTAGAGAAGTGTGAGGTGCTTCATTTCAGAAAAGATAATCAGAATAGGACACGTGCAGTGAAGGGGAGGACATTGGGGAATGGACAAGAACAAGGAGATCTTGGAGTTATGGTGCAGGGTTCCTTGAAGGTGGATTCCCATGTTGACAAGGTGGTGAAGAAGGCATTTGGTTTGTTAGCCTTCATAAATCATAGCATTGTAGTAGCTACTATGGTAGAGCTACTAAAATACAAACATACACCAGAGTAGTCAACTCAAGACTGGCTTATTGAAGCTTTACAAGCAGCTTTTATTCCCTGCCTGTCCCAGGCTCCACGGGACAAGGTGGGATCTTGTTAAGGGACAGTTTAAATTGAGACTTGTTAATGTCGTGCACCTTTCGGCAGGGGATCAATGTGCCGTCCCTCGGCACTGCTAGCATGCCAGCCCTTGGGTAAATCCATGTACTGATGGTGGTGGTTCGCATTACCGCGCTGAGCGTCTGCTCGGCCCGCTACACAGGCACTACAGCATGGAGTATAGGAGCTGGGAAGTGATTCTGCGACTGTTTAAGTCATTGGTGAGGCCAGGTTTGGAGTATTGTGTTCAGTTCTGGTCTCCAAATTATAGGAAGGATATAGATAAGGTGGAGAGGGTGCATAGAAAATTTACCAGGATGTTGCCTGGTTTAAAATACCTAGAGTATAGAGAAAAATTGAAGAGGTTAGGACTTTATTCATTGGAACGTAGACAGTTGAGAGGGGATTTGATAGAGGTGTTTAAAATTATGAAGGGAATATATAGACTAGATGCAAGAAGACTCTTACCCCTGAGAGCAGGGGAGATTGAAACAAGAGGACACAAGTTGAGGGTAAGGGGGCAAAATTTTAGGAGAAGCATGAGAGGTTGCTTCTTCACTCAGAGTGGTGGCTGAATGGAATAATCTTCCGGGGGAAATAGTTGAGGCAGAGCCAATTCTTTCATTTAAGAGACATGGATAGGAGGGGGTTGGAGGATTATGGGCAGAGAATAGGCGGGGGGATCTAGTGGAATTGTTTGAGTGAACTGGCATGGACTTGAAGGGCCGAGATGGCCTGTTTCCATGCCATAAACGGTTATATGGTCATACTATCGCAACCTTGCATTTCTTGCAATTGTCTGCTATCTCTTTACGCATTTGCTATTGCAATTCCCTGACTACTGGGTGGTCTATAATATAATCCCATGAATGTGGCCATTGCTTTTACAGTCCTCAGATCCATCCATACAGCCTCAGTAGACGAACAGTAGTCTGTTCTGTATGAGCACTGCCATGATATTTTTCTTGACTGGCAATGCTGCTTCTTTCCCCTCTATCACATCTAAAATAACAGTGAGCTGCCAACCTTGCCCCATCTGCAATTCATTCAATATACAACCTGCAGATTTTCTGCACACATTCAAACCATTAACGTGTTAAGTTTTAATAACTTGGAACATAAAAGTTTGTATAAAAACAGTGTACAGTAAAATCCTTGGTACCTGGCACCTATGAGGATTGGTAGATGTCAGATAAGTGTATTTTCCGGTTGCTTGAGACAGTCTTTCAATGCCTAACCAATACACCTGTATTAACAGTAAACCATTTAAATGACAAAAATACTCTTCTTAAGAGTGCAGAGATTTACTAGATTCCCTGGACCGTAGAAGAATGAGGGGAGATTTGATAGAGGTATTTAAAATTACAAGGATGAAAGAATTGAGGTACATGGATGGGAGAGGTATGGAGGGCTATAGACTGGGTACAGGTCAGTGGGATTAGTAAAAAAATGATTTGGTACAGAAGAGAAGGGCCAAATGGGACTGTTTCTGTGCTGTAATATTCTATGATTCAACTTGCACTGAACAAATTTCATGAATATATAAACCTTAAAGCATTTTACTTTATTTTCAGTCACATTTTTTGAAAATGTTAACTCTCACTGCATTTGCAGGTTCCTCCTCAGAGCTGCCCAAAAAAAAGAACAGTAATTAACTCCATCCAAAGTTTACAGATAAAGCTTCTAACTGGGGCAACTCTTACTAAGCAGAGTTAAAGATACACTTGGAGAGTGACGCCAACTTTATTCAAACAGCTGCCATGAGCAAGTCTGGCTGAATATTTGCTCCCACTTTACAAGTTTGTATTATTTATGAAAACATTTACTTTTACAATTTTAAACTTGCTTTTTTTTTGCTTATTATTTCATTCTATTTATTTTCATCGTTTCTCTGTTGGTTGCTTGAGGCTGCCATTGGTTTGAGTTCCAAATACCAGGGTTTTCACTGTAATTTGAGAATTTATGGCAAGGATATCCAGAAACCAACTTACCAATGGGAACAAATGGAGACTCTTTGGATTTCCGAATGAGTTTAGAGGTTTGGTCATCTTCTTGGCCAAGTGCAGGAAATAAATTCACATTACTTGAAGACATAATGGCTGCAAATATAAAAAGACTATTAATATCAGTTAAGTGTTCCCTGGGAATCACTGCAAGCTAGCCATGAACATGTAACAGCTGGCCTCAAATCAGCAAATGGGTCAGATTTATAGGAATATAGTGGAAAATATTACATTTTCAATCATACCAGTATAAAGATATCGCTGGAGATATTTCAGTGTCAGAGGCTGAACTACCTTCAGCTATTTGTAAAAACACAACTGGAGGAACTCAGCAGGTCAAAATGTACTTTATGTAGCAAAGATAGATACATGACCAACATTGTGGGCTTGAGCCTTTCATCAAGGTATGACAAAATGTAGACAGGCACCTGAACAAAATTGGTTGGGATGGGTGGGTGGGGTAGGAGCACAGTCCCAAAGGCAGGAGGCAATAGATAAGGGAGGGAGAGCACACCAGCACCTTCACTCTGTCCACATCAGTGACAGGGATCTACCAGTGGCTAACCATTTCAATTCCATGCTCCTCTCCCATGTTCATGTCTGTCCATGGCCTCATGTACTGTCCACCAAGACCACCCGTAAATTGAAAGAGCAACACTTGACTTCCCATCTGGGCACTCTCCAACTAGTTGGCATTAACTTCGACTTCTCTGGTTTCTGCTGGCCCACTCTCCCTTCTTTCCTCCTGCTTTCGACCCCTTCCCTCTTCATTCATAAAACAATCCCTCTTCCCCCTGCTTGCTGATGTGCCCTTCCTCCTTTATACACTATTACGTCCTGCCTGTGGGACTGTGCTCCTCCTCTCCCACTCCTCACCATTTTGTTCAGGTGCCTGTCTACATTTTTTCATGCCTTGATGAAGGGAACAAGCCTGAAATGTTGGTCATGTATCCTTATCTTTCCTATATAAAGTACACTGTTTGACCTGCTGAGTTTCTCCACAGTGTTTGCAGAGTTTCATGTTTAACTCCTACCTCCATCTATTTCAGTGTGTTCTCTTTCATCTTGAGAGAAGTGGGGATGATCACCGATGATTCCATAATGTTTAATACTCAGCTCATCAACATTCATACAGTGGTGACAAGCAACATTTATACCATATGCCCAGCAACAATAATCCTAGCATGCAAACTGAAACAACCTACATTTCCTATTCAATCAGATTTCCGGTGGGATGAGTCCAACCATGGACCAAAAACTCAATCGACAAGACGCATGCTGTGGCTACAAGAGGTTGACTATTTTGCAATGGGAGGTTCACCTCTTGACGCCAGAGCCTTTCCATCACATAAAAGGCACAAGTCTGAAAAACGGCAGAAAATTCTCCACGATAGGATGATTGTGGATCCAACATGAACAGCTCAATAACATCCTGGATAAAGCAGTTTACTTCAATAGCAACTACCACCTACATATTCACTCAACCCATCCACACACAATGCCTGCAGGTGTACCATTTACAAATGCATGGCATTATTCAACTAGGCTACTAAAATAATACCTCCCAAAGACCTCAAACTCCAAGGGCAAGAGCAGCAGGCGCTCAGAAACAGACTATCCTAGTTGCACACCAAAATGTCTGAATTACATCAGAAAATAGAACACTACAGCACAGGAATAACTCATTATGTCTCTGCCAACTGTCAATATAACATCCCTCAAATGGACTATAGCACTCTATTCTCTTGTTATGGGGAAGGAGGGATGACTGTGATTGGAGAGGGAAGTATAGACAGCTGGAGTAAAGACAACAAAGGGAAAAGGAAGGGATGAGGAACAGAAAGTAGACTAGCAGAAACCAGAGATGTTAATGCTATCCAGTTGGAGAGTGCCCAGACAGAAAATCAAGAATTGTTCCTCCAATTTACTAGTGGTCTTGGTGGGGTCATACAAGCCCATGGACAGACATGTGAGAAAGGGAATGGGGAGTAGAATTGAGTGGTTGGCCACTGGGAAATCCCAGTCACTGATGTGGACAGAGTGAAGGTGTTCAGACTACTGTTAAGCTCTCCCTCCTTACCCACCTATTAATTCCTGCATTTGGGACCGTCTCAAATGTTGCTGTATCTGCTTCCATCACCCTTGTTGTTCCAGGCAATGACCACTCCTAAATGGGCAGCACAGTTAGTGCAAAGCTGTTACAATGTCAGGAACCTGGGTTCAGATCCCACTGTCAAGAGTTAGCACATTTTATCCTGTGTCTGCATGGGTTTCCTCAGAGTGCTCCTATTTCCTCCCACCCTTCAAAGTGTACAGAGATTGTAGGTCAATTAGTTGTGGGCCAGAAGGGCCTGCTACTGTGATGTGTGTCCAAATTTAAACCTAAACTTTCCCTAAACTTAAAGCTATACTTTTCAGCATTTGATATTTCCATGTTGGGAAAAAGGTACCAAACATCTACACTTCAAAATTTTCTGTACTATTACATCTCCCCTCAGCACCTAATGCCAAAGGGAAAACAACCTATTTATCTAACTTCTTTAAACTAACATTTTTAATTCAGGCAACAGCCTGATAAATCTCTTCTGTACCAAAGACCCCACATTTTCCGGTAATCTTTGGCTTGGCTTCGCGGACGAAGATTTATGGAGGGGGTAAAAAGTCCACGTCAGCTGCAGGCTCGTTTGTGGCTTACAAGTCCGATGCGGGACAGGCAGACACGATTGCAGCGGTTGCAGGGGAAAATTGGTTGGTTGGGGTTGGGTGTTGGGTTTTTCCTCCTTTGTCTTTTGTCAGTGAGGTGGGCTCTGCGGTCTTCTTCAAAGGAGGTTGATGCCCGCCAAACTGTGAGGCGCCAAGATGCACGGTTTGAGGCGTTATCAGCCCACTGGCGGTGGTCAATGTGGCAGGCACCAAGAGATTTCTTTAGGCAGTCCTTGTACCTTTTCTTTGGTGCACCTCTGTCACGGTGGCCAGTGGAGAGCTCGCCATATAACACGATCTTGGGAAGGCGATGGTCCTCCATTCTGGAGACGTGACCCATCCAGCGCAGCTGGATCTTCAGCAGCGTGGACTCGATGCTGTCGACCTCTGCCATCTCGAGTACTTCGACGTTAGGGATGTAAGCGCTCCAATGGATGTTGAGGATGGAGCGGAGACAACGCTGGTGGAAGCGTTCTAGGAGCCGTAGGTGGTGCCGGTAGAGGACCCATGATTCGGAGCCGAACAGGAGTGTGGGTATGACAATGGCTCTGTATACGCTTATCTTTGTGAGGTTTTTCAGTTGGTTGTTTTTCCAGACTCTTTTGTGTAGTCTTCCAAAGGCGCTATTTGCCTTGGCGAGTCTGTTGTCTATCTCATTGTCGATCCTTGCATCTGATGAAATGGTGCAGCTGAGATAGGTAAACTGGTTGACCGTTTTGAGTTTTGTGTGCCCGATGGAGATGTGGGGGGGCTGGTAGTCATGGTGGGGAGCTGGCTGATGGAGGACCTCAGTTTTCTTCAGGCTGACTTCCAGGCCAAACATTTTGGCAGTTTCCGCAAAGCAGGACGTCAAGCGCTGAAGAGCTGGCTCTGAATGGGCAACTAAAGCGGCATCGTCTGCAAAGAGTAGTTCACGGACAAGTTTCTCTTGTGTCTTGGTGTGAGCTTGCAGGTGCCTCAGATTGAAGAGACTGCCATCCGTGCGGTACCGGATGTAAACAGCGTCTTCATTGTTGGGGTCTTTCATGGCTTGGTTCAGCATCATGCTGAAGAAGATTGAAAAGAGGGTTGGTGCGAGAACACAGCCTTGCTTCACGCCATTGTTAATGGAGAAGGGTTCAGAGAGCTCATTGCTGTATCTGACCTGACCTTGTTGGTTTTCGTGCAGTTGGATAATCATGTTGAGGAACTTTGGGGGACATCCGATGCGCTCTAGTATTTGCCAAAGCCCTTTCCTGCTCACGGTGTCGAAGGCTTTGGTGAGGTCAACAAAGGTGATGTAGAGTCCTTTGTTTTGTTCTCTGCACTTTTCTTGGAGCTGTCTGAGGGCAAAGACCATGTCAGTAGTTCCTCTGTTTGCGCGAAAGCCGCACTGTGATTCTGGGAGAATATTCTCGGCGACACTAGGTATTATTCTCTTTAGTAGAATCCTAGCGAAGATTTTGCCTGCAATGGAGAGCAACGTGATTCCCCTGTAGTTTAAGCAGTCTGATTTCTCGCCTTTGTTTTTGTACAGGGTGATGATGGTGGCATCACGAAGATCCTGAGGCAGTTTACCTTGGTCCCAACAAAGCTTGAAAAACTCATGCAGTTTGGCATGCAGAGTTTTGCCGCCAGCCTTCCAGACTTCTGGGGGGATTCCATCCATACCTGCTGCTTTGCCACTTTTCAGTTGTTCGATTGCCTTATATGTCTCATCCAGGGTGGGAACCTCATCCAGCTCTAGCCTTAGGGGCTGTTGAGGGAGCTGGAGCAGAGCGGAATCTTGGACTGAGCGGTTGGCACTGAAAAGAGATTGGAAGTGTCCTGACCATCGGTTGAGGATGGAGATCTTGTCGCTGAGGAGGACTTTGCCGTCTGAGCTGCGCAGCAGGCTTTGGACTTGGGGTGAGGGGCCGTACACAGCCTTTAGAGCCTCGTAGAAACCCCTGAAGTCGCCAATGTCCGCGCTGACCAGAAATGCACATAATTCTCTAAATGTAGCCTGACCAAAGTTTTGTACAACTGCTCCATGGCTTCCCAGCTTTTATACTCAATGCCCTAACTAATGAAGGCAAGTATGCTGCAAGGCCTTCCTTACCCTTTATCTACTTGTTTTGCCACTTTCAAGGATCTATGCGCACGTTTGCCAAAATTCCTATACGTTAATGCTCTTAAGGGTCCTCCCATTTAACACTTTCCTCCTCCAATTGACCTAAAAAAGCAATATTTTGCACCTGTCTGGATTAAATACAGTTTGCCATTATTCAGCCAATATTTAAAAGTGCTCATTATTACCTTCAAGGTCAATTAGGGATGCGCATTGACCAGATTAAAAGTCCCGAATCCAACTGAACCCTACATCCGAAACATGATTGGCTAATGAATGAAAGGCGGCACAGTTGGTGTAGTGCTTAACACCTTTACAGCACTAGCGATAGGGACTTGGGTTCAAATCCCACACTGTCTGTCAGGAGTTGCGTGGGTTTTCCCCATGGCTCCATTTTCCTCCCACTGTTCAAAATGTACCAGGGTGTAGGTTAATGGGTTTAAATTTGGTGGCTTCGACTCATGGGCCGAAATGGCCTTTTTAACATGCTCTATGTCTTTTGCGCAAACAGAGGAACTACTGACATGGTCTTTGCCCTCAGACAGCTCCAAGAAAATTGCAGAGAACAAAACAAAGGACTCTACATCACCTTTGTTGACCTCACCAAAGCCTTCGACACCGTGAGTAGGTAAGGGCTTTCCAAGAGCGCCTCAGATGCCCCCCAAAGTTCCTCAACATGGTTATCCAACTGCACGAAAACCAACAAGGTCGGGTCAGATACAGCAATGAGCTCTCTGAACCCTTCTCCATTAACAATGGCGTGAAGCAAGGCTGCGTTCTCGCACCAACCCTCTTTTCAATCTTCTTCAGCATGATGCTGAACCAAGCCATGAAAGACCCCAACAATGAAGACGCTGTTTACATCCGGTACCGCACGGATGGCAGTCTCTTCAATCTGAGGCGCCTGCAAGCTCACACCAAGACACAAGAGAAACTTGTCCGTGCACTACTCTTTGCAGACGATGCCGCTTTAGTTGCCCATTCAGAGCCAGCTCTTCAGCGCTTGACGTCCTGTTTTGCGGAAACTGCCAAAATGTTTGGCCTGGAAGTCAGCCTGAAGAAAACCGAGGTCCTCCATCAGCCAGCTCCCCACCATGACTACCAGCCCCCTCACATCTCCATCGGGCACACAAAACTCTAAACGGTCAAACAGTTTACCTATCTCGGCTGCACCATTTCATCGGATGCAAGGATCGACAATGAGATAGACAACAGACTCGCCAAGGCAAATAGCGCCTTCGGAAGACTACACAAAAGAATCTGGAAAAACAACCAACTGAAAAACCTCACAAAGATTAGTGTATACAGAGCCGTTGTCATACCCACACTCCTGTTTGGCTCCGAATCATGGGTCCTCTACCGGCATCACCTACAGCTCCTAGAACGCTTCCACCAGCGTTGTCTCCGCTCCATCCTCAACATTCATTGGAGCGACTTCATCTCCAACATTGAAGTACTCGAGATGGCAGAGGTCGGCAGCATTGAATCCACGCTGCTGAAGATCAAACTGCGCTGGGTAGCTCACGTCTCCAGAATGGAGGACCATCGCCTTCCCAAGATCGTGTTATATGGTGAGCTCTCCACTGGCCACCGAGACAGAGGTGCACCAAAGAAGAGGTACAAGGACTGCCTAAAGAAAGCTCTTGGTGCCTGCCCCATTGACCATCGCCAGTGGGGCTGATATCGCCTCAAACCATGCATCTTTGCGCCTCACAGTTCGGCAGGCAGCAACCTCCTTTGAAGAAGACCGCAGAGCCCACCTCACTGTCAAAAGACAAAGGAGGAAAAACCCAACACCCAACCCCAACCAACCAATTTTCCCTTGCAACCGTGTCTGCCTGTCCCGCATCGGACCTGTCAGCCACAAACGAGCCTGCAGCTGACGTGGACATTACCCCTCCACAAATCTTCGTCTGCGAAGCCAAGCCAAAGATGTCTAAATTAGCCTTTAATGGTACATGAAGATTTTGAGTACTACACCTTCCTGAAGGAAATAACAGGTTTCATAAAGTGAAATAATTTGCATAGATGAGTAATCCAAGCTCAAAATATTTTCACTTCCTTCCCACAAACCAAATGCTTGGCCATGTGCCCTTATTGGCTGAGACAATTTGCTGGGTTTGGTTTACAGGAAAGACCATTTACGTGAAACAAGAAATTACCACTTGTTGGCAAATCACAATGACATTGCAGAATTGCTTGATGGTTCATGAGAGAACAAAGTCAACTGTAAACTTGTAATTAAGATTTCCAGCCTGATTGCAAAGTGACAGAGGTTATCAAAGAATACAACAGGATATAGAGCAGTTACAGATATGGGCAGAGAAATGGAAGATGGAGTTTAATTGGTACAAGTGTTGTATTTTGGGAGGTCAAATGCAAGAGGAATAGATACAGTTAATAGCAAGACTCTTAAAAGCATTGATGTGCAGAGGGATTTGCTGAGCCAGGTCCATAGCTCATCGAAAGTGGCCACTCAAGTAGATGGGGTGGCCCAGTTGGCACTGCGGTTAGTGCAACACCTTTACAGTGCCAATGATCAGGACTGGGGTTCGAATCCCGCACCAAGGAGTTTGTACCTTCTTCCCGTGTCTGCATGCGCTTTCCATGGTGGCTCCAGTTTCCTCCCGTGAACTGTGCTGTATGCCTAAAAAAGGCTCTGGCATGTTTGCCTTCATTGGACAGGGCATTGTGTACAAAAGTAAGAAAGTCATGATGCATCTATTCTAAAACTAGTTAGGCTGCACAGAATATGGTTTGCAATTCTGGTCTCCCCTTTAAAGGAAGGATGCGAAAGCTGTAATTTACCAGGATGTTGTCTTGTTGGAAGGTTTGAGTTATGGGAAGTGGACAAACTTGGGTTATTTTTTTTCAGCTGTGTAGGAGGCAGAGGGGTGACTGGATAGAAGTTTCAAAAATCATGCAAATGCACCACACGAGAAGATGCGTGTTTCAATTGAGGGGAGCATTAAAAGAAGTGTGTTTGGCACATTTATCTTTTAAAGCAGGTTGCTTGGAATAGGTTGCATAGTGGAAGCATATACTATAGTAGCATTTAAAAGGCTTCTAGTCAGGCATGAATGGGGATGGAGGGATATCTATTAAGTGCAAGCAGCAGAGATTTAGTTTGATTTTGACATGTTCTGCACAGACATGGGTCAAAGGGCTTTGGTGCTCTACAATCAAGACCTGACGCAATTTCTTCATCCCCTCCATGGATGCTACTCAACCCACCAAATTCCTCAACACATTGCAGCAACTGCATTCACATGTGTAGAAAAATGAAGACTGCAACAACCTTGCACTCAATGTGAGCAAAACCAAGGAGATGATTGTGGTCTTCAGAAGGAAATCGGGGGGAACACGAACCAGCCCTCATCAAGGGCTCGGCAGTGGAGAGGGACTATAGAAATTGACCAAGACAAATGGTTACTTAAACAAAAGTTGCTTTTAATTATCTTTAAGAAAACAGGATCAAACTTTAACTTATTGCTCAACTTATTGTCCCCTTCTAATTCTAAGCGCACGTGTATGGTGTATGTAGTGTGTGCAAGTTCAGAAATGTTCTTTGGTTCACTGTTCAATCTCACTTCTCATTCTTCCAAATTCACTGGTTGCAGGCAATTCTTATACTGTGCAGAGATTTTAACATTTATAAAGTTCACCAGACTTTAGTGCTTGAAAGGTAAATGGTTACCGTTCAGGAAGGTTCAGAGAAAGATTTGTTGTTCACTGAACACCCACGCTGATTCCTTTTTTAATCAGCCACTTAAAACCCGTTTGACTCTCTCTGCTTGCAAAACCATATGACCCTCCTAGAACAGCAAGTACCCCTCCAGACAGAATGCAGCTCCAACAAGTCTTTTCATCTGTTGCCTTTTTGTCAGCAACAATCCATTAGTGAAGCCTCTTGGGCACGATCTAAAGCTTTTGCAAAGGCTCTCTCCAGTATTTTAAATAAGATCTGTTTTAAAGTGTTTGTATGTGACCTCCAGTAAGAAAAACATTTCCCAATTTATCTCCAAGAAAACATACAATACAAACACAACATTATCTGTCATACTAACCCCTGTGCCACTGTCAGCTTAAACTGTCATTCGCTCCCTTGATAAAAATCTTTAGCATTTTGGGTTATCCTGACTTTATTCCTAGTAATAGAGGATCTGTCTTTATGTGCTAAGACAAGCCCTCCTGGCAAAAGGTATCGCTACTAGCTGTACCAGTAGTTATAATCCACGTGGTAATGGGCAAGTGGAGCGGGGTAATGCCACTGTTTGGAAAGCTATCACCTTTGCACTGAAATCTTAAGGTTACTCCACCAGCCACTGGCAAGACGTTTTGCCAAGAGCGGTACACTCAATTCGCTCCTTACCATGCACGGCTACTAACAAAACCGCTCAACAACATATTTTTACTTTTCCAAGAAAATCGAAAACTGGGACAACTGTCTTATCTAAACCACGACAGGTTTTGCTGAGAAAACATGCAAGACACAGCAAATCTGATCCACTCGTGGAAAGAGTGCAGCTACTCCACACAAATCCAAGCTATGCTTATATTATGTATCCAGATGAAAGAGAAGACACTGTCTCCCTCCGTGACCTTGCCTCACCCGGTGTGCAGTTAACTAACTTCTTTCCTCAAACCACTAATGTGTCCCAACTGTCTGCTAGTCACATACAACCCTTTTCTCAATGTATCAATTGATCCAACAATCTAATGCAAGATTCTGTGTCAGCCCAGGAAAAATCACCACAGCATGAATATGTCCTACCTACCCCTGAACTTTAACCTCTAGCCACAGCTGGGAATGAACTCGGTCTCTCCCAAAGTCTCAATTCCACCCCACAGCCTCCACCTGTTCCACTCAAACATTCAACCTGAATTTCCAAGGCCCCAGAGATTACAATACTCAAAACTGAGAAAATTTTAATCTGACAGTGACCATGACAACTGAAATGTTATTCTTTTTTCTCTTTTGTTATGATTCTGTGGAATTTTCTTCCAATTAATACTTAATATTTACTCTATGTTATCATTTTATGGAATTTCTTCCCAGTTAGTGCTAAATATATTTATGCTTTTGGCCAACATACTTTGCTACTGCATGTTTCTGAAATTTAAACACAGTTTCTCAGCCATTTTATGTTTCAGTCAGTAGTTTTGAATTTAGCTAAATTCTTGGGGGGAGGGGAAATCCCTGAAGAATAGGTCCTATTACTGACTATCTCTTGTATATTGACTACTGCTGTAGAAGTGTCTGCCGAGCTGGTATAACAGATGGTGGTCAGTATCCCATTGGCCAGACTAAGGTAGCATAGAGTCAGTTAATAGAAGCCAAGTATTATTTCATTCTCTTGACTGAACTCATATTGATGGCCTATCACCGAGGAAAACCCACGCAGTCATGAGAAAATGTACAAACTCCTTGGTCAGCATGGGATCCAAACCCTGGTCCAAATCACTGTAGTAAAGGAATTGCATTAAACGCTACATCAACCGTGCCACTCTATCCTCTTAATTCAAAGATCTACTAATTTCAGGTTGACAAACCTAAAAAAAATGTCCAGTCTCGACGATTCATTATATCCTGAAACTCACAATAATGAGTTCTAGACTTTTTAAAAGCAGGGGAGAAAAACTTGAGTGCAGTCAAAATTTTGATGAAGGGCTCAAGCCAGAAATGTTGGTTACCATATTTAATGGCATATAGGAGAGAGTGAGCAGGTGGGCGAGAAGGAGGGAAAGAACAAGCATTCTTACCGGGGGAAGTGAGGAGCAGTGGTGACTCTGGGAAGCACGAGTCACCTGAGAGAAGGGCTTGTTGAAGCTGGGTGTGGTCCAAAATGCCAGCATCAAAATGTCACCTTCGCATATAGGATCCGGGGTGGTTTTGAGGCAATTTTTTTGGGAAAGAAAAGAAGGGTCCTAGATGCTGTCAAATACGCATGTATCTTTATCTTTGCTATATGAAGCATCGAATCCATGCTGCTGAAGACCCAACTGCACTGGGTGGGTCACGTCTCCAGAATGGAGGACCATCGCCTTCCCAAGATCGTGTTCCATGGCGAGCTCTCCAGTGGCCACCGAGACAGAGGTGCACCAAAGAAGGGGTACAAGGACTGCTTAAAGAAATCTCTTGGTGCCTGCCACATTGACCACTGCCAGTGGGCTGATATCGCCTTCAACCGTGCATCTTGGCGCCTCACAGTTCGGCGGGCAGCAACCTCCTTTGAAGACCGCAGAGCCAACCTCACCAACAAAAGAGGAAAAACCCAACACCCAACCCACCAATTTTCCCTTGCAACCACGCCTGCCTGTCCCACATCGGACTTGTCAGTCACCAACGAGCCTGCAGCAGACGTGGACATACCCCTCCATAAATCTTCGTCCACGAAGCCAAGCCAAAGAAAAGAAGAAAATGAAGTACACCGTTTGACCTGCTAAGTTTCTCCACGTTGTGTTTTTACTTAGATCACAATGTCTGCAGACTTGCAGGTTTTGCGTCAAATCTTAGTATACTAAAATTCTAAAAAAGAGCAAAGCCATGAAATTCCTAAAGTATTACTCATCACCTTGATTTCCACTTCCATACAGATTCAATCACAGGAGTAGATTTAAAAGTCAATTAATACAGGAAACTACCTCTGATCCAACAACAACTGCAACGAATTAAAAAACCTTCACTGTTAGTGTCACAGTGAGCGCAACACTGTCACAGAAACCTGGGTTCAAATCTAGCACTGTCTTCAAGGAGTTCACATGTTCTCCCCATGTTGTGTAGGTTTCATCTGGTTTTCTTGTTGACAATGAATTTCAAGTTAATAAATAAACAGACATCAATTTGCAACTCTTGGACACCATTTTTTTTTTTTTAAAAAGTCCCAAAGAACATTAATTACTTCTGAGAGCATAACTTAAAAGTTTTATTTCATTAACCTTTCGGATAGCCTGAAACAGGTAATTCTGGGTCCTCCGACACTATTCCTGCAAAGCCCAACGTGAGTTTAGCAGCAGTACCTCATCTGGAAATGCACATTACAAGGATTCTCATCAATTTACTTACATTTTAATCTAGACATACAGCACAATTTAATAAATAGTAGTCATGTGGAGACGTTTGAGCAGTTCATTGCCCATGGGAAGCTGTTCCTCAGCCAAGTGGTGCTGATTCTGATACTAGTGTATCTCTTTCCCAATGGGGTTAGCTGGAAGATGCTGTATTCTGGTGGTAGGGGTCCTCAGTGATTTTGCAAGCCATCTTTCAACAATGATCCTGGAAAAACAGAAGTGTATGATCCGGTGATCATTGGGGGAAATCAGAGGTGGAGAGGGTGAGCAAATTCAAGTTCTTGAGAATCACTGCCTCAGAGGATCTTTCCTGGACCAAACACATGTATGGTATCGTGAAGAAAGCACATCAATGCCTCTACTTCCTCAGGGGTTTGTGGAGGTTTGGTATGACACAAGAAACCAAGGCAAATTTCTACAGATGAGTGGTGGAAAGTGTGCTGACTGGCTGCATCACGGTCTGGTATGGGGGATAACAACATACTTGAGCGTAAAGCCCTCCAAAGGGTAGTTGACACAGCTGAAGTCATCACAGCCAAAACTCTCCCCACCATTAAGAACAACTACAGGAAACACTGCCATCAGAGAGCAGCATCAAGGACCAATACCACATAGCACACACTGTTGTCGTTGCAACCACCAGGAAAGAGGTACAGATGCCACAAGACTCAGGAACCATCAGACTCCTCATCAGCAAACTTAATCAGAGACTCATTTAAGGACTCTTACTTTTGCACGTTATTGAGGTGCTGAACTTTGGCACGTCAAACGAGGGCAAGACTTGCACAGTAAATGATAAGGCCCAAAAGAGTGTTGTACAATAGAGTGGCCAAAGGGTACAGGTGCATAGATACTTAAAAGTGGCAACTCAGATGAATAAGGCCTTCATTGGGTGGGGTATAAAGTACAAAAATTGAGAAGTCAGCTACACAAGGAGTTTATAGCCACTTTCAGGTGCATTCTCTTCCAAGAATGCGCCTACCGACGCAGATTCAGGCCTGTGGAATGGTCATTCAGGTCACAGCGCTGGCCACCTGAAAGGGACAGCTGCATGGGAGGTGCCTCGGAGTGCACTCAGGCTCCTATCCACGCGGGACGTCGGGGCTGGGGGAGCCGGCGCTGGCTGCCCCTGCACTGTGCCGGGGGACAGGGGCAGCAGTGAGGGGGGCTGTCAAGCGCTCGCCAGGTGATTGTCATCCACTTAGCTGCCACTTTCTGACAGCTGCATTCAGGTGCCTAGGGGTACTTCAGTTCTCCGGCGATAATCCCTTTCAGAGGAGGGTTGGAAAGTGCGTCTCGGAGCCACCTCCTGCTTTTTCAGGTGGCCTCCCGACAGCCGCATAGGGGTAGAATATGCGGCTTTACATTGAGGCACTTTGGCCACCTGAAAGTGCCTTATGAGACCACACAATAGTGTGCAGCTCTGGATCCAAGTTATGGAAGGAGATCAATTGGAAGGGGTACAGAGGAAATGTTGCCTGGACTGGAGGCATTGAGCTATCATGACAGGTTGGAGGCTGAGCCCATAAGATTATAGAGCAGAAATAGGCCATTTGGCCCATGAAGTCCATTCTGCCATCCCATCAAGATCTGATCCATTCTCCCACACAGTTCCACTCCCCTGCCTTCTACAACAAAGCAGGCTGAAGAATCAACTTATAGCAGTTTGCAAAAATTGTAAAAATGAATGCTCAGTCTTTTTCCCAGGGCACACAATTCTCAAACTACAGGGCATAGGTTTAAGGTGAAGCTAGAAAGGTTTAAGGGGGAATAGAGGGGCATTTTTCAGTCAGTGGGTGGTCTGCATCAGGAATGAGCTGCCAAAGGAAACTGTAGAAGCAAGAAAAACATTCAAATTTGGACAGATTTATGGATGAGGGGGTTGGAGGGGTGCAGACCGAGTCCAGGTAAATGGGATTAGCCCAGAATAGAACAGTGATCAGCAGGGACTAGTTGGGCAAAAGGAGCTGTTCTATGCTTAATGAACACAACTCTGCTCCAGTTGGCACCACATTCCTAGAACAGGTTGGTTAATTGGCCACTGTAAATTTAAACCGTAAATTAGGTCCAGTATAAATGGGTGGCATGACTCAACGAGCTGAAGAGCCTGCTTCAGTAACATTAACACACATTTGTTTTTAGATATAACAGAAGAGAAACAAGAGCTTCCAGTTGGCTTTCTTCATGTTCTTGACAGGATCGTTGGATAGAAATTTTAAACTTTATGGAGGGAACATGAAGTATTTCTAAAGTTGTTTTTGTTCTCAGAAAATTAAGTGCATATCTTAAACCTGAGTTGCCAGAGACAAGTTCCCCTCCACAACAAGTGGTCTTTCTGACCCAAGAAATGGATCACGTATTGCATTTATCTCAGATAGAAACAAAACAGATTCATAAACAACCACCCAACACTAATCATGATGACACAAAATGCAATTTAAGTAATGGCATATAATCTGTAGCAAATAAGTGGCTAAATCTTGTATAATATAAAATAGCACCCAAAGCTCTCTCACTATAGTCCAAGAAAATATTTCAAACCAACAGTTCTAAGCCAGGGCCATGAAGCACAGAAACAAGCCCTTCATCTCACCAACAAACACACATTTATATTAATTTGTATTTTTTTTCTCTTCAAACTCTTCCCCACACCCCCTCCCCCCACCATTCTGCCAAGCATTTACAAACCAAGAGGAAATTGATCATGCCAGTTTACCATCTTTGGGGTGTGGGAAGAACTCAACCCAGATGAAACCAGTGGCAAGAACATGCAAATTCCAGACTGGTGCAGCCAGGTCAGGGTCACTCGAGCTGGGAAACAACTCTACTAACTGCACAACATCATCCGACCAATTCTCTCCATCCATGCAGTGTGATGGTAATCACCCATCCTCAGCAACCAGGGAAAAGTCCAAACATCACTTTATCCAAAAGTCTACACCCCATCAAAAGCAACAGGTCAGTGGAAAAAGTATATTCGCAGGCGCGTTGCACTGCAACGACTCAGCTTCCTCGGCAACCCCTTCTGAACGCAACACCGGATTACCTCCAGAATCGCACCCAACTCGTAATGCACACACTTTGAATCACAAATAGAAGCCATTGTATTTCAGAAGCAATCTCATTGGGTAAAACACAAAAGTCTGCAGTCACCATGGATGAAGTAAAAACGCAATGCTGGAGACTTAGGCGGGTCGAACAGGGTACTTTACTTTATGTAATAAAGATAGATTAACAACGTTTCAAGCTTGAGCTCGTAACTCCAGGATTGGGTTTTAACCTCAGTGCGTGATACCCAAAGGCAAGAGAGATGTTATGTAAATACAACTTTTGCTTACACACATTTGAGAGACAGGATCAAAGTTAAAGTTCTGCTGTAACACTCTACCCACCCACCCACCCCCCCCCCGGCCACAGACACTCTATCTCCCCCCCCGCCACAGACACTCTATCTCCCCCCCCGCCACAGACACTCTATCTCCCCCCCCGCCACAGACACTCTATCTCCCCCCCCGCCACAGACACTCTATCTCCCCCCCCGCCACAGACACTCTATCTCCCCCCCCGCCACAGACACTCTATCTCCCCCCCCGCCACAGACACTCTATCTCCCCCCCCGCCACAGACACTCTATCTCCCCCCCCGCCACAGACACTCTATCTCCCCCCCCGCCACAGACACTCTATCTCCCCCCCCGCCACAGACACTCTATCTCCCCCCCCGCCACAGACACTCTATCTCCCCCCCCGCCACAGACACTCTATCTCCCCCCCCGCCACAGACACTCTATCTCCCCCCCCGCCACAGACACTCTATCTCCCCCCCCGCCACAGACACTCTATCTCCCCCCCCGCCACAGACACTCTATCTCCCCCCCCGCCACAGACACTCTATCTCCCCCCCCGCCACAGACACTCTATCTCCCCCCCCGCCACAGACACTCTATCTCCCCCCCCGCCACAGACACTCTATCTCCCCCCCCGCCACAGACACTCTATCTCCCCCCCCCGCCACAGACACTCTATCTCCCCCCCCCGCCACAGACACTCTATCTCCCCCCCCGCCACAGACACTCTATCTCCCCCCCCGCCACAGACACTCTACCTCCCCCCCGCCACAGACACTCTACCTCCCCCCCGCCACAGACACTCTACCTCCCCCCCGCCACAGACACTCTACCTCCCCCCCGCCACAGACACTCTACCTCCCCCCCGCCACAGACACTCTACCTCCCCCCCGCCACAGACACTCTACCTCCCCCCCGCCACAGACACTCTACCTCCCCCCCGCCACAGACACTCTACCTCCCCCCCGCCACAGACACTCTACCTCCCCCCCGCCACAGACACTCTACCTCCCCCCCGCCACAGACACTCTACCTCCCCCCCGCCACAGACACTCTACCTCCCCCCCGCCACAGACACTCTACCTCCCCCCCGCCACAGACACTCTACCTCCCCCCCGCCACAGACACTCTACCTCCCCCCCGCCACAGACACTCTACCTCCCCCCCGCCACAGACACTCTACCTCCCCCCCGCCACAGACACTCTACCTCCCCCCCGCCACAGACACTCTACCTCCCCCCCGCCACAGACACTCTACCTCCCCCCCGCCACAGACACTCTACCTCCCCCCCGCCACAGACACTCTACCTCCCCCCCGCCACAGACACTCTATCTCCCCCCCGCCACAGACACTCTATCTCCCCCCCGCCACAGACACTCTATCTCCCCCCCGCCACAGACACTCTATCTCCCCCCCGCCACAGACACTCTATCTCCCCCCCGCCACAGACACTCTATCTCCCCCCCGCCACAGACACTCTATCTCCCCCCCGCCACAGACACTCTATCTCCCCCCCGCCACAGACACTCTATCTCCCCCCCGCCACAGACACTCTATCTCCCCCCCGCCACAGACACTCTATCTCCCCCCCGCCACAGACACTCTATCTGCCCCGCGCCACAGCTACTCTCTCCCCCCCGCAACAGCCGGAGCCCCCCCCGCCACAACCGGAGCCCCCCCCTTCCTCTCCCCCTTCACAGCGGAGCCCCCACCCCCTCCACAGCCGGAGCCCACCCCCCCCTCCTCTCCCCCTCCACAGCCGGAGCCCGCTCCCCCTCCTCTCCCCGTCCACAGCCGGAGCCGCTCCCCCTCCTCTCCCCCTCCACAGCCGGAGCCCACGCCCCTCCTCTCCCCCTCCACAGCCGGAGCCTCCCTCTCTCCTCTCCCTCTCCACTGCCGGAGCCTCCCTCTCTCCTCTCCCTCTCCACAGCCAGAGCCTCCCTCTCTCCTCTCCCCCACCACAGCCGGAGCCTCCCTCTCACCTCTCCCCCTCCACAGCTGGAGCCTCTTTCTCTCCGTTCCCCCTCCACAGCCGGAGCCTCCCTCTCTACTATCCCTCTCCACAGCCGGAGCCGCCCTCTCTCCTCTCCCCCTCCACAGCCGGAGCCTCCTTCTCTCCTCTCCCCTCCACAGCCTGAGCCTCCCTCTCTCCTCTCCACAGCCGGAGCCTCCCTCCCTCCTCTCCCCCACCACAGCTAAAGCCTCCCTCTCTCCTCTCGCTCTCCCCCTTCACAGCCGGAGCCTCCCTCTCTCCTCTCCCCCTCCACAGCCGGAGCCTCCCTCTCTCCTCTCCCTCTCCACAGCCGGAGCCTCCCTCTCTCCTCTCCCCCACCACAGCCGGAGCCTCCCTCTCTCCTCTCCCGATCCACAGCCGGACCCTCCCTCTCTCCTCTCCCCCTCCATAGCCGGGGCCTCCCTCTCTCCTCTCCCCCTCCACAGCCGGACCCTCCCTCTCTCCTCACCCCCTCCACAGCCGGAGCCTCCCTCTCTCCTCTCCCCCTCCACACCCGGAGCCTCCCTCTCTCCTCTCCCCCTCCACAGCCGGAGCCTCCCTCTCTCCTTCCCTCTCCACAGCCGGACCCTCCCTCTCTCCTCTCCCCCTCCACAGCCGGGGCCTCCCTCTCTCCTCTCCCCCTTCACACCCGGAGCCTCCCTCTCTCCTCTCCCTCTCCACACCCGGAGCCTCCCTCTCTCCTCTCCCCCTTCACACCCGGAGCCTCCCGCTCTCCTCTCCCCCTTCACACCAGGAGCCTCCCTCTCTCCTCTCCTTCTCCACAGCCGGAGCCTCCCGCTCTCCTCTCCCCCTTCACACCCGGATCCTCCCTCTCTCCTCTCCCCCTCCACAGCCGGACCCTCCCTCTCTCCTCTCCCTCTCCACACCCGGAGCCTCCCTCTCTCCTCTCCCCCTTCACACCCGGACCCTCCCTCTCTCCTCTCCCTCTCCACACCCGGAGCCTCCCTCTCTCCTCTCCCCCTCCACACCCAGAGCCTCCCTATCTCCTCTCCCTCTTTACACCCGGAGCCTCCCTCTCTCCTCTCCCCCTCCACAGCCGGAGCCTCCCTCTCTCCTCTCCCCCTCCACAGCCGGACCCTCCCTCTCTCCTCTCCCCCTCCACAGCCGGAGCCTCCCGCTCTCCTCTCCCCCTTCACACCTGGATCCTCCCTCTCTCCTCTCCCCCTTCACAGCCGGACCCTCCCTCTCTCCTCTCCCTCTCCACACCCGGACCCTCCCTCTCTCCTCTCCCCCTTCACAGCCGGACCCTCCCTCTCTCCTCTCCACACCCGGAGCCTCCCGCTCTCCTCTCCCCCTTCACACCCGGATCCTCCCTCTCTCCTCTCCCCCTTCACAGCCGGACCCTCCCTCTCTCCTCTCCCTCTCCACACCCGGACCCTCCCTCTCTCCTCTCCCCCTTCACAGCCGGACCCTCCCTCTCTCCTCTCCACACCCGGAGCCTCCCTCTCTCCTCTCCCCCTTCACACCCGGATCCTCCCTCTCTCCTCTCCCCCTCCACAGCCGGAGCCTCCCTCTCTCCTCTCCCTCTCCACAGCCGGACCCTCCCTCTCTCCTCTCCCCCTCCACAGCCGGGGCCTCCCTCTCTCCTCTCCCCCTTCACACCCGGAGCCTCCCTCTCTCCTCTCCCTCTCCACACCCGGAGCCTCCCTCTCTCCTCTCCCCCTTCACACCCGGAGCCTCCCGCTCTCCTCTCCCTCTTCACACCAGGAGCCTCCCTCTCTCCTCTCCTTCTCCACAGCCGGAGCCTCCCGCTCTCCTCTCCCCCTTCACACCCGGATCCTCCCTCTCTCCTCTCCCCCTCCACAGCCGGACCCTCCCTCTCTCCTCTCCCTCTCCACACCCGGAGCCTCCCTCTCTCCTCTCCCCCTTCACACCCGGACCCTCCCTCTCTCCTCTCCCTCTCCACACCCGGAGCCTCCCTCTCTCCTCTCCCCCTCCACACCCGGAGCCTCCCTCTCTCCTCTCCCTCTTCACACCCGGAGCCTCCCTCTCTCCTCTCCCCCTCCACAGCCGGGGCCTCCCTCTCTCCTCTCCCCCTTCACACCCGGAACCTCCCTCTCTCCTCTCCCTACCCGGAGCCTCCCTCTCTCCTCTACCCCTTCACACCCGGAGCCTCCCGCTCTCCTCTCCCCCTTCACACCAGGAGCCTCCCTCTCTCCTCTCCTTCTCCACAGCCGGAGCCTCCCGCTCTCCTCTCCCCCTTCACACCCGGATCCTCCCTCTCTCCTCTCCCCCTCCACAGCCGGGGCCTTCCTCTCTCCTCTCCCCCTTCACACCCGGAACCTCCCTCTCTCCTCTCCCCCTCCACAGCCGGACCCTCCCTCTCTCCTCTCCCCCTCCACACCCGGAGCCTCCCTCTCTCCTCTCCCCCTCCACAGCCGGAGCCTCCCTCTCTCCTCTCCCCCTCCACAGCCGGACCCTCCCTCTCTCCTCTCCCCCTCCACAGCCGGAGCCTCCCGCTCTCCTCTCCCCCTTCACACCCGGATCCTCCCTCTCTCCTCTCCCCCTTCACAGCCGGACCCTCCCTCTCTCCTCTCCCTCTCCACACCCGGACCCTCCCTCTCTCCTCTCCCCCTTCACAGCCGGACTCTCCCTCTCTCCTCTCCACACCCGGAGCCTCCCTCTCTCCTCTCCCTCTTCACACCCGGAGCCTCCCTCTCTCCTCTCCCCCTCCACAGCCGGACCCTCCCTCTCTCCTCTCCCCCTCCACAGCCGGACCCTCCCTCTCTCCTCTCCACACCCGGAGCCTCCCGCTCTCCTCTCCCCCTTCACACCCGGACCCTCCCTCTCTCCTCTCCCCCTTCACAGCCGGACCCTCCCTCTCTCCTCTCCCCCTTCACAGCCGGACCCTCCCTCTCTCCTCTCCCCCTCCACACCCGGAGCCTCCCTCTCTCCTCTCCCCCTTCACAGCCGGACCCTCCCTCTCTCCTCTCCACACCCGGAGCCTCCCTCTCTCCTCTCCCCCTTCACACCCGGATCCTCCCTCTCTCCTCTCCCCCTCCACAGCCGGAGCCTCCCTCTCTCCTCTCCCCCTTCACAGCCGGAGCCTCCCTCTCTCCTCTCCCTCTTCACACCCGGACCCTCCCTCTCTCCTCTCCCCCTCCACAGCCGGACCCTCCCTCTCTCCTCTCCCCCTTCACAGCCGGACCCTCCCTCTCTCCTCTCCCTCTCCACACCCGGACCCTCCCTCTCTCCTCTCCTTCTCCACAGCCGGAGCTTCTCTGCCCCGTTTCCCCAGAGCCGGAGGTGGCCTTTCGGCCGGAATCACTAACTGAGAGGACACCACAGAACCTGGGCAGAAGAACCCGCCTGGACCATCGGGGTTGCGAAGCGGACCCTCACCTGCCGTTCACCGTTCCACAGAAGAGCTGATAGGACTCGTCTCCCCGGTGACTCAAACCCGGCTGACACAGGAAGTGACGTCACTCAAGGGTGGAAATGATGCGCTCCACCTCCACAAAAGCAAAACTTTGGAATCATTTCCGTTATTCATACTAAACCAAAAACACATGTTCTATTAACTAAAATATTTTGCAATATTCTAAAATAACTATTGGTTTGATATATCTCCACTAATCATACTAACATAAAAGGCCCTTGGTTTCTATGGTTACGATATTGCGTCATTGAAAAGCATCGAAGACCAACCGCTGACGTCATGGAAAGTAAGCCTGATTGATGTGTGAGGAACCCAATCAACAGCTGTGGATGGAAGGGGCGTCTCCCTGTTTGGAGGGGGAGGCTCTGAGTCATGGAGTTCATGCAGGGGAAACTCCGCAATTGCGGAAGAGAGGAAGCCACCCAGCTCCTGTTTCACCACAGGATGCCTGGAAGCTTTTATTTTTGAATAAAAGTCATTTCTGGGAACTACATGGCTTCATTATCCAATATTTGCCCTAACAATAGCAATAAAAAACTTTCAGGGTTTGGTCATTCCAGAATATGCAAAACTAGGTAAAGATGATTTTTACTCAACAAGAGGTTTATGATGCACTTAATTGTTAACAAAATAATAAATATCCAGGAGAAGACAGGTTCCAAGTTGAATTCTATACAGAATTTAAAGACTTATTGATTCATTTATTTATGAAGGTAGTAAGTAAAATCAAACATTTTGGCAGTTTCCGCAAAACAGGACGTCAAGCGCTGAAGAGCTGGCTCTGAATGGGCAACTGCCACTATGTTTGGCCTGGAAGTCAGCCTGAAGAAAACTGAGGTCCTCCATCAGCCAGGTCCCCACCATGACTACCAGCCCCCCCACATCTCCATCAGGTACACAAAACTCAAAACGGTCAACCAGTTTACCTATCTCGGCTGCACCATTTAATCGGATGCAAGGATCGACAACGAGAGAGACAACAGACTCGCCAAGGCAAATAGCGCCTTTGGAAGACTACACAAAAGAGTCTGGAAAAACAACCAACTGAAAAACCTCACAAAGATAAGCGTATACCGAGCCGTTGTCATACCCACACTCCTGTTCGGCTCCGAATCATGGGTCCTCTACCGGCATCACCTACGGCTCCTAGAACGCTTCCACCAGCATTGTCTCCGCTCCATCCTCAACATTCATTGGAGCGCTTTCATCCCTAACATCGAAGTACTCAAGATGGCAGAGGTCGACAGCATCGAGTCCACGCTGCTGAAGATCCAGCTGCGCTGGATGGGTCACGTCTCCAGAATGGAGGACCATCGCCTTCCCAAGATCGTGTTATATGGCGAGCTCTCCACTGGCCACCGTGACAGAGGTGCACCAAAGAAAAGGTACAAGGACTGCCTAAAGAAATCTCTTGGTGCCTGCCACATTGACCACCACCAGTGGGCTGATATCGCCTCAAACCGTGCATCTTGGCGCCTCACAGTTTGGCAGGCAGCAACCTCCTTTGAAGAAGACCGCAGAGCCCACCTCACTGACAAAAGGCAAAGGAGGAAAAACCCAACACCCAACCCCAACCAACCAATTTTCCCCTGCAACCGCTGCAACCGTGTCTGCCTGTCCCGCATCGGACTTGTCAGCCACAAACGAGCCTGCAGCTGACGTGGACATTTACCCCCTCCATAAATCTTCGTCCGCGAAGCCAAGCCAAAGAAGAAGAAGTAGAACAAGCTTTTAAACTGCATGATCTTCCAGAAATTTTTTCCGTGGCAATAATTACAGTTATTCCTAAAAAAGATAGAGATCCATTAAAACCAGCTTTGATATGTTCTGTTTTGCAATGGTTGCATTTAGAATTTTTGAAGAAAGTTTTCTGGTCAGTGGTTGTATTTCCCACAACAGAAGCAGTGTTGGTGGGAAGACGTCCCGACTAGTAGGTCTGGTTGACCCACATCCAAGTTTTTATCTGCCATTTCAGTGCTCCAGATAATTCTGTATGCAATCTGTAACGTAATGACTTGATTTATTTCTAATAATTCTTGCCTTGCTTGGTGATCTTCCAGCCCCATCACAAATCTGTTTCACAATGCCCGATTTAGGAACTGCTCGAAATGCCAGTTTGAGCAACGATGTCAGGTATTTACTTATTATTTCTCCTGATTCTTGCCTCCTTTCATAGAATCGTTGCCTTTCTGCCATAACTGATGGTTTGAGGCATGTAATAATGATACGGCAGTAGTCATGAGGGACTTTAACTTCCACATAGATTGGGAAAATCAAGTTGGTCGTGGGAGTCTGGAAGAGACTTCATAGAATGCATCCGCGATAGCTTTCTTGAGCAGCTTGTTAAGGAACCCACAAGAGAAAATGCTCTCCTGGATCTCGTGTTGTGCAATGAGATAGGTGGAGTAAATGATGTAATAGTCAGAGACCATCTGGGAAATTGCGATCATAGTATGATTGAATTTCTCATTCAGATGGAAGGGGAAATAGTTAGATCTAAAACTAATATATTATGCTTAAACAGGGGTGATTACCATAGGATGAGGGAGGAATTGGGCAGAGTGGACTGGGAGCACAGGCTAATTGATGAAACAGTTGAGGAACAGTGGAAGATTTTCAAAGCAATATTTTGGAATGCTCAACAAAAATATATTGCGGTCAGGAAAAAGGGCAGCAAGGGAGGGAAAAATCAACCGTGGTTAACAAAGGAAATAAAGAAGAGTATAAAATTGAAGGCGCAGGTGTACAAAGCTGCAAAGAGCAGTGGGAAACTGGAATATTGGGAAAACTTTAAGAGACAACAAGGGGTTACAAAGCGGGTAATAAGAAATGGGAAAAAGGATTATGAAAGTAAATTGGCACAAAATATAAAAACAGAAAGCAAAAAAATTTTATAAATATATAAAACGGAAGAGGGTGGCCAGAGTTAACCCTTGGAGGATGAGAAAGGAAAACTGGTAGCAAAAAATGAGGAAATGGCCAAGGCATTAAACAAATATTTTGTGTCAGTCTTCACGGTGGAAGCCACGTCCAGCATGCCCAAGTGCGGAGTTAAGGATGCGAATGTTGGGGAGGGCCTTGATAAAATAGTTGTTACAAAGGAAGTAGTGATGGAGAAACTAATGGGACTAAAGCCAGACAAAGCACCTGGTCCTGATGATATGCATCCAAGGGTTCTGAAGGAAATGGCAGAAGTTATAGTTGATGCATTGGTGGTCATATACCAAAATTCCTTGGATTCTGGGCAGGTCCCGGCAGACTGGAAGACAGCAAATGTCACGCCACTTTTTAAGAAGGGATGTAGGCAGAAGACTGGAAATTATCGGCCTATTAGCTTGACGTCTGTAGTTGGAAAAATGCTTGAACCCGTCATTAAAGATGAAATAGTGAAACTTTTGGAACGTAAGGGTTCAATCAGGCAGACGCAGCATGGTTTTAGAAAGGGAAGATCTGTTTGACAAACTTGTTAGGATTCTTTGAGGATATAATGGGTGCGGTGGATAGAGGGGAACAGGTTGATGTTATATATTTGGATTTCCAGAAAGTGTTTTATAAGGTGCCGCACAAGACACTTCTCAGTAAGTTACAGGAAAGTGGAGTCCGGTGAAGTCTATTGGCCTGGATTGAAAATTGGTTGTCTGACAGGAAGCAGAGAGTCGGGATAAATGGGAATTTTTCAGGTTGGCAGAAAGTGGTAAGTGGGGTGCCGCAGAGGTCAGTGTTAGGCCCACAACTGTTCATCATTACATTGATGACTTGGAGGAGGGGACAAAATGTGGTGGAGCCAAGTTTGCGGATGACACCAAATTGAGTGGAAGAGCAAATTGTAATGAGGATGTGGAGAGTCTGCAGAGGGATAGAGTTAAGCTGGATGAGTGGGCAAAGGTCTGGCAGATGGAGTACAATGTAAGTAAGTGTGAGGTTATCCACTTTGGCAAGAAAAATAAAAGAGCTGAATATTATTTAAAGGGTGAAAAACTACAGCATGCTGTTGTGCAGAGGGACTTGGGAGGGCTTGTGCATGAATCGCAAAAAGTTAGGTTGCAGGTGCAGCAGGTTATTAAGAAGGCAAATGGAATGTTGGCCTTCATCGCTAGAGGAATTGAATTCAGGAGTAGGGAGGTCATGTTGCAACTGTATAAGGCACTGGTGAGAGCGCACCTGGAGTACTGTGTCCAGTTCTGGTCTCCATATTTGAGGAAGGATATACTGGCTTTGGAGACGGTCCAGAGGAGGTTTACTAGGTTGATCCCTGGGATGAAGGGGTTGACTTATGATGAAAGATTAAATTGTCTAGGATTGTATTCGCTCGAATTCAGAAGAATGAGAGGAGATCTTATAGAAACATAGAGGATTATGAAGGGTATGGATAGGATAGATGTAGAAAGGTTTTTTGGGCTGGCCGGGGAAACTAAAACAAGAGGACACAGTCTCAAGATTCAGGGGAGTAGATTTAGGACAGAGATGAGGAAAAATAGTTTTTCCCAGAGAGTAGTGAATGTTTGGAATTCTCTAACCAGGGAAGTGGTTGAGGCTGCCTCATTAAATATATTTAAAATTCGGTTAGATAAATTTCTACATGGTAGAGGAATTAGGGGATATGGGGAGAAGGCAGGTAGGTGGAGTTAGGTCATAAATTAGATCAGCCATGATCGTATTGAATGGTGGAGCAGGCTTGATGGGCCATTTTTGGCCGACTCCTGTTCCTACTTCCTATGTTCCTATGAGGCTTAAATTGTTCCTTAAAGCTGTTCATAATTTGCTGAATATCTTCATCCCTGGATCCTCCGGGGACAGCAAGGTCTTAAGGAGGTCGAATGTTTTGCTTCCCATTAATACAGAGGAAGAGGACACTTTTGCGGCTTACTGGACCTTGCACAATATTGTGGGCTACGCAGTAGTGGTTAAACCGTTCTACGTAGTTATCTCAACTTTCTTCTCCCTCATTGAATTCCCCGAACTTTCCCTCCGCCATCTTGGCGCTCTTTCACCCTGATCTTTTGGCAGAAATTTTTTGGGGTTGTTAGGTAGTTGCTTTCTTTTTCAAGGTGCATGCAGTATATGTAGGGTTCGTTTAGTTCTTCGTCACCACTGTTGTGTATGCACTGAAACAATTAAGACTCGGAGATGTAATGCTTTCTTATCCTTTACTTCTATTAGAATAACATAGCTACTGGCCCACAGGGATCTATAGATGGAAAGAATGAGAACATGATGTCCAGCAGAGGGCAGGCTTGATTTGTGTGAATGGTGACACGTTAACGTCAGGGGAATGTATTGTGGATCTCCTTGAGTTTTTGGAGCAAGAAGGACGACAAAGCAGTTGGCTGGTGTGTGGGACTCTGTCAGCCCAAATACACCACGCTCATTCTACTCCGACCCTTTCAAATGTGCGGCCTATTACATGATTTTGGCTATTTGTTAATTTATTTACAAAGGGAGAGCTTGCAAAGTCCTTACATACAGATCTAACGCTGGACTAGAGTCGTGTGACCGAATTAACCGGAAGGCGATTGACCGGTGTTGTATCCTAGTTGTACCATTGGAAGTCTTAATAAAAACTAAGAAAGCTTGTAAGTTTGATAGTACAATTCTTTACTCACATTAGGTTACTGGTCATGTAGTGATACGATGTCGCACTGAGCATGCTCACCACTCAAGTGTGATGCGGCTCTCACAGTGAGAGTACCTTTAATTGTCTGTAAATGCCTCTCCATGAATCTATGGCCCTTGGGGTACTGTGGTGATGATGTAGTGATAGTGAACCCATATTCTGCAGCTATTTCTCTGAATTCACGTGATGTGAATTGGGTCCCATTGTCACATATCACTTGTTCAGGTATCCCCTGTTCTGTGAAGAGCACACGTACTGCAGCAGTGATGGTTGGAGCTTTCAGGACCTTCACTTTCCTGGTGAAGGGGAATTTGGAGCAGCAGGGCACAATCAGAAACCATTCTTGGTTTTCTGTGAACAGGACTGCTCCCACTGTGTGCCATGGCCTGGCGGAATTTCCGTGGGAATCATCTCTTTCTTTTGTTGTGTATTTCTGGCATGCCAGACATGTAGCCACCATGTTTTCGATGTCCTTATATGTGCCTATCCAGTAAACTGCTGACTTTGCTCTAAGTTTGCATTTCTCCATTCCCATGTGGACTCGGTGTATTTTCTGGAGAATTTCTTTTATTATTGTCTCTGGTATTATCAGCCGAGACCCTACCAGCAGTACACTGTTCTCCAGGGATTTGTCGTCCCTTATAGACCAATACTGACGTATTGTAGGCTGTACCTCTTTTATCCTTTCTGGCCATCCCTGTATCACCTGATGGGAGAACAGCTGCAGCACTTCATCCTTCGCGATTTCTCCTTTAATCAGGTTTAGTTTCTGGTTACTCTGACGAGGTGATGTATCTTAATCTGCATGTCTCTCATTTTGTATTTTTCATTTGGGGAAAGATGAGAAAAAAGCATTGGGAAGCACCATTTCCTTCCCTAACCTATACTTAAAGGTAAAGTCGTAACATTGCAGCCAGAGGAATAGCCTCTGTAGTGTGGCTGGTGCCTTGTTTAGGTTTTCAGGATGTGTTCCAGAGGTGATGATCACTCTCTACCACAAACTGTCTAGGAATTTGTAGAATTTTTCGTATTCATATACGACTGCCAACAGCTCCCTTTCAATATTGGCATGTTGGGTCTCTGCTGTTGTCAGGGCTTTTGAGGCAAAGGATATCGGTTTTCCTTCCTGCACCAATGCTTCCCTGAGGCCTCTGATGGAAGCGTCTACTTGTAATGTGATAGTTTTTTTTCTGTCATAGCAGCTCAGTTCTACTTCTCTGCAGACCACTTCCTTAAGCTTGTCAAAATCTCGCTGATGCGATGGTGACCACTGAAACTCCACATCCTCTTTCAGCAACTCTCTGTGTGGTCTGACATGTGTGGGGTGAAGGAACTCATATATTGGACCAGGCTGAGGAAGTTTTTTAGTTCCTTTATGTCCTTTGGATGTTCCATTTCAGCAATGGGTGTTATCATCTCTGGGCTTGGCCTGACCCCTTCAGGTGTGTCCACCATTCCAAAGAACTGGCACTCCTCCACCTTGATGATGCATTTGTCTGCATTGAGTTTGATGCCAACCCCTCTTCTTCTCTCCATGGCCTCATGCAGGTGGACATCATGGGTCTTCCCATCTCTGCCAAAAATCTGGATGTCATCTGCAATGCCGACAGCGCCCTTGCATCCCCTGTAGGTCTCATCTTATCTTTTGCTGGAACTTGAACCGACCGAATGGAGTGTTGAATGTTGGGAACAGTGTCGATTCTTCATCCAGCTTCACATTCCAATACCCATTCTTGGCATCTAACTGACTGAAGATTTTGGATCCCACTAGTTCAGAAGTGATGGCTTCCAGCATTGGTATTGGATAGTGCCCCCTTTTGATTGCTTGGTTTAAGTCTTTGGGGTCCAGACATATTCTTAGGCAGCCATTGTTATTTTTTATTACTGTAGAATTTACCCAGCCAGTTGGCTCCACTATTTTTGCTGTTACTCGTTTTTCTTCCATTTCTTCCAGCTCCTGCTTTAGCCTTTGTTTCAGCTCTGTTGGCACCTTCCGTGGAGCATGGGTGACTGGTTTGTATTTTGGGTCTATAGTAATGTGGTATTCAAAGTTCCCAAAGCACCCAACTGTGTCATCAAAGCATTCAGGGTACATGTCCATGAGCTTGGCCTTATTTGTGATCGGAGGTCGTTGCTCAAGTGGGATGTCGCTATTGATCCTCTTGGACATTTTCTTCTCCCTGATCTTGTTGTTTACAGAGATTAGCTGTAATTGTTGACAATTATTCAGACCTAGGATTGCTGGTCTGTCGACGTCAACCACAAAGAATGTGCGAATGATGCTCTTCCTTTATGTTTATCTTTTATTTGAACTTTTCCTAGTTGTTTAATCACGGGTCTACCATAGGCTGTGAGTGTGACATTTACGGCTTCTAGTGTGCCTTCCTCCGGGTACCCATTCTTTATGTACTCAGGGAACATCTGGCGGTACAGTCTAAGCAGGAGGATGTTGCTTTGTGATCCAGTATCCAACTTTATTTTCAAGTTGAATATTGTTGGTTTGTTTCTGATCTTTCTTTTTACTTGGATTGTGGGTTCCAATTCATTTTTTTTTCTCCCTTCCCTTTCTTGGATGTCTCTTGGAGGAGTATTGTTTTGATGCCGAACGTCAGTAAGTCGGAGTCACTGCTGTCACTTCCCTTGACATGGTGTACTTTCCTTCTGTATTCTTGGTTTCTCTCTCTTTTCGTGTCAGACCTACACATCTTTTCCCAATGATTGACCTTCCCACAGGTCCTGCACTTTGAATCATACGCGGGGCATCTCTTGCGGTCATCGAAGGGGTGTATTCTGCCGCACCACCTGCAGTTCTCCAATGTCTGCGACTTTCTCTGCGTGCGCTTTATTGGCATCGACCCTTTTATCTCTGTGCTGAATGTTGGCCTGCACGGAGAGGGATTGCATTTGCCTCTTAGTGGCCTCGAAGACCCTAGTTGCATCTACAGCATCTGCTAGTTTCGAGCTCTCTTTTCCTATGAGAGCTTGCTGTCCTTCAGGATGAGCTAATCCCCAGATTAGTTGGTCGACTATTCTCTCCTCGATTTCTTTGAACTTGCATTTTGCTGCCATGTTCTTTAGCCTGGTGAGGAAATTATCTACTGACTCATCAGGCTCTTGTTTTAATCCCTGGAACTCGTATCGCTTTATTCTCTGGTTGGATTTCAGTTCCAGGTGAGAAGAAAATTTTTCAAATATCCTTTCTGGGTTATTTTCTTCCTCTTCAGCCAGCTCCCTGCTATTAAACAGGTCTAGTCCTCGCTCCCCAGTCCAAAGAAGGATGTAACTAACCTTTTCCTCTGTTGTGACTCCCTTGAAGAAACTTTTGAATGCCAGGTTGCACTTCTGCTTGAACTTTTTAAAAGCTTCTATGATGTCGTCGGCTTCCCCGTCCATGACTGGATGGAAATGCTGCTGCTGCTGCTATTTTCTTCTCCAGCACTTGTAGTCAGGTAGTGGTGCTTTTTCTTTGTTTCCTTCTCTTTGTGTTTATTTTGGTTTATAGGGATTTTTTTTCTATATGGTGTGGGTTTCTATCTCTCTCACTGCAGCCACCATGTTGTGTCCTCCTTGTACCATCGGAGATCTTAGTAAGCACTAAGAAAGCTTGTAAGTTAACAGCACAATTCTTGACTCATATTGGGGTGGTTACTGGTCATGTATTGATACAATGTCTCACTAAGCATGTTCACCACTCAAGTGTGATGTGGCTCTTTCAAGTGTTTCATGCTCCAGCATAAAATAGTCCTCAGTTTCCTCAGTATATAACAACTGGAAGCGATGGACAGAGGTTATTAAAGCCCCACGTTAGACTCTCGGGCACTGGGTTGCGAGAAGAATCTTCTTCAGGATCATGGATTGTGTGGTCTCTGTTTTACTGAGCCTGACAATCCTCATCACCCTCCTTTACTTCTTGGGCGATTTGAGGAGACGGAGGCCGAACGAGCCGCCTTTGGACACCGGTTACCTCCCGTGGTTCGGCCACGTCCTGTCCTCCCAAAGGAACACGGCGCAGTTCTTGGAGAAGATGCAGAACAAGCACGGGGATATCTTCACGGTCAAGTTAGCAGGCAAATATGTAACCTTCCTGATGGACCCGATGTCCTTCGGAGCTGTGGTGAAGTCGTCCAGGACCACGCTCAACTTCGATAAGTTTGCGGCGGAGTTGGTTGTAAGGGTGTTCGGATATGAAATCCAGGAAGACGACAGCAAGTTGCTGTCGATGCTGAGTAATAAATACCTAATGGGTGATGGGTTGGTGGACTTGACCCAATCCATGTCGATGCAGCTCCAGAAACTGATGCTTCACCAGGCAGCTGATGGCGACAAGGAATGGAAGCAAGACGGGCTGTTCCATTACAGTTACAACATTGTGTTCAGGGCGGGATACCTGTCCCTGTTCGGCACCGAACCGGCCAAGGAGGGGCAGGAACGCGCCACTCAACTCGACCTGGAAAACTCGGACAAAATCTTCGGACAGTTCAGGAAATACGACAAGCTGTTCCCAAGATTGGCTTACGGTGTTCTCCCTCCTAAAGAAAAGCTGGAAGCCGAGAGGCTCAAGAAGCTGTTCTGGAACCTGCTCTCGGTGGAGAAGATGAGAAACCGGGAGCAGGTCAATGGCTGGATCGCGGAGCGCCAGCGCCAAATGGTGGACCAAGGTACGCCCGAGGACATGCAGAGCCGCAACTTCTTCCTCTTGCTGTGGGCGTCACAAGGAAACACCGGCCCCTCGGCTTTCTGGCTTCTCATACACCTCTGCCACTGCCCCCAAGCCTTACGGGCAGTACGGGCCGAAGTGGACCAATTACTGGCGCAGAGCGGCCAGCGAGTGGTAGCGGGCGGGCCGCCCGTCAATCTGACTCTGAACATGCTGGAGAGGACCCCAGTGCTGGACAGCGTCGTGGAGGAAACGCTGCGTCTCCACGCCGCGCCCCTGCTATTCCGGTCCGTGATGTATGACATGGAGTTTGCCATGGCTGACGGTCGGCGCTACTGGCTGCGGAAGGGAGACCGACTGGGTCTCTTGCCGCACATGTCCGTGCAGATGGACCCGGAGGTGCACCCGCAGCCCCACTCCTTCCAGTTCGACCGCTTCCTCGCGGCGGACGGGACGAGGAAGACCAACTTCTACAAGAGGGGCCAGAGGCTGAAGTATTACAACATGCCGTGGGGAGCCGGTGTCAGCATGTGTCCCGGCCGCTTCTTCGCCACCAACGAGCTGAAACAGTTCATCTTTCTCATGCTCTGCTACTTCGACTTCGAGCTTCTCAACCCCCAGGAACCGATCCCTCCGATTGACAGCACCCGCTGGGGATTAGGTTCAATGCAACCCTCTCACGACGTCCAGTTCAGATATCGCCTGAGGATGTAATTCCTGCTGAACACACACACATGTACAACACAGCCACCCAAAGACATACGCACCCACCCACACACACACACACACACACATCGAGATGCACACAGACAGACACACACACCCATACACACATCCAGAGCCAGACATACAGATATTCACAAAGTCACACAGACAGATATTCACAGACACCCATACACACATCCAGACCCAGACATACAGATATTCACAAAGTCACACAGACAGACACAGATATTTAGACACACACACACATCCAGACCCAGACATACAGATATTCACAAAGTCACACAGACAGACACAGACATACACACACACACTTTTACAAGCCCAAAGGACCCCAAAACCCAGCAGCAACAGAAATTCACCGACAAATGGTTACTTAAACAAAAGTTGCTTTTTATTGTCTTTAAACATGAAAACAGAATCAAACTTTAACTTATCACTATTAACTTGCTTAACCTTTCTAATTCTAAGTGCACGTGTATGTAGTGTGTGTAAGTTCAGTATGTAATGTGTGTAAGTTCAGAAAAGTTATTTGGTTCTAAGACCAATCTCACTTCTCCTTCCTCCAAGTTCACTGGTTGCAGGCAATTTCTATACTGTGCCCAGAAATTAACATTTATGAATTTCACCAGGCTTGAAAGGTAAATGGTTACCACTCAGGAAGGTTCTTGTCAATTTTCAGAGAGAGATTTGTTATTCCAGGATATCCACAACTGATGTACTTCCATCGGCCACTCCAGTGTCTGGCCAACAAAACTTGCCCCATCAGGTTCTCCAGATGATAACCACTTTCTTTCAGATCACCACAGAGTTCCTTTTTGCTTCACTTATTCCAAGTTAAACATTAGACAGCCAGTCCTCTCCTCTTGCATGAACCACAAGGGCTTTGACTAGGCCATCTTCCACATGGGCTTTCCATAAGCTTGCCAGCTTGTCCTGTTTCAGTCCCCACTGCTTCTGCTGGCTGTAACACAGTACAAGTGATCCCTGTGTGTGTGTCTCTCTCTCTCTCTCTCTCTCTCTCTCTCTCTGAGAAAGTCTGTTTCTCTCTCTCTGCTTGCCAAACCACAAGCCAAACTTGTTCCTCTTAGAACAAGTTCTCTCCCAGACAATCTGCACCTCCAACAAGATCTTTCATCTGTTGCCTTTTGTAAACTACAATCCATTAGTGAAGTCTCTTGAGCACTCTTCAAAGCTCTTGCAAAAGCTCCGAAGCCCTAATATGTCTAGCATGGGGCAGAGCTCCATTATTTTAAATAAGATCTGTTTTAAAGTGTTTGTATGTGACCTACTGTAATAAACCTTTCCCATTTTATCTCCCAAAAACATTTCTATATACTCTGTCACACTTTCCCCCTTCAAAGGAATTTTATCTCTTGAGTTAAAATTCAGTTATAACTCAACTGTTTTTAAAATCACTAAAGAGTTAACAATACACAATATATAATATGTTATAGTAAAGTAACCCAATGTTGAGAGTATTTCTAAACATGATTGATTTTAACATCTTGACAAACAATCTGCTATCACATTATTTGTACCTCTGATATGATTAATTTGCAAATTATATTCTTGTAATATTAAACTCGAGTTTAACAATCTTCTCTTTTTATTCTTCATTTTATTCAAAAACACCAGAGGATTGTGGTCAGTAAATATCACAACTGGTTCATGAGAGGTACCGAGATATACATCAAAATTCTGCAAACAATAGTTCTTTCTCAATAGTGGAATAGTTCCTTTGATGAACTGAAGTTTTTTGAAAAGTAGGCCACTGGATGGTCAATCTCATTATGTTTTTGCAATAAAACTACACCTGCAGCTCCTTCACTGGCATCCACTGCTAAAGAAAATGGTTTGTCAAAATCAGGAGATTTTAAACACAGAGCAATAGCATAGCATTTCCTTTAAATTTTCTAAAGTTGCCTGACAAACTTTAGTCCACACAAATTTCTCCCCTTTCTTCAGAAGATTGGTTAAAGGAAGAACAACCTCAGTAAAATTTCTGCAACATTTCCTATAATATCCTGCCATTCCTAAAACCTTCTCCCTGCTTTCTTGCCATTAGGAATAGAAAACTCAGAAACTGCATTAATCTTAGCTTGAATAAGTGCAACTTTGCCATGACCAACTACATGATCCAAGTATGTTACAATGGCATTTGCAAATAGACTTTTTGTTAAATTAACAGTTGTTAGCTCTGGATAATCTTGCAAACAATTTGTCCAATTCCCTTAATGTTCTTCCCATGTGTCACTTTTTGTGACCAAGTCATCAATATAAGCATCTGTATGTGTTTACCCTTGGAATTGCTGAATTAATCATCCTTTCGAATGTTGCAGGGCATTTTTCATGCCAAAAGGTAACACATTATACTCATATAAACCAGATGGATTAACAAAAGCTGAAATATTCTTTCCTCTTTCAGTTAAAGGCACACACCAGTAACCCTTCAACAAATCTAACTTAGTAAGAAATTTAGCTTACCCAATTTTATCAATACACTCATCTATTCTTGGAATAGGATAAGCATCTGTTTTAGTTACTCAATTAACCTTCCTGTAATCTGTACAGAACCTAACAGTTCCATCTGGTTTCAGTACTAGAATATAAGGAGAACTCCAATCTGAGTTCAACAGGCACACAGGAACCATGGTTTCTAAGGTTATCCTCACAAGATTCTGTTTCCATAATCTTATGATCCATAACTTCCTCAACCCTGTCAACAATTAACTCTGATACAGATCGTTCTCCACTACCCTTATCCTCATAATAAGGTTTCAACATATTTATGTGACAAACCTGAATTTTATTCCTTCGATCTGGAGTGTTAACAACATAGTTAACATCATTCAGTTTTGATTTAATTATGTACAGTCCAGAAAATCTAGCTCTCAAAGGAATTTCATGTGTTGGAAACAAAATCAAAACTTTACTTCCTGTCTTAAAATTCTTCACTTGAGCTTTCCCGTCAAATAAATGCTTCATTTTACCCTGAGCCATTTCTAAATTCTCTTGAGCCAAAGTTCACAGTTTTTGTAACCTATCTTTAAATTTAGAAACATAATCCAGCAAGTCCAACTGCACATCCTCATTAACCCACTTCTTTTTTTCAACATTAAAGGTACACTAACCTGATGTCCAAACACAATTTCAAAAGGGCTGAAACCTAATGAATCCTGCACAGGCTCCCTTGCTGCAAATAACAATAAATGAATACCTTTTCCGCAATAGTTTCCATTCTCCTCCAGACAATAAATCCTCATCATTTTTAAGAGTAGATTGAAATCTTTCCAAAGCTCCCTGAGTTTCAAGATGGTACACAAATGAAGTGATCTGTTTTATTCCCAACTCATAAATTAACTGCTGAAACAACCCAGACATAAAGTTAGATCCTTGATCACTCTAGAAGTCTTTAGGTAATCCAAAAACTGAAAAATCTTTCCAGAGCCTTTACCACCATGACAGGCGGTGGTGGAGACCAGGTCGTTGGGTGTAGTTAAGGCAAGGATTGATAGGTGTCTGAATCATCAGGGTATCAAATATTATGGGGAGAAGGTCGGGGTGTGGGGAGAGAGAGAAGGGAGGACGGGAACAGCTTTTTCCTCTCTATCATTGATGAGTCGTCCCGCTTCCCATTCACCATTCCATGTCCAGACATGTCCACTTCGTCAGTCATAAAAGCCCAAGGTTCCATTTTTGTTCTGTTCAGGTATCCTGGCAATATTCATAGCGACAGGGGCTCATCCTTTATGAGTGACGAGCTATGTCAGTACCTGCTGGCAAGTGGGATCACATCCAGCAGGACTACTAGCTACAACCCCTGGGGGAATGGGTGTTGAAAAGGAGAACGCCACGGTTAGGAAGTCTGTCAAATGGCCCTGAAGACAAAAGGCCTTCCAGACTCATGCTGGCAACAAGGCCTCCCTATGGTGCTCCATTCCATCCGGTTGCTACTATGTACCGCGACCAAGCTCACAAGCTCCTATTCAATTTTGAAAGAAGGTTGGCGTCGGGAACTACACTCCCAATTTGGCTCACCACTCCTGGTCTGGTCCTTCTCAGGAATCACGTGAGGAGAAGCAGTCCGACCCCCTGGTGGAAAGGGTGAAACTCCTCCACGCCAATCCCATGTACACCTGTCTCAAGTACCCGATGGCAGGAAGGACACCACCTCCATCAGGGACCTAGCACCCACCGGAACAGACCGTCCGTTGCCTTAGGTGCCCTGTGAGCCATGGAGCTCATTCTCGCCACTCCCAATCAGGACCTCGGGGGATCCGGTTCAGGAGAAAAGTGCATCCCTCTCCACCTTTGAGCCAGAGAAGCAGCCCGCCTCTCCTCCCTAACAAGGGGACCAGTAGATCCAAGGAGTCCAAGTCCCCTGGTACTAAGGTGCTCCACCAGGATCTCCAGACCCCTGGACTGCTTAAATCTGTTAATTTGTAAATAACTGTATATTTTTTGACCTTTTTCTGAATCCATGTTCTCTGTCTTCATTCAAAGACCCTAACTTCTGTAGGAAGGGGTGAATGCAGTGAACAGGGATTCACTGGTCGTGTGTTGTGCCTCCTGGCTCCACCCCCATTTGCTCACATATAACCCTGGTTTCCTGCCTGAACCCAGAACCCTTCTGAAGACTGCTTATAACCCATAGTTATAAGCTAATAAAAACGTTTGTTCTCCCTCCAGTTGTGAGAGATTTTATTCACTCTATACTGTGCGCTCTTGGTGAACGGAGATAGTGACTCATCTCGAGTGATGAGTCTTTGGACAAAGAAATTGACTTCAGGATCTGCAAGGGCAGCCAGGCTCTGTGGAGGCTGTGTACCAGAGTCCTCAACTAACACAACATCTGCATCTCCACAAAGCTGAAAGTCTACAGAGCTGCGGTCATCCCTTCTCTCCTATATGGATGTGAGACCTGGACTCTCTACTGACGTCACATCAAATAACTGGAGAAATTCCACATGTGCGCCATTCATTCCATCCTTGGCATCAGTTGACAAGACTGTGTCTCCAACCTGGTGGTCTTGGGTCACATGAAGTCCACCAGCATTGAGTCCCTGATCATCAGAGCTCAGCTGTGGTGGGTGGGACACGTCATCAGAATGGACGACCACCGTATGCCTCGCCAACTGCTCTATAGTGAACTGAAGACTAGAAGGAGACCTCAAGGTCTCCACGCTAGCGCTATAAAGGCTCAGTGAAGGAACTCCTCATTACTGTGACATCCAGCCGAGAGAACTAGAAGCTACAGCTGCTGACGCATCCCATTGGCGAGCCTGTTCAATGAAGCCTTCACCAGTTTCAAAGACAGGCATTGCCAAAAATGGGTGGAAAGCTGTGAACGGCATCACAGAGCAGCAGCCAAAGTTATTACAACAAGAGACTTCCAGTTCTCCCATTGTGCTAGGCTTTGCGCTTCCAGACTGGGACTGCAAAGTCCCTTTCATACTTACAGATAAGTCTTCTTCGAACTGAAGGACTACCAATAATAATATGCAGTGTGCTTGCATTTGTTGCTTTTGCAATACTGTTTAAATTAAATGGTATTGCAAAAACTACAAATACAAACATATACTATATTGTGTGTGTGTGTGTGTGTGTGTGTGTGTGTGTGTGTGTGTGTGTGTGTGTGTGTGTGTGTGTGTGTGTGTGTGGTAATCTATGACCAGGTCCTCCTTCGGAATGGCCATCCTGGAACATTGCCAAGCCCACCTCAGTGCTGATGCCACCAGGCATTCCATGAGCAGACAGCAAGAGTCTTCTGAGGAAGATCAAGCAAGCCTCCAAGCAATGTGAACAAAAGCCACCAGCTGAAGGGCAGCACCACTTACTACAGCTAACATGCTAAATGCTGCATTCAATTACTCAGTTGACATTGAATGTTCTTCTCTTAATGCAGTTATAATTGGCTCCATGTCAGAGATATGCCAACATTCGGAGCAAAGAAGTGGAAAGGTGAAATGCCATTGATATGTTGTTCCAATGGAAAGCTCAACCGGCAGAGCCTACCCAGCCATTGAAAGTGCTACTGCTCGCCACTGCAGCAGAGACCAAACATTTCCTAAAGATGATCAGAGGCTAAAACTCAGCATTTCAGATGACATCTTTTGGAGCCAACAACAACTGAGTATTTTATTTCCCAGGCAACGTTGGGTATCCTGCACGTGAGTGTGTGTGTAAAAATCTGGTTACACTGTACATACAACATTGTCCCATTATAGGAAGAATATAGAGTTTGTTGCTGGCTGGGGTTGTCCAAATAGTCTGGTTTAGGTCTTCATAGAAACTTCCCTTGTCTGAACTCATGAGACTTGATGCATAGACACTGACAATGGTGAGAAGCCGGGGCTTAATGAGAGAAAAGTGGAACTTGATGCTATGTTCATTGATTCCAGTGGGTAGGGCAGGGATGTTCTTCAACAGAGCAATTTTGATTGCAAAACCTACTCTGTGGATCCTGTTGTCAGTCTGTGGATTTCCTTTCCAAAAGAACATATATCCATTCACTGCTTCCTGTAATGAACCCTTATCTGCAATGCATATCACACACATCACAAATGTGTCATGTGGTTTGCCACTGGCAATCAAACGATGAATCAAGGACTGCAACTCACTAAAGTTAATGCATCCAAGGGCAAAGGCACATAACCCAAAAAAAAAGCACAGCACGTCCTCACCTAACATTGTTGATCCATTCTTGGAAAGTGCTATGTTAAGTGAAACAGTGTTAAACAGAACCAATTTTACCATAGGCTCAATAATATTTTTACAAGCCCAGAGGACCCCAAAACCCAGCAGCAATAGATATTCACCAAGAAAAATGGTGACTTAAACAAAAGTTGCTTTTAATTATCTTTAAACATGAAAACAGAATCACACTTTAACTTAACTAACCTAACTTAACCCCCTTCTAATTCTAAGCACAGGTGTATGTAATGTGTGTGTAAGTTCAGAAAAGTTATTTGGTTCACAGTCCAATCTCACTTCTCATTTCTCCAAGTTCACTGGTTGCAGGCAATTCTTATATTGTGCACAGAATTTAACATTTATAAAGTTCACCAGGCTTTGGTGCTTGAAAAGTAAATGGTTACTGCTCAGGAAGGTTCTTATCAGTTTAGATAGAGGTTTGTTGTTCCAGAACATCCACAACTGATTCCTTTTTAATCAGTCACTTCAGTATCTTGCTGATGAAACTTGCCCCCTTCAGGGTTCTCCAGATGATAACCTCTTTCTTTCAGGTCACCTCGGAGCGCCTTTTTGTTTCTCTTATTACAAGTGAAACATTAGATAGCCTGTCCTCTCCTCTTGCATGAACCATGAGGGCTTTGTCCAAGGTGAAGAAAACACTTACAAATCCATTTTCCAAAATGGGGCTTTCCACAAGCTTGCCAGTTTGTCCTGTTCCAGTCCCAGTTGCTGTTACTGTCTGTAACATTGTAGAAGTGATCTGTGTGTGTGTGTGTGTGTGTGTGTGTGTGTGTGTGTGTGTGTGTGTGTGTGTGTGTGTGTGTGTGTGTGTGTGAGTGTGTGTGTGAGTGAGTGAGTGAGAGAAAGAGAGAGAGAGAGAGAGAGAGAGAGAGAGACACACACACTCTCTTTGCTTGCAAAACCACAGTTCCAGAAAGAAGGCGGCTCTGACAAGCTCTTTCATCTGTTGCCCTTTTGTAAACAGCAATCTATTAGTGAAGTCTCTTGGGCACTCTCCAAAGCTCTAGCATTAGCAGATCTCCAGTATTTTAAATAAGATCTGTTTTAAAGTGTTTGTATGTGACCTACTCTAACAAACCTTTCCCAATTTATCTCCCAAAAACATATCTATATACTCTGTCACAATATAAACACCATGGAGTATACCTGGAGCCTGGACACCCAAAACATCAGCAAACGTTGACTTTCTCTAGAATAAGGTTTGCTGGTTGTGTAGTGCTTCACAAATTTCAGTGATTTCCTGGAGCTCTGCTTGACTGCTATTAGAGAGTTGGGGAGGAATTTTCCAAAGTTTTTCCTGCAATTGGCCAAAATAGGTTTGTTTTTTGTTTTTTTCCCTCCTCCAGGATCTACACTACCAGTATATTAGGGCAGAGAGTTGTAGAAAATTCACTTCACAAGGAACAGTTGTGTCAGATAGAGAGAAATAGAGATAGGAGATGGTTAGAGAGTGTGTGTTGGTGAGAGAGTGAGTGAGAGAGTTGGACTTGGCAGCCACAATGTGGGTTATCAGGGAAGCCACAGTATCCCTGATGACTTCATCTGAGAGAGATGCATCCAGCTGCAGCTCCTGAAAAACCAAGTTAAGGAAATGAAGCTGGAGTTGGATAAATTCTGGAACATTCAGGAGGCAGAGGGGGTATTAGATAAAAGTTATAGTGACATTATTACACCTGGTAGGCAGGAGGAGATAAGGAGAGGGAATGGGAACAATCAGGCAGTGATGTATACTATTTTGGATACTGTTAAGGGGGTTGACCTACCAGGTACAAGCCATGGTGATCAGATGTCTAGCTCAGAGTCTAACTCTGTGGCTAAGAAGGGAAGGGATGAGCAGAGGCGAGCTTTTGTAATTGAGGACAGGTAAGAGGTTCTGTAGAGGAGATCGATTATCATGAATGGTATGTTACTTCTCTGGTGCCTGGGTTCAAGATATATCAGATCAAGTTCACAGCATTCTCAGGAGGGAGGATGAGCAGCCAGATGTCATGGTCCATATAAGGACCAACAACATGGGTAGGAAGAGAGAGGAGGTCTTGAAAGGAGAGTTCATAGAGTTAGGCACAAGGTTGAAGGGTAGTGATCTCAGGATTGCTACCCATGCCACATGCTAGTGAGTTTAGAAATAGGAGGATAATGCAGATCAATGCATGGCTAGAGACACGTGGGAGGGCTTAAGGTTGCTGGATCTTTGGGGTCTCTTCCAGGGAAGGAGGAATCTGTTCCAATTGGATGGTTTTGCATCTGAACTGGAGAGGGACTAATATCCTTGTGGGAAGGTTTGCTAGTGCTGCTCTGATGGGTATAGACTTGATTTACAGGGGGAGAGAAATCAGAGTGTTAGGGTAGATAGTGAGGTGGAAGAGGATAAATGTTTGTACGTGAAAGATACGTTCTCAGATATATTTATTTCAATGCAAGGATATTGTCAGTAAGGCAGACAAGCTTAGGGCGTGGATTGGCATGTAGGATTATGACATAATTGCTATTAGTGAGACTTGGTTACAGGAGGGGCAGGATTGGCAGCTCAATGTTCCGGGGTTCCGTTGTTTCAGATGTGATAGAGGGGGAGGGATGAAAGGGGGAGGAATAGCATTGCTAGTCAGGGAAAATATCACAGCTGTGCTTAGATAGGACAGACAGAGGGCTTGTCTACAGAGGCCATATCAGTGGAGTTGAGAAAAGGGAAAGGTGAGCCCACACTGTATTATAGACCAGCAATAGTCAGAGAGAATTGGAGGAGCAAATCTGTAAATGTAAGAATCAGAAAGTTGTGATAGTAGAAGATTTTAATTTTCCACATATTGACTGGGAGTCCCATACTATAAAAGGACTGGATGGCTTGGAGTTTGTGAAATGTGTTCAGGAAAGTTTTCTAAATCAATATATAGAGGTACCAATGAGAGAGGATGCAATACTATTAAAGAACCAGAAAGGACAAGTGACAGAAGTATATATGGGTGAACATTTTGGGTTCAGTGATCATAATGCCATTAATTTCAAGTTAATTATGGAGAAGGATAGGTCTAGTCCTTGAGTTGAGATTCCAAATTGGAGAAAGGCCAATTTTGTAGAAATGAGTAAGGATCTAGGAGGAGTGGATTAGGATAAGTTGTTCTATGGCAAGGATGTGATCAGTAAGTGGAAGACCTTCAAAGTGAAATTTTGAAAGTGCAGTTTGCATGTTCTTGTTAGGATTAAAGGCGAATTTAACAGGCAGAGGGAACCTTGATTTTCAAGGGACATTGGCGATCTGGTTAAGAAGAAGAGAGAGGTGTGTAGCAGGGTCAGGCAACAAGGAGCAAATTAGTTAAGACAATACTTAAGAAGGAAATTAGAAAGCCAAAAAGAAGACAAGAGGTTGTTTTGGCAGATAATGTGAAGGTAAACCTGAATGGGGTTTTACAAGTATGTCAAGAGTGAAAGGATAGTAAGGGACAAAATGGATCCCTTAGAAGATCAGAGTGGTCATCTACGTGTGGAGCCTCACAAGATGGGGGAGATCTTAACCAGTTTTTTTTGCATCAGTATTTACTCAAGAATCTGACATAGTGTCAGAAAAAGCACAGTTGGAAGGGAAACAAGCAGTAGTGGTATGGAATATATAGAGATTAAAGAGGAGGAGGTGCTTGCTGTCTTACAGCAAATAACGGTAGAGTTATATTTCCTTGGAGCTTGAGGGAGATGAGTGTAGAAATTGCAGGAGCCCTGGGAGAAATATTTATAACATCCTTATTCACGGATGAGGTGCCGGTAGATTGGATGGTAGCTCATGTTGTTCCGTTGTTTAAAAAAGACTCCAAAAGTAAACCAAGAAATTATAGGCTGCTGAACTGACATCAGTAGTGGGTAAATTATTGGAGAGTATTCTGAGGGATCAGGTATACAAGTATCTGGACAGCCAAGGGCTGATTAAGGATAGGCAGCATGGCTTTATGCATGGTAGGTTGTGTTCAATGAATCTTGTAGAGTTTTTCGAGGAGGTTACCAAGAAAGTAGATGAAGGAAAGGCTGTGGGTGCTGTCTACATGGACTTTAGTAAGGCCTTTGACAAGGTCCCACACGGGAGGCTAGTTCAGAAAGTTCAGACACTAGGTATCCATGGAGATATTGTAAACTGGAATGGGAGAAGACAGAGTGGAAGTGGAAAATTGCTTCTCAGACTGGAGGCCTGTATGCCTCAGGGTTTGGTGCTGGGACCATTGTTGTTTGTTATCTATATTAATGATCTGGAATGATAACGTGGACAAATGGATCAGCACATTTGCTGAAGTCACTAAGATTAGAGGAAGGTTTTCAAAGCTTACAGAGGGATCTGGACCAATTGTAAAAATGGGCCAGAAGGTGGCAGATGGAAATGAATGCAGAGGTGTTGCATTTTGGAAGGACAAAGCAAGATAGGACAAACACAGTAAATGATAGGGAACTGAGGAGTGCAGAGGAACAAAGGGTCTTTGAATTCAGATCCATAATTTCTTGAAAGTGGCACCATAGGTAGACAGGGTTGTGAAAAAAGCTTTTGACATTTTGGCCTTCATAAATCAAAGTATTGAGGAGAGGAGTTGGGATGTTATGATGAGGTTGTATAAGACATTGGTAAGGTCAAATTTGAAGTATTGTGTGCAGTTCTGATTGCCAAACTACAGGAAGGATATCAATAAGATTGAAAGAGTGCAGAGAAGATTTACTAGGATGTCAGGTCTTCAGGCGTTGAGTTACAGGGAAAGATTAAACAGGTTAGGACTTCATTCCTTGGACTGAAGAAGAAGGAGGGGAGATTTGATAGAGGTTTACAAAATTATGAGGGATAGCCAGAGTATTTGCGAGTAGGCTCTTTCCACTTATATTAGGAGAGATAAATACAAGAGGACATGCACTTAGGGTGAAATGGAAAAGGTTTAGGGGGAACATCAGAGGGAACAGTCGCCCAGTCTACAGGTCTTGTAGGTACAGGAGTCTTTTACTGGTGCAACCGCCGAGACCACTAACAATGGCTGGCTTGCTCATTTCCCGGCGTCTGGCTGGGTGTGGATCTGGGAAAATTACAGGGGAGGAATGCAATGTCAGTCATTAAAGCTTGTAGAGAGCCAAAGGCAGTCAGTCTGGGTAGATGGACTCCACGGGGAGCGCTGAGACTTTGCTCCTTGCTCTCCGTGGGTCCTCACCAGCAGCAGTGCTGCCATCATTTTTTTCTTCTAATTCTAACAGGCCACTTAAAAATGGGCAATAGGCCGAAGCTGGTAACAAAGAACATCAAATATTTCAGCACAGTACAGGCCCTTCAGCCCATGATGTTTTGCCAACCTATGCAAGCCTACTCCACAACAATCTAACCCTTCTCACTTCACACCCAGATCTCTCTAGGAACCTAACCAAAGGAACTGCTCTACTAACCATTGTTATGAGCCCAGAAGACCCCAAAACCCAGCAGCAATAGATATTCACCAAGAAAAATGGTGACTTAAACAAAAGTTGCTTTTAATTATCTTTAAATATGAAAACAGAATCACACTTTAACATCACTATTGACTTAACTAACCTAACACCCTTCTCATTCTAACCACACGTGTATGTAATGTTTGTGTAAGTTCAGAAAAGATCTTTGATTCACAGTCCAATCTCACTTCTCATTCCTCCAAGTTCACTGGTTGTAGGCAATTCTTATAGTGTGCACAGATTTAACATTTATCAAGTTCACCAGGCTTTGGTACTTGAAAGGTAAATGGTTACTGCTCAGGAAGGTTCTCGTTAGATTAGATAGAGATTTGTTGTTCCAGGACATCCACAACTGATTCCTTTTTAATCAACCACTCCAGTGTCTTGCTGATGGAACTTGCTCCCCTCAGGGTTCTCCAGATGATAACCTCTTTCTTTCAGGCTCTTTCAAGAGTTCCTTCTTGTTTCTCTTATTTCAAGTGAAACATTAGACAGCCAGTCCTCTCCTCTTGCATGAACCACAAGGGCTTTGACCAAGCTGAAGAAAGCACTTACAAATCCATCTTCCAAAATGGGGCTTTCCACAAGCTTGCCAGCTTGTCCTGTTCCAGTCCCACACACACACACACACACACACACACACACACACACACACACTCACACACACACACACACACACACACACACACACACACACACACACACACACAGAAAAACCTGTTTGACCTTCTCTGCTTGCAAAACCACATGACCCTCCTAGAACAGCAAGTTCCCCTCCAGACAGAATGCTGCTCCAACAAGTTCTTTCATCTGTTACATTTTTGTAAACAACAATCAATTAGTGAAGTCTCTTGGTCTCTCTCCAAAGCTTTTGCATAGACTGTTGGCCCCAACATGTCTAGCATGAGCGGAGCTCCAGTATTTTAAATATAATCTGTTTTAAAGTGTTTGTATGTGACCTACATTGACAAACCTGCCCCAATTTATCTCCCAAAAACATATCTATATTCTGTCATGCATCCCATAGGTGCAACCTTACCTGCTGAATATTTTATAAAATATTTATGGATTAAGAATGCACAGAAACATCCTTCAGCCAACCAGGTCTATGCCAACCATTTATAGTCTAATCATCAACTAATCCCATTTTATTCTACCCATATTCCTGCCTCTCCCTCCTCCTCTCCCCATTTTACAACAAGCATTAGGTGTCATTTACAGCGACAATGTAACTTCCCAACCTGCACATCCTTGGAATGTAGAGGAAGCAGGCGGGCCTGGGGATAACCCATGAGGTTATGGAGAAAACATCCAGGAAGCCTGCAATTCATGTGTGAACTTGGGCTGAACTTCAAGACACCAGCAGCTCGTTCACCAGAGCATACATGTCTGGTTCCAAAGGAAAGGATTCCATTTAACATCTGCAAAACAAAGGAAGAAGAGTTTGAGTGAATTGAGATGAAGAGCATTTTCACCCATAGGATGGTTAGAATCTGGATCAGACTTCTTGAGCTAGTGGTGGAACAGAGACCCTCACACCATGGAAGAGAACAACAGAGGAGCAGGCCCTTCAGTCCATGATGACGGTGTTGAACATGATGTACGTCAAATGAAAACTTTACTGCCTTCACATGATACATATCGCCTGTATATTCAGAGGTAAAAGACCACCCTCATTAACCCCATCCCCCTTGTTCAGACATCTCTCATGCTCCTCCACGCCTTGATAAGGGGCTAAAGCCCGAAACGCTGGTGATGTATCTTTACCTTTGTACTGTTTGACTGCTGAGTTTCTCCAGCATTTGTGTGTATTTTTCCCCTGTATATTCATGTGCCTACCGACAAGCTTCTTAAACACTACTACTGTATCTGCTTCCATCACTAGCCCTGGCATCCTGTTCCAGGTACCCACCACTCTATGTGCAGGAAAAAAATGCCATGCACATTTCCTTTACACTTTCTCCCCCTTGTTTCAATCTTGTCCTCCAAAATTTATCAATTTTGCCCTGAGAGAGAAAAAAAATTTTGGCTGTCTACTCTATCCATGTGTCTCATATTTTTTTTAATTTTATAAACTATAGGAAGTGATTACGTGGATAATAATTTTAGTTGCCAAAGCATAATCTGCTCCAGATCAAGTACAGGTACACGATCCTTTATCCGGACATCTAAAATCTGGAAAGTTCCAAAATCCAACAAGTGGGGACCAGTGGTTGGGGGAGACGGCTAAGGGACTGGTGGTTGGGGGAAGTGGCTGACGGACTAGTGGTTGAGGGAGGCGGCTGATGGACCAGCAGTTGGGGGAGACTGCCGGGCAGCTGAGGGACCATGGTTGGGGGAGACAGCTGGGCAACTGGAAGGGGGTGGGGGTGGATAAGGCAGCACAATTTGGGTGGGCTTTCCGAAAAACAGAAAAAACCTGAAATTCGGAACACACTGTCCCCCAAAGGTCCCGAATAAAGGATCGTGTACCTGTACTGTTAAATGGGATTAGTGTGGACAGGTCAGAGCAGACATAATGGGTTCTGTGAAAAATCTATAACATGAAACGTTAACTCTGCTTCTCTTCCCATAGATGTGACCTGACTTGCTGAGTATATCCAAGATTTTCTGTTTTTATTATTTTAGTGGGTACCGCTATAATTCTCGAAAAGGATCTGTACAAAACTGCCCCTTGTACAACACCTCCCTCAGTAAAAGATTCATGAGGAGACCCAGTAAAGTGTGATCTTTATCTCAGGAACCACTTCTCATCAATGATGAAATTCAGCATGGTCTTCACAGCAGCAGGTTGGCCTTTGGCTGAGTGAGTAAGACCTCAGTAAGACCAAGTTCAATGTTAATCGTTCCAGAAATGAAACAATCCCCACATGCTTTTGAGATGCACCAAGTGTTACGAGTCCAGAGGACCCCAAAACCCAGCAGCAATAGATATGCACCATGACAAAGGGTTACTTAAACAAAAGTTGCTTTTAATAATCTTTAAACATGAAAATAGAATCAAACTTTAACTTAACTCTATTGACTCACTTAACCTACTTCACCCCCTTCTAAAGCTAAGCACGCGTGTGTGTAATGTGTGTGTAAGTTCAGCAAAGTTCTTTGGTTCACAGTCCAATCTCAATGTTTGCAGGAAATTCTTGTACTGTGCACAGAAGTTAACATTAATAAAGTTCACCAGGCTTTAGTGCTTAACAGGTAAATGGTTACCACTCAGAAGGGTTCTTGTTGGTTTTCAGAGAGAGAGTTTTTCTTGTTTCAGGTCACCACCGAGTTCCTTTCTGTTTCTCCTAAGGGAAACCTTTGTGGTTTCTCTCCTTTGACTAGGCTGCCTTCCAAAGCTTGCCAGCTTGTCTGTGTCTCTCTCTCTCTCTCTCACCCCCTCCAACTCTGAGAGCAAAGCCTCTTTTTTTCTGCTCTCTTCTGCTCTCTGGAAAGCAGCGCAGGATTCGTACCCAGGTCACTGGTGCTGTAACAGTGTGGCACTGAGCTTCAGCAGGTCTGCTCACATGACCTTCCAGACAGTAAGTTCCGCTTTCCAGACAAAGCTGCTACTGCCTGTTGTTACATTTGTTGCCTTTTTTCAAATGATTGTCCATCTTGCAAAAGCTCCTGCAAAAATTCTGTTTTAAAGTGTTTGTGTGTGACCTGCTCTAACAAACCTTTCCCAAATTTATCTCCCAAACACTTCTATATATTCTATCACACAAGTAAAAAAGTAAAACAGGCCAGTGGAGAAATACCACTGATGCTGGTTCCATGACATCTTTACAAATCCACAGGATGAGTTGGCAGTCAACACAAAGACTGATGGGGTTCTGGACAGTGTAGAGGGCTATCAAAAGATACAGCAAGATATTGAACAATTGGAGAAATGGAAGATGGAATTTAATCTAGACAAGTGTCGGGTATTGCATTCTGGGTGGTCAAGTACAAGAGGAAATTAGAGAGTAAATGGCAGGTCTCTTTGGAGTTTTGGCATACAGAGAGAACTTGGGTGTGTCCGTAGCTCCCTGAAAGTGACAACACATTTTTAATGTGGTAAAGAAGGCGTAAGCCATGCTTATCTTCATCAGTCAGATCACTGAGTATAAAAATATGGCACACTCAGTGCAACACTGTTACAGCACCAGTGACTTGGGTACGAATCCTGCGCTGCCTGTAAGGAGTTTGTACGTCGTCTTATCCCTGTGTTGATATGGCCTTTCCCCGGGGGCTTCGGTTTCCTCCCACCCTTCAAAATGTACCCAGGGTTGTAGGTTAATTAAGTGGCACAAGTTCGTGGACTTTAAGGGCCTGTTACTATGCTGTATGTCTAAATTAAAATGAAAAATCATGTTGCAGTTGTAAAAAAACTTTAACCAGACCACATTTAAAATATTATGCACAATTCTGGGTCATTCTACTCAAGCTCAGGTTTATTATCATTTGACTGTACATATAAAATTAGACAAAACAGTGTCTCTCCAGACCACAAATTCACACAATAATACACAATGTATAATAATTACATATATACATTAAAAATAATATAAAATAAATATGTATATGTACTATAGTAAAACATGAAAGCTTTGGAGAGGATGCAGAAGAGGTTCCTGATTGCATTTGCTATAATGAGAGAATGGACAAACTTGGATTGTTTTCTTTCACCTGTCAAAGACTGAGAGGTGACCGGACAGAAGTTTATAAAATTCCGAGAGCTATGTTAGATAGTCAGGGTCTTTTTCCTGCGGTGTAAAAGGACATACACTAGAGGACTAAGGTGAGAGGGGAAAGTGAAAAGGAGTTGATGCAGAACTGAATTCTGGTGGGTGCTGAAATATGCTGCCAGGGATAATAGTGAAAACAGATACTACAGTAGCATTTAAGAGGCATTTGGACATGCACTTGAACAGATAGAGAATAGAGGAAGACACCATCGGTTGTAATGTTGCTTCTATTGTGATAAAGAAATGGGTTCTTTTGTATAATTTATAGTATACAGTGGAAGCCTGATTTAACATGAATTCTGATATAACGCGATGACACATTGGACCCCTTAATGTCCATGTTCATTTTTTGAGATAGGACGTTAAGCGAGCCTATTTTTAAAAGATGCAGTACCAGGAATGGCCACCCTGTGGTGCAGTGGATGTTTAGAAGTGGCGCGTCTAAATGAATACAGTACACTAATGTTTATGTTGGTGGGGAATTCATTGCATTGATGAAGGGGGGTTGTGTATGTTGCTGAGAATGGGGGAGGTGGGGGTGAGTGCTGCCACGAACGGGAGGGGGGTTGGGGGGTAAGTGCTGCTGTGAATGGGATTGGGGGGGGTGAGTGAAACCATGAATGGGGAGTGGGGTGGGGGGGGGTGAGTGATGCCGTGAACAGGAGTGGAGGGGGTGGGAGTCACGTGATGGAGTAGTGGCCGGTAGGGGAACTCCAGCCCTCTCCAGAAAAGTTAAAAAAAGATAGAGAAAAAGCAAAGGCACAAACTTAAAAACCAAAACAAAGTGAAAGTAAAAGTGTGAAGAAAATGGCAGCGAAGAAAGAAAAACCAAAAACAACGGGAAGAAAAGAAGAAGGAAAGACGTCGGAAGAAGAAGGTGAAGGCCTTACCTGTCCGAAGAGGCCCGCCGCGGAGAGAGAGGCCCGCTCCCACAGGTCAGTGGAAGTCCCGGGCTCGGGACTACAAAAATGGCTCGCAGAGCCGAGTAAAAGTGCGCAACCGCGCATGGAAAAAAAACACACTGACGGGAGGGGGGAACAGCTGCGGAGTCGATCTCCACAGCTGAGAGAGACACCTGCAGCACAGCAACAGGTGCAGAACACAGACAATAACGACAACAAGAAAGAAGAGGGTAAAAAGAAAACAAGGAAACAACAGATGGTCAACCCAGAGGAAGAAGAAGAAGAAGAACAGAAAGAAGTGGAAGAAGAAGAGAAAGGCAAGACAATGGATGTAGCTTTTTTTTAAAGAATATATGGAATCAGTGAAAGAATGGCAATTACAAGAATTTGATGAGATAAAAAGAAGAATTAAGAATGCAGAAGAAAGAATGAATAAAATGGAAGTGGCCATATCAGAATTGGCAAAAAGAGTGGAAAATATGGAAAAACGAGAAACATTTGTAGATATGGAAGTAAAAGACTTAAAAGAGAAATTAGAAGAATCTAATAAAAAAGCTAAAGAAGCACAGGAGCTGTTAGCTCAGAAGATAGATATAATAGAAAACTATAATAGAAGAAATAATATAAAGATAGTGGGCCTTAAGGAAGATGAAGAAGGCAAGAATATGAGAGAATTTATAAAAGATTGGATCCCCAGGGTCCTGGGAAGACCAGAATTACAGGAAGAAATGGAAATAGAGAGGGCACATAGAACTTTAGCCCCGAAACCACAACCGCAGCAAAAACCAAGATCCATTTTAGTAAAATTCTTAAGATATACAACAAGAGAAAATATATTGGAGAAAGCAATGAAGAAAGTAAGAGAGGACAAAAAGCCACTGGAATATAAAGGTCAAAAATTTTTTTTCTATCCAGACATAAGTTTTGAACTCCTGAAGAAGAGGAAGGAGTTCAATACAGCGAAAACGATCTTATGGAAAAAAGGATATAAATTTATGTTAAAGTACCCAGCGGTACTTAAAATAATTATTCCAGGGCAACAAAACAGACTATTCTCGGATCCAGAGGAAGGAAATTTGCAGAACAACTACAAAACAAGCAGAGAGATGAAAACATGTAATAAGAGTAAAAATGACCACGATCTATATCTATGTGTGTAAAGGGGTATATGTGTGTATATATATAGTGTGCATACATGAATGTATCCGTATTTAGAGGAAAATATATAGAGTATAGACAAGAATTAATAAGGGAGGGAAATGGAATAGAGGGAATAAGGAGGCAATTAAAAGAGTGACCTTTGTTACATATGAAAATTGAAATCTTTTCTGGGGGGGCTGGGTGGGGAGGAGTTACGGTCACTGCGAAATCAGTTGACGCTTGCGAGTGAATTCGCAAATCCAAATGGAGAGGGGAGATGTGGTTGCCCGACAAGGGATAAAGGGCAACTCAGGAAGGGGAGGTGATAGTGGGGTTAAAGAAATTTTAGATAGGAGAATAAGGGAAATGTTTGATGTTTTAGAAATGTTGTCTTATAAAGTGTTCAAAACAAGAAAGCAGAAATGGAGAAGAAGGAAAGGTGATGATGAGGAAATGGAAAGGAAAGATAAACAAAGTATGAAATGGCTACGTTGAACTATATGACTTTAAATATTAACGGAATACATAACCAAATTAAAAGGAAGAAACTGCTAAATTTACTGAAAAAAGAAAAAATTGATATAGCATTTGTGCAAGAAACACATTTAACTGAATTGGACCACAAGAAATTAAAGAGAGATTGGGTAGGACACGTAACAGCAGCGTCATATAATTCAAAAGCAAGAGGAGTAGCTATATTAATTAGTAAAAATGTGCCAATTAAAATAGAAGAGGAAATAATAGATCCAGCAGGGAGATATGTAATGATAAAATGTCATATATATTCAGAGTTTTGGAATCTACTCAATGTATATTCACCTAACGAAGAAGATCAAAAGTTTATGCAAGATATTTTTTTGAAGATAGCAGATACGCAAGGGAACATATTAATAGGAGGGGATTTCAACCTGAATTTGGATTCAAATATGGACAAAACTGGGAAAAAAATTAACAGAAAGAACAAAGTAACCAAATTTATAATTAAATCGATGGAAGAAATGCAACTTTTGGATATATGGAGGAAACAAAACCCAAAGGAAAAGGAATATTCATATTACTCGGCTAGACATAAAACATACTCAAGAATAGACCTATTTTTGTTATCAGCTCGTATGCAAGATAGAGTAAGAAAAACAGAATATAAAGCTAGAATATTATCGGACCATTCACCCTCAATATTGACAATAAAGTTAGAGGACATCCCTCCAAGAATGTATAGATGGAGATTAAAGTCCATGTTACTCAAAAGGCAGGATTTTAGAGAATTAATTGAAAGACAAATTAAAATGTATTTTGAAATAAATACGGAATCAGTGAAAGATAAGTTTATACTATGGGATGCAATGAAAGCGTTCATTAGAGGGCAAATAATAAGTTATGTAACCAAGATGAAGAAGGACTATAATCAGGAAACAGAGCAGTTGGAAAGGGAAATAGTAAATATAGAAAAAGAATTAGCAATGAAGGAAGATACAACTAAAAGAAGAGAATTGGCAGATAAAAAAATAAAATATGAAACACTATAAACATATAAGGTGGAGAAGAACATAATGAAGACAAAACAGAAATATTATGAACTAGGGGAAAAAACGCACAAAATTCTAGCATGGCAGCTTAAGACAGAACAAGGTAAGAAAATGGTATTGGCATCAAGGAAAAAAGACAAACAAATTACATATAATCCAAAATAAATTAAGGAAAACTTTAGAGAATTCTATGAACAATTATACCAAACTGAAAACGAAGGGAAAGAAGGGAAAATAGATGAATTTCTAACTAAAATTGAACTACCAAAATTACAAATAGAGGAACAAAATAAATTAACAGAACCATTTGGAATAGTAGAAATACAAGAGATAATAAAAAAATTACCAAACAATAAAACACCAGGAGAGGATGGATTCCCAACAGAATTCTATAAAACATTTAAAGATTTATTAATTCCTCGCCTCCTGGAAGTAATCAACCAGATTGATAAAACACAAAGCTTACCAGATTCATGTAAAACAGCAATAATTATAGTAATACTAAAGCAAGGGAAAGATCCACTCGCACCAGCGTCATATAGACCAATATCTTTACTTAACACAGATTATTAGATAATAGCTAAACTAATAGCAAACAGATTAGCAGAGTATGTACCGAAAATGGTAAATCTAGACCAAACTGGATTTATTAAAAAAAGACGCACAACAGACAATATTTGTAAATTTATTAACTTAATTCATGCAATAGAAGGGAGTAAAGTGCCAACAGTAGCAGTTGCTTTAGACGCAGAGAAGGCCTTTGATAGAGTAGAATGGAATTATTTATTCAAAGTATTGCAAAAATTCAGTTTACCAGAGAAGTATATTAATTGGATTAAAGCATTATATAAGGGACCATTGGTGAAAGTGACAGTAAATGGATATGTATCAAAGCAATTTAACTTAAGCAGGTCAACACGGCAGGGATGCCCACTATCGCCTTCATTGTTCGCGTTAGCTATAGAACCACTAGCAGAATTGATAAGAACAGAAAATAATATAAAAGGGATAAAAATAAAAGACAAGGAATATAAAATCAGTTTATTTGCGGATGATGTTATAGTATACTTCACAGAACCAGAACTATCAATAAAAGAATTATATAAGAAATTGAAGGAATATGGAGAAGTGTCGGGTTACAAGATTAACGTAAATAAAAGTGAAGCAATGCCTATGAATAATGTGGATTTCTCAAAATTTAAGAAGGAATCACCATTCAGATGGCAAATGCAAGCAATAAGATACCTAGGTATACATATAAATAAAAATCTCGGCCAACTATATAAACTCAATTATTATCCACTAATGAAAAAATTACAGGACAATTTAGAGCATTGGAAAGATTTACCACTAACACTAATAGGAAGGATAAACTGTATTAAAATGAACATTTTTCCAAGGATATTATACCTATTTCAGGCATTGCCAATACACCTGACAGAGAAATTCTTCAAGGAGTTAAAGAAAATAATAAGGAAATTTTTATGGAAAGGGGGGAAACCGAGGATAACACTAGATAAATTAACAGAATGGTATAAACAAGGAGGCTTACAACTGCCAAATTTTAAAAATTATTATAGAGCCACACAATTAAGATACCTATCAGATTTTTATCAAACAAGGGAAAAGCCATATTGGACGAGATTAGAATTAGATAAAATAGGGGAAAAGATACCTGAACACATATTATATAAATGGGATGAAAAATTGGTACAACATAGAAGTTCTCCAGTATTACATCATCTACTCAATATTTGGAAGAAGGTTCATGTAGAAAGAAATAAAACAAATTATCAATTACCAAAACTAATATTGACGCAAAACAAGTTACTCCCTTTTACAATAGATAACCTTTCTTTTAGAGAATGGGAGAAAAAAGGGATCAAAAGAATAGAAAATTGTTTTTCAGGAAATAGATTATTATCTTTTGAACAAATGAAAGATAAATACAATACAACTCAAGATACAGTGCTGGCATATTACCAATTGAGATCCTACTTGAAGGACAAATTAGGAAGCAGTCTGAGGTTACCAGAGGGAAGTAACTTTGAATATGTGATTACAGATACAATGATAATCAAAAGATTTATAACAAATATGTATATTAAACTGCAAGAAAAGGAGAATGAGGAAACATGGTAAAACTAAACAAAAATGGGAACAAGATAAAGATAAAGATATAAAGATATAAAGATAAAAAAGGAAACATGGGAGAAGTTATGTTCTTGAACGATGAGAAATACAATAAATACGAGGTTACATATGATACAATATAACTGGATACACAGTTTATACATTACACCTCAAAAGTTAAATAAATGGGACCCAACAGTATCTGATAGATGTTTTCGATGTAAAAAAAGAAATGGGAACAACAATTCATGCAATCTGGACATGTGAGAAAGGAGAAAAATTTTGGGAAGATCTAAATCAAATATTAAATAAAATTACAGAAAGCAATATACCAAAGAATCCAGAGATCTTCCTCCAAAGTAACATAAAAAACAAAGAATTTGGAATTGATTTGGAGGATGTACAAAAAAGATTTGTTAAGATAGCTCTAGCCGTAGCAAAAAAATGTATTATGTCAACCTGGAAATCGGAAGATAATTTGAAAATACAACAATGGTATATAGAAATGAATAAATGTATTCCATTAGAAAAAATAACATATAGTTTAAGAAAAAATATTGAAATATTTGAACAAATATGGGAGCCTTGCATGAAACATAATAGCGAAAACCTACCGGGGACATTCACTACCTAAATTAATGAAAGGAGAAGGAAATGAAAAGAATTGACTCAGTGGAATTTCTTGTTTATTTTTATTGAATGACAACATTGTTTGACTGGTTTAATGTATCCTAGATTTTGTACTTTAAATGGACGGGAGGGGGGAGGTAGGGAGGGTGGGATGGGAGGGGGGTGGGGGGAGAAAAAGGCACTGTATATATTTGAAAAGGAAAAAGTATGTATCATGGTTAATGTGATTTATGATGTGAAAAATAAAAAATTTAAAAAAAAAGAACAGGAGTGGAGGTTGAGTGCTGCTGTGAACAGGGGGTTGGTGAATGCTGCCATGATCAATGCGTGTATACATTGTACACTGTAATGAAACCCAGATTTAGTGCGACCCTGTTTTTTTCATGATGCAATTTTTGTTTGGACCTGAACCATCTTGTTATAATGGGGTCCCACTGTATTTTATTATTAACTCACAACCTCGTGGGATACATCTATTTTGTGCTTCTAACCTGAGGTGGGACCTTTCATTTCTGACACCTTATAGTGGTCAGGAGGATCACCAACTCCAAATCACCACATCCCCTTTCCTTAAGATGTTCAATCTAGCACCATTACACTGTAATACAGTATTCATTTCAATTTAAAGTTAAACACAAACATCAGCAGCACAAACATTTTTAGAGTGCAGTTCTTTTTCTTTTAAGAGATTCAACCTGCTGGGTGCTTTGATAACACACGTGTATCTTCCCAACAACATGTGCATGTGTCAGTTTTGCTGGTTCACTACTGTCTAGCACTGGTGGTGTTTCCTCTGTCACTGTGCAGTCCGGATCTTTTGCATTTTTCTGTTCTTGTAGCATCACTCCATTTTCAGCAGACTCTTTTGATTGCTCCTCAGTATTTGACCATCCTTTGTACTGACAGTGTAGGATCTTGGATTTACTTCCTCTAGAACAGTGGCCTTCTTGTCCCAGGTGTTGGAATCTTTGAGTCTCACTGCACCATGTTGTGCCCTAAGCTTCTTGCTGACTTGCCATAATTTGCTTTTTTTCTCCATTGCAGATGGTTTTGTTTCTGTTCGACACCTTTGACATCTCTGTCTTTGTTTGGGTCTGCAGAGTCGGGAAGTGTGGTGCGCAGTTTACGTCCCATCAGGAGCTCAGCAGGTGATGTGCCAACATGTTCAAGTGGTGAACTCAGTAACTCAGCAGAGCTACATAAGGATCTGAGCCACTGTCTTGTGTTTTCTTCAGCAGCTGTTTAACTATGTGAACTCCTTTCTCTGCTTTACCATTTGACTGTGGATGTAGTGTGGTGATATGTAATTACACCACTAGGTCACCAAGGGTCATCACAGTGACCTTGTATATAAAGCAGTCCAGAGCTACAGTCTAGCCTTCCAGGTTTGTCTTGCAGAGACAAGACCTCTTAGTGTACATATTAGTTTATTAAAGCGGTCTTATACTTGCACTGCTGTTGTGGTTATTGTCAGTACAATTTAATAAACTAATATGATAGCTACTAGGATGGAAGCTGCTTCTGCTCCAACGCACATTCCCGACCACCTGAGGAATAGAATCTGGGGACAACTAGCACGCATGTGCTTCTGAGGACAGAGACGGCGAGGAACCGCTGTACTGGAATCATGGTGGAAAGCAGGGAAGACCACAGAAGTACGATAGGGCAGGAAAAAAATGGCTAAGAGTTCTGCCAGCCTGTGGGTTTGCCAGTACAGGTGCCGCCGATCCTAAACCTCGGTCTGATCAGAAAGGGGCCACTACAAGTGCGGGTGGAAGGATCTCCACAAGTCGTGCTCCTGATCGCCATGTATGTGCAGAATTCCCAACCACTCCAGAGCCAGGGAAAGCAGATACCGCTACCGTCACTCCCCCAGCAGCAGTTTCCCCAGTACCATGGAGACCTGACGCTAGAGCTGGGATCCCCCCTAAGCCCGCTGCAAATGTCCCAAAGCCAGAGACTCAGCCAACTGTCCCAAGTACCCAGGTTACTTCTCCAGCAGACACAAGCCCCATAGAGGTCCCAGAAATCCCAGAGCTGGCACACATTTCGGCTGCTGGCAGAGATGCTTTCTGAATTACGTGCTGGGTGCTGAGGCATCAGATAAAGAGCTATTAATGCTGCTGTTAGCCCAGCTGGGAGACCACCCTTACTCCCTATACAGGATGCCAGGTCCTACCAAGAGGCAATCAGCATTTTACAGAGGCATTACAGTGAGGGGGATAGCGAACTCCACTCTCGGTACAGACTCATGGCCAGGTCACAACAAGTAGGGGAGTCTGCCAGAGACTTTATACTCTCTCTGAAAGACCTGGCGAGAGGCTGCAACTTTAAAGCAGTATCAGCTCAGGAGTATGCAGAGGACTTATTAGGGACAGAATTGTTGCGGGCATAAAGTCCACTGAGACGAGACATTGATTGCTGGAGAAAGGAATGGTGGGGCTAGATGAGGCAGAGACAATTGCAGAAGCTTTAGAAAGCACCAGGAAAGAATTGGAGGCGTACTCACAGGACCCCGGGGCTGGGACAAACGTCACACTACTGGATTCTCTAGCCCCATGAAAAGAAAAGTATGCTGCCTCACAGGAATTCACAGGAGAAGCAGCACACCTTGAGGGTCCCAAATGCTTTTTCTGTGGACAAAGAAAACACCCCAGAGCCCTCTGCCCTGCCAGAGAAAATGGCTGTTCCAACTGTGGAAAACGTGGGCATTATGCAAAAGTCTGCAGAAGCCCCAAGGCCACAGCCAAGGCCCATTCTCATGCTAATGAGAGGCAGGAAAGCTCTTCTTTCTCCACAGACAAACAAGAAGAAGAAGAAGAATGCCGTGTGTAGCCGGCCATCTTGGACAAAGGCGACAAAGCAGAGGACACAGTCTTCAGGAAATGAATATGACGCTGAGTACTATCGGATGGAAGATCACGAAGGACACACCAGACTTGCTTCCCTACACATGAATCAGGCGAGTCCACACAATTTATCTGACACCACTGTGCATCAAAATTAATGATGTGAGGGTAAATTGCTTAATAGATAGTGGAAGCACTGAAAGTTTTATTGACCAGGAGTTAGTCAACTGCCTTGGCCTCCCCAAATGCCTGAGTGAGCACCAGATCCTGTTAGCAGCCAGCAGCCTTGCAGCTGAAGTAAAACAATTTTGCAGGGTTACTCTAGAAATCCAGGGCACAAAATACAAAAGGTTCAAATTACAGGAACTCCCTCACCTCTGTGTCCCAGTACTATTGGGGTTAGATTTTCAGTGCCAGTTAGAAAGCATTAAAATAGTGCACAACGAGCCTCACCCCCCACTACGCCTTACCAAGAAACAACACTGCAGCCTGTCTGTCCTGAACATAGAACCCCCTCCGTTGTTCACACACCTGACCCCAGAATGCACACCAATAGCCACAAAGAGCAGGAGGTACAGCCCGAGGGACAGAGCCTTCATTAGGACAGAAGTCCCCAGGCTACTACAGGAGGGCATTATAGAGCAGAGCACCAGCCCCTGGAGAGCCCAGGAGAAAAACTGAGCATGGTAGTGGATTACAGCCAGACAATCAACAAATTTACACAACTAGATGCCTACACCCTGCCATACATAGCAGACATGGTCAACAACATTGCACAGTATAAGGTGTTCTCCATGATAGACCTGAAGGCAGCATACCAACAACTGCCCATTAGAAACAGCGATCACACTACATGGCATTTGAGGCAGATGGCAGGCTGAATCAATTTCTGCGATTTCCCTTTGGTGTCACCTTTGGAGTGTCTGTTTCAGAGAAAAATGGACCGAATAGTAGATGAGTTCCAACTGAAAGCGGTGTTCCCCTACTTAGACAATGTGACAATCTGTGGCCACACTCAGGAGGATCATGACACAAATTTAAAATGCTTCTTCCAGGCAGGCAAGGAAAGGAACCTAACGTACAACAGGGACAAATGCGTCTTTAGCGCCAGGAAGTTGCTAATCTTGAGCTACATAGTGCAGAACGGGGAAATCAGTTCAGACCCATTCCATATGCGCCCTCTCCTAGACTCCCAGAGCCACACACGCTGAAAGCACTAAAAAGGTGTTTGGGACTGTTTGCTTACTACACCCAATAGGTCCCCAACTATGCCGACAGGGCCCACCCACTTATAAAAGCCTCAGTTTTCCCACTGTTCCCAGCAGCCACAAGAGCATTCAGGGACATTAGGGACCATATCGTTAAATCTACCAAGCGGTCCATAGATGAGTCAATCCCATTTCAAATAGAAACGGATGCATCCGATGTGGCTCTGGCAGTCACCCTAAACCAAGACGGACGACTGGTAGCCTTCTTCTCGCGAACCCTACAGGGGTCAGAAGTAAGACACTCAGCAGTAGAGAAGGAGGCCCTAGCCATTGTGGAAGCAGTAAGGCACTGGCGACATTATCTGGCGTGCAAATACTCTCATCACGGACCAACGGTCTGTGGCTTTTAAGAACAGGGGGAGAATTAAGAATGACAAAATCCTGCGCTGGTGGATTGAATTGTCTACATTTAACTACAAGATTCTATACCGCCCTGGGAGACTCCATGAGCCCTCAGATGCGCTGTCCAGAGGCACTTGTGCCATCCTTAACCACACGTCCCAGTTGCAGAACTTGCACAAATGAGCTTGGCCACCCAGGGGTCGCTAGACTGTTTCACTTCATTAAAACCCCAAACCTCCCATTTTCAGTAGAGGAAGTGAGGTCAGTGAACAAGAGCTGCCCCATCTGTGCGGAATGCAAACCGCAATTTTACCGGCCAGACAAAGCCACCCTGATAAAAGCTACCAAACCTTTTGAGCGCCTCAGCCTTGATTTTAAAGGCCAGCCCCATCCAATAATAGAAATGTCTATTTCCTAAATGTAATAGATGAATATTCCCGTTACCCCTTCACAATCCCATGTTCTGATGTATCAGCACCCACTGTTATAAAATGCCTCCAACCCATCTTCAACATATTTGGATACCCGAATTACATACACACAGACAGGGGAACTGCATTCATGAGCACAGAAGTACAGCAGTACCTGCATGAGAGAGGGATTGCTACCAACCTGCCTATTACTAGATGGCAAGAAGTGTTGCCGGAAGCCCTTACACTCTATACGTTTTTTGTTGAGTACTGCCACTAACATGACCCCACTTGAACGTATCTTTTCTTTCACAAGGAAAGCCACGACGGGCACAGTACTGCCTAAATGGATGATGACACCGGGACCTGTTCTCCTCCGGAAGCACTGCAGACCCCATAAAGCAGACTCACTGATGGATAAGTGGAGTTGAGGCACGCGAACCCTCAGTACGCCCTCGTCACATTCCCAGATGGAAGAGAAGACTCAGTGGCCACCAGGGATCTCGCGCCAGCCGGATGTGTGAACAACGTGGATGTGTGATCTACGGATCAACAAGGACCGCAGCAGCAGTCACTAGAACAGTCGTCCATCAAGTCACCCCAGAGGACTCTACCACCCATCCCGGAAATCAGGACCCTGGGTACACCCACCCCACAAAATATCACCACCCTAGACTTGATGGCAGGACCTAATCCCATACAAGAGGATCCCCAGCCCACATGGCCACATGACCAACCAGTACTTCCCACTCCCACACCTCCACCAAGAAAGGCCGAAAGGCAGACCGCACTCCCCACCCCTATACCACTACCGAGGAGGTCCAGAAGGCAACGGAACCCACAAAAAACTTACAAACAAGGGAAGGAGGACGGGATGGGGGGGGGGGGGGGTGGAGATAATTTTTTTAAGGGGGGGGTGAATTTGGTGATATGTAATTACACCACTAGGTCACCAGGGGTCATCCCGGTGGCCTATAAAGCAGTCCAGAGTTATGGTCTAGCCTTCCAGGTTTGTCTTGCAGAGACAAGACCTCTTAGTGTCCATATTAGTTTATTAAAGCTGTCTTATACTCGTACTGCAGTTGTGATTATTGTCAGTACACAGAGGACTCATGTGCACATGGACATCATCGGCCCACTACCCTTCTCGTCGAGAGGAGCAGGATACCTACTTACAATGGTGGTCAGTTTTACAAGGAGTCTGGAAGCTGCCCCAATCACGAACACATTGGCAGAGACATGCGCCAGGATGCTGATCACAATGCGGGGTGGGGGGGGGGGGGGGGCGAGATGCAGCAATGCGGGGGGGGGGGGGCGAGATGCAGGCTTCCCACACACATCACTTTGGACAGAGGGGCACATTTCACCTCGTCTCTGTGGTCAGTGCAGCTACTGGGAATCCAGTTCCACACAATGACTACGTACCCTCAATTAAACAGCCAGGTGGAATGCTTCCATAGCACCCAAAGTCAGCCTTGATGGCACGCCTCCAAAAGCCCAACTGAGTAGACAAACTCTCCTGGGGGCTACTGGGTAGCTTCATCCACCGAACTTGTTTACAGTGCACGGCTCACATTACTTGGCGAATAAACTAAAGAGAATAATAAGGAAATTCTTGTGGAAAGGGGGGAAAACCAAGGGTAGCATTAGATAAATTAACAGAGAGGTATAACCAAGATGGTTTGCAGTGACCAAACTTTAAAAATTATTATAGAGCCGCACAATTAAGGTATTTATCAGATTTTTACCAGACAAGGGAAAAACCAGACTGGACTAAGATAGAACTAGATAAAATGGGGAGAAGGTACTTTATAAGTGGGATGAAAAGCTGGTCCAATATAAAAGCTCACCAGTATTGCATCATTTACTTAATACATGGAAGAAGATCCACTTAGAAAGGAAAAAAAAACGAATTACCAAATACCAAAATTGTTATTGACACAAAACCCACTAATCCCTTTTACAATAGATAACTTTTTCTTTAGAGAATGGGAGAGAAAAGGAATCAAAAGAATAGAAAATTGTTTTTTGGGAAATAATTTATTAACATTTGAACAGTTGAAGTACAAATATGGAATAACTCATGGTACAATGTTTGCATATCATCAACTGAAAGCTTATTTAAAGGATAAATTGGGAAACAGACCGAGATTACCAGAAGGAAGCCGCTTTGAATATGTGATTACAGACATAATGATAATTAAAAGATTTATAACAAACATGTACATTAAGCTGCAAGATAAGGAAAATGATGAAATAAGCTATAAACCTAAAAAAAAAGCGGGAAAAGGATTTAAACAAAGATAAAAAATGAAGCATGGGAAAAGTTATGTTCTGGAACTATGAAGAATACAATAAACACAAGGTTACGCATGATACAGTATAATTGGTTACACAGGTTATATATCACGCCTCAAAAGTTAAAAGAATGGGATCCAACATTATCAGATAGATGTTTTCGCTGTAACAACAGTACATGCAATTTGGGCATGTACGAAAGTGAAAATGTTTTGGGAAGATCTAAATCAGATATTAAATAAAATCACAAAAAATAACATACCAAAAAATCCAGAGATCTTTCTTTTAAGTAACATAAGAAGTAAAGAATTAGGCATCAAATTGGATAAAGCGCAAAAAAAATTCATTATGATAGCCTTGGCAGTCGCAAAAAACTGTATAATGTCAACTTGGAAAATGGAAGAGAGCCTGAGAATAGAGCAATAGTACATGGAAATGAATAAATGTATTCCATTCGATAAAATAACATAATTTTTTTAAAAAGTCACATTATTTGATCAAATTTGGGAACCATACATGAAACGTAACAGAGAGGGCTTGCCTCGGACCTCCGCCCCCTAAAATAATAAGAAGACAAAATGACTTGATTCAGTATGTAAAATTAGTTGACACATTTTTCTTGTTTATTTTTCATTGCGTGAAGACATTGTTTCATGGTTTTATTATATTGTACATGTTGAATATTTATTAGTTTTGGAAGGGGTGGGGAGGAAAAAAGGGAGAAAATGCCACTGTGTATATTTAATGAGAAAAGTTTGTATATATTTTGGTTGATATGGTTCACAGTGCGAAAAATAAAAAATTATATAAAAAAAAACAAGGTGACAATCCATGGAGAAGATTATAATAAAAGGCACCAACAAGAGAGAGTACAATACCGGATCTTATTTTAGGGAACAAGACAGGACAGGTGACAGAAGTATGTGTAGGGGAACATTTTGGGTCCAGTGATCATAATGCCATTAGTTTCAAATTTATTATGGAGAAAGAAAGGACTGGGCCTCAGGTTGAGATTCTAAATTAGAGGAAGGCCAATTTTGAGGAAATGAGATAGGATTGAGAATGCGTGGATTGGGATGCTGATTTTGGGCAAGGATGTGTGAGGTAAGTGGAGGACATTCCAAGGTGAAATTCTGAGAGTACAGAGACTGTACGTTCCTGTTAGGATCAAAGGCAAGGTTAAAAGACTTTTGAGGGATATTGGGGATCTAATTTGGAAGGTGTATAACAGATATAGGCAGCATGAAGCAAATGAGGTACTTGAGGACTATAAAGCAAATACAAGGAAAAACCTCAAGAAAGAAATCAGGAAGGCTAAAAGAAGACATGAAGTTGCTTTGGGAGACGATGTGAAGGAGAACCCTAAGGGGTTCTACAGGTTTATTAAGAGCAAAAGGATAATAAGGAACAAAATTGGCCCCCTTGACTATCAGAGTGGTTGCCTTTGAACGGAGTCAAAAGAGATGGGGGAGATCTTAAATTTTTTTTTTCATCAGTATTCACTCAGGAAAAGGGCACAGAGGCCTGGGAAGTAAGGAAAACAAGCAATGAGGTCATGGAACCTATAAAGATTAAAGAGGAGGAGGTGCTTGCTGCCTTAAAGCAAACAAGGATGGATAAATCCTCAGGACCTGACAAGATATTCCCTCAGACCTTGAGGAAGGCTAGTGTAGAAATTGCAGAGGCCCTGGCAGAAATATTTAAAATATCCTTAGCCACAGATGTGGTGCCAGAGGATTGGAGGATATCTCACGTTGTTCTGTTGTTTAAAAAAGACTCCAAAAATAGACCTGGAAATTATAGACCAGTGAGCCTGAGATCAGTAGTAGGTAAATTATTGGAATGTGTTCTAAGTGATCGAATATATAATTATTTGGATAGCCAGGGACTGATTAGGGATAGTCAACATGGCTTTGTGCGTGGTAGGTCATGTTTAACCTATCTTGTAGAGTTTTGTGAGGAGATTATCAGGAAAGATGATGAAGAAAAGGCTGTGGATGTTGGCTATATATTGTCTTTAGTAAGGCCTTTGACAAGGTCGCACATGAGAGGCAAGTCAAGAAGATCCTGGTACTAGTCTATTCATGGTGAAATAGTGAACTGGATTCAACAATGGCTGGACGGAAGAAGCCAAAGAGTAGTGGTGGATGATTGTTTCTCAGACTGGAGGCATGTGACTAGTGGTGTGCTCAGGGATCACTGGTGGGACATTGTTGTTTGTCATCTATATCAATGATCTGGGTGATAATGTGGCAAATAATTGGAGGTGTTGTGGGCAGCGAGGATGGTTTTCAAAGCTTGCAAAGGGATCTGGACCAGCTTGGAAAATGGGCTGAAAAATGACAGATGGAATTTAATGCAGACAATTGAATAGAACAATGATTGTAAAGAGAGCTTTTGGCATATTGGCCTTCATAAATCAAAGTAATGAGTACAAGATTTGGGATATTATGTTAAAGTTGTAAAAGACATTGGTGAGGCCAAATTTGGAGTATTGCATGCAGTTTTGGTCACCTAACTACAGGAAAGATATCAATAAGATAGAAAGAGTGCAAAGAAGATATGCTAGGATGCTGCTTGGACTTCAAAAACTGAAGTTACAGGGTAAGGTTAAAAAGGTTAGGACTTTATTCCCTGGTGAATAAAAGAATGAGGGTGATTTGATAGAGGTATTTAAAATGATGAGGGGGACAGACAGAGTAAATATAGATAGGCTTTTTCCACTGAGGGCAGGTGAAATACAAACCATAGGACGTTGGTTAAGAGTGAAATGGGAAAAGTTTAGGGGGAACGTGAGTGGGGACCTTTTCCAGAGAGTGGTGGGAGTGTGGAACAAGGAGCTGCCAGCTGAAGTGGTGAACGCAGGCTCAATTTTAACATTTAAGAGGAATTTGGACAGGTACATGGATGAGGGGGGTATGGAGGACTATCGACTTGTGCAGGTCAGTGGGATTAGACAAAAAAATGGTTCAGCACCAACTAGAAGGGCTGAATGGGGCCACTTCTGTGCTGTAACGTTCTATGGTTACCATGATGTATGTCTAACTTAAAAAATGTTAAATTAGTAAATTTCATGGAAATAAAAGAATAAATACATTAGAATGAAAGATGATAAATATTTGCAGAAATCCTACTTGACCAATATTGATCTCAACCCTTTCTCTTGCCATTCCCTCAAAACCTCTAATTTTTCAAATGTTTAGTTACAGGATCAACATATGCAAACGATCGGTCGGCAAGGACAAGTTGGGCTGAAGGGCTGTTTCTGTGCTCCAGGACTCCATAATTCTTTCTCCACCTTAAATACATCTAATAATCCAGCCTCCACAACCCTCAGGGGAAGAGAATTCCAGAGAAATTTCTGCACACCTCAGCTTCACAATCAGAATTTATTGTCATGAACAAGTCACAAAATTTGCTGTTTTATGGCAGTGTCTTTGGTTCATTGATTATTCAGGAATCTGATGATAGGAGGGATGAAGCTGTCCTTGTGCTGCTTAGAGCTCGTCTTTAGGCTCCTGTATCTTTTTCCCGATGGTAGCAGAGTGAAGAGGGCATGGCCTGGGTGGTGGGGGGGTCTTTGAGGATAGAGGCTGCTGTTTTTAAGATACCACTCATGTAGATATCCTCGATGGAGTGAAGTCTGGTGCCTGTGATGTCGCAGACCGAGTTAAAAACCCTCTGGAGTTTTATTCTTGTCCTGAGAGTTGGCGCCTCCATACCAGGCAGTGACGCAATCAGCCAGAATGTTCTCTATGGTACACTTGTAAAAGTTATCAAGAGTCTTCGGTGACATACTGAATCTCCTCAAACACCTCACAAAGTATAGCTGCTGACGGGCCTTCTTAGTAATTGCATCAACATGGAGGCTGAAAGACAGATCCTCGGAGATGTTGACACCCAGGAATTTGAAGTTCTTGTCCCTCTCAATTACTGAGCCCTCAATGAGGACTGGGTTGTGTTCCCCTGACTTTCTCCTGAAGTCCACAATCATTTCCTTGGTTTTGCTAACATTGAGCACAAGGTTGTTGAAATTACATCAACCAACAAGCTGATCTATCTCCCTTTTGTACACTTCATCATTGCCATTTGTGATTCTGCTGTTAACTGTGGTGTCATCTGCAAATTTGTAGATAGCATTGGAATTATGCTTGCATAATGAGTAGATTGGTGGGCTGAGCATGCATCCTGTGTTGATAATCAGTGAGGACAAGACGTTGTTTCCAATTTGTACTAACTGTGGTCTTGCGATAAGAAAATCAAGGTTTGAGGGGGCGTGGCATGATGGTGTAGGGAGAAGATGTGGAAAAATATCTCACCCTGGCAGAACTACTCAAAACCCGTTTTACAACTTTTAAAAAAATTTCTGAAACTTAAAAATACTGGTAAACTCTTTTACTTTGCAACTGTAGGCTCTTTCAGGTGGCCAGAATACCCCGAAGTAAAGCTGCATATTCTACCTCTATGCAGCTGTCGGGGTACCCACCTGAAAGAGCTTAACGCACCACCGAGGCGCACTCACCAACTCTTCTCTGTGGATCGGCAAAGTTCCCCAATGCACCTGAATGCAGCCACCTGAAAGCGGCTGCTAAGGGCGGGCTGATGACACTATCAGCCGGTGACCCAACTCCCTGCTGCCTGACAACCCCCCTCCCCGCTGCCCCTGCCCCAACGTTCCTCCATCGGCCGCCCCTGCCCCGACGTCCCCTGCCGGCTGCCCCTGTCCCGATGTCCCCTGCCGGCCGCCCCTGCCCCAACATACTGCTGACCTCCCCTTCCCAGAGGCAGAGTCTGTCAGGCAGCGGGATGGAGGGCTTCAGGCAGCAGGGAGGGGGGCTGACAGGCAGTGGGGATGGGGGTGTCTGTCAGGCAGCGTGGTGGAGGGCGTCTATTGGGCAGCTGGGAGGCTGGCTTCAGGCACGGGGTGGGGATGGCAGACAGGGGACATTGGGGCAGGGGGAGTCGGCGGGGGGTGGCTGGTGCAGGGTGTCACAGACCAGTTGGCTGCTCCTGCACTGGGCCCGCACTCTGCTGCTCAAAATGCAGCATAGTAATGGTGGTCTTCACTACCCATAAACCCCCACACAGTTCCAGCTGCATAGGGGTTTATGGGTAGGGAAGACCGCCATTGTTATGCTGCTTATTTATGATGGGTGATAGCGTCGCCTCTGAAAAACAGGTCCTTTCAGGTGGGCTGTAGCAGCCTTTTAGGGCTGCCACCTGAGAGGCGGAGGATGCACCCGAGGATGCACCTGAAAGCGGCTTATGAGGAAGATTAAAGTACAAATGGTGAAAAAAACGACAATTAAACAGTCTGGAACTATGGAAGAAACTCAGTCTACTGGACAAAGAGAGCCTCCAGCCTCGATTTCAGCTCCATCCCAGCCCCAGCGATCATCTGTGGGAAAGATGCATGCAACGCTGGCGCCGGCCTTGTGTGCCGCAATGCAAGATGGAGCCGGGGATCAACAGCAATCCTCCCCAGAACAAGAGGACTCACCGTGCATGTGCAAAACATTTGAAATTGCCCGATCTCCACCAGCCTAGTGATTCTGGGCTGAGGGCGGGGGGGGGGGGGGGGGGGGGAGGGGGGGGGGGGGAGTTGTTACCCACAGTCGGACGGCCCCGATCTCCGTAACAATGGAGGAGGAGAAAGAAGAGGAGATCACTGGATTAGCTGAAGAGGAGGAACAACTTCTGGAGGAGGCAGAAAGTTTGGCTGAGGGTAGGCCTGAAATGAGAAAGACTTTTAAGTTTAATTCAGATCCAAAACAAATCCTGCTTTGTTTGATATATCAAAACAAACAGAGAATCTGGCCGTACCAAAGAGCCAGGGATTTGCAGTGTATCAAGGAGCAATTTAACAAGATGAAGGACGCAATGTCAGATATAAGGAGTGAAATATCTACTATTAAAATGGATGTTAACAAGTGTTTGAGAGCTGTGGATAAGGTTCAAGATAATTTTAAAAAGATTGAAGAGGCATTTCTTAATTGTAAAGATGAAGTGGAACAATATAAAGAAAGAATGGATCAGATGGAAGACTCGTTTATGGGTTGGGAGATCCAGAACGCAGATTTGTTGAAGAAGATCAGTGTTTTGGAAAATCCAGAGTCAGAGAAATAATGTTAAGATTGTGGGTCTTCAAGAAGATTTTGAAGGTTCAGATTCCTGAGGTCTTGAGGGGCAAGCTCCTTTCCTGATGGCTTGGAATTGGACAGAGCTCATCGGGATTAGAAGGAAAACGCTTCCGGGTCAAGTGCCACGATCTGTCCTGATCGCTACCTACATTATCAGGATCGACAGACGATTTTGAGACTTGCAGTACAGAATGCCAGACGTAATCAGGGCCCTTTGATTGTTAAGAATAACAGAGTGTATTTTTCTATGCTGATTTAAGTCAAGCTATTATTAAATATCATAAAGAATTTAATTCAACCAAAGCTGTGTTGTGTAAGAAAGGTTATAAGTTTGCTTTCCGTTATCCTGCTGTGTTGAAGGTTTTCTACGGGGATTATCAGACTCGGTTTTTTGATAATGATGTTGCTCTTACCTTTGCTAATTCCTTACCAGTTCATAAGCAGGGTCAAGATCAGTTTCGTCAACGGTCTGTGGTGATTCTACTCACTGGTGTGGGTGCGGACTGCACCAGGTGACAACATCAGAGTGGGTAACACTAAAGCGACTGTCCATAAAATTTTTGAGCAATGTTTCAGCAGAAATTTATTATTTTTTTAATAAAAATATCCCTGTAGTTAGTTATAACAACAAAAATATTTTTTTTTGTCAGCCCAGCTTACATGCATTAAAATATCTACAAGGCTAATTTACTTTTTGAACTTTCTAATGGGCTTCGGTCAGAGCTGTCATTATTACTCAATTACAATGTCGCTTTGAATCGCGTGGTTTCGTCTGCACGCGCCACAAGCATGTGCTGTTGTTTTCATTGCTGCTGCGCGTATGTTATTGTAATTTAAAGGTGCAGTTTTAATTTTTACAGTTGTTTATTTCACTACTATTGCCATTACATTCAGTGATAGCCGGGAATTACAATTTACGAGTAACATTAATGCAAAAACATCACTAAGGATTCTGTATAGTCTGGTGCAGGAGGAGGGGTGGTGGAGTTGATAGCATGAGTAACCACACTAGGTGACACCAACCCAAGTGACACCACGGATTCCACTCACTAGTAAAATAATGCTGTCCTTGCATTGTTCTTAATTGTTTTTTCCTCTCTCACATGATGCCTTTGATTTTTTTTTGTACTCACACATGTTGCACTCAAAGCTAGGCTTACCTGAATGGATAGCACACAAAACAAAGTGTTTCTCTATACCTTGATGGATGTGACAACAAACAATTCAATTAAAAGCAGAGATTAAAGTGCCAAGCAGTCTGACACACAAGTGCAGGAGCAATAGAGTTTTCCTTTGACACTGGAGAGACTGAGTCGAGGACAACTCTGCAGCCTCTTGTTGGTGTGTGAAACAGAGGGCCACTTTATTGGTCAAGCAGGAAGAGGTCAAAGGTTCCCCCCCCCCACCCCCCCCCCCCCCCCCCCCCCCCCGTGTCATTGAATTTCATAGCTGCCTACATCAACTGAAGTCTCCTTACAATTGGTTATCTGGAGTCACATCAGCTAGTACCTGGATCAGCCCCAAGGTCCCGACCAATTGTGGTCTGGCCACTCTCCCTCTCTCTTCTATGTCCTCTTGCTGAGGTAACGACCTGAGGCGTTCCAGACTGGGGGTCACATACAGTGCTGGAGAACTAATGTATTGGGAGGTGTGTAGATGGGTAAGGGCCTCTCTTTCTCATGCACCTCAAAGGGAGCCATTTGACCAAGGTAGTAATCTCTGGATTGCTGCCCCTGCCACGAGCTAGTGAGGGTAGAAATAGGAGGATGTGGAGGATGAATGCGTGGCTAAAGAGATGGTGCAGGGGGCAAGGGATAAGATTTCTGGATCATTGGGATCTCTTCTGGGGAAGGTCGGACCTGTACAAGAGGGACGGACTCCACTTGAACTGGAGGGGGACCAATGTGCTGGCAAGTAGATTTGCTAGAGCTGTGGGGGTAGGTTTAAACTAGTTTGGCAGGGGGGTGGGGAACAGAGGGTGAGAGCAGTGTCCAGGGAGTATGGCCACCTAGCTAGGAATAAAAAAGATAAGAAAGGTAGGATGGAGATTAGGGTAGAAGGTAAAAAAGAGAATATATGTGAGGGTCATTCTCTGAGATGCATATATTTTAATGCAAGAAGCATAGTGAACAAGGTAGATGAGCTGAGAGCATGGATAGATACTTGGGGTCACGATATTGTGGCAATTAGTGAGACCTGGCTACAGGAGGGGCAGGACTGGCAACTTAATGTTCCGGGATACATTTGTTTTAGATGTGATAGATCAGGGGGTAAAAAAGGAGGAGGAGTTGCTCTGCTTGTTAGGGAGGATATTGCTGCCGTGAGATGGCAGGATGGTATGGAGGGATCGACCAGTGAGGCTGTTTGGGTGGAATTGAGAGGTGGAGGTGGCAAGAGGGTGCTAATAGGGGTGTATTACAGACCACCAAATGGGCCAAGGGAATTAGAGGAACAAATTTGTAGGGAGATAACGTATCAGGGTGGGGACGTCCCCGCGCTGGCTGTCCCAGCTGACAGCCAGCCATCCTGAATTGACAGCCCAAGGGACAGGAGCCGGAGTGCGCTCAGAGCCGCATCCTGTGCAGCTGTCCTATCAGGTGGCCAGCGTTGCGCTTTAAACGCTGCCACCTGATCTGCAATTTAAAGGGCCGCTTCTGCTTCTTCAGGTGCATTCTTAGCACAGAATGCACCTGAAAAAGCCTAAAGATGAAGATACATCACCAACGTTTCGGGCTTGAGCCCTTCATCAAGGTGTGGGGGAGCGTGAGAGATGCCTGAACAAAAGGGGGAAGGAGGGAGGGGGAGGTGGTGAGGGTGGGAGATGGTAGGTGGAGAGGGGGAGGTGGGGGAGAAACACCGCAGTATCTAGGCTTGGTGGAGAGAGAAAACAAGAAGGAACTGGAATAACTAGTTAATGGGAGGGGAGGGGAGGGGAGGGAAAGCAAGCTGATGTGGAATGCAGTGAACTCAATATTCATGTCCTGGGGTTAGAGGGTGCCCAGATGAAAAATGAGATGTTCCTCCAATCTGCGGGTGGTCAGGGTGGGGTAGTGTGAAAGGCCATGGACAGACATGTGAGCTTGAGAGTATGACTCAGAATTGAAATGTTTGGCTATGCGGAGATGGCTTTTGCTGCAGACAGAGAGGAATTGCTGGGCGAAGCGATCTAATCTCCAACTGGTCTCTCCGATGTAGAGAAGACCACAGAGGGTGCACCAGATGCAGTAAATGTGTTGTTTGGAGGTACAGATGAAGTGTTGCTTCACTTGAAAGCCCTGTTTGGGACCTCAAACCATGGTGAGGGAAGATGTGTGGGTGCAGGTTTTACACCTCCTATGACCACAGTCCAAGGTGCTGGGCGGGGGAGGGGGGGTTGGGTAATGGATTGGTAGGGAAGAGTTGGGGGATTTTCCCTGTGTAGCCTTGGAGCCTTTGCTCCGCTGGGACCAAGGAAAGCTGCCTCAGGACCTTCATGATGCCATCATCACCCTGTACAAAAACAAAGGCGAGAAATCAGACTGCTCAAACTACAGGGGAATCACGTTGCTCTCCATTGCAGGCAAAATCTTCGCTAGGATTCTACTAAATAGAATAATACCTAGTGTCGCTGAGAATATTCTCCCAGAATCACAGTGCGGCTTTCGCGCTAACAGAGGAACCACTGACATGGTCTTTGCCCTCAGACAGCTCCAAGAAAAGTTCAGAGAACAAAACAAAGGACTCTACATCACCTTTGTTGACCTCACCAAAGCCTTCGACACCGTGAGCAGGAAAGGGCTTTGGCAAATACTAGAGCGCATCGGATGCCCCCCTAAGTTCCTCAACATGGTTATCCAACTGCACGTAAACCAACAAGGTCGGGTCAGATATAGCAATGAGCTCTCTGAACCCTTCTCCATTAACAATGGCGTGAAGCAAGGCTGCGTTCTCACACCAACCCTCTTTTCAATCTTCTCCAGCATGATGCTGAAACAAGCCATGAAAGACCTCAACAATGAAGACGCTGTTTACATCCGGTACCGCACGGATGGCAGTCTCTTCAATCTGAGGCGCCTGCAAGCTCACACCAAGACACAAGAGCAACTTGTCCATGAACTACTCTTTGCAGACGATGCCGCTTTAGTTGCGCATTCAGAGCCAGCTCTCCAGCGCATGACGTCCTGTTTTGCGAAAACTGCCAAAATGTTTGGCCTGGAAGTCAGCCTGAAGAAAACTGAGGTCCTCCATCAGCCAGCTCCCCACCATGACTACAAGCCCCCCCACATCTCCATTGGGCAAACAGAACTCAAAACGGTCAACCAGTTTACCTACCTCGGCTGCACCATTTCATCTGATGCAAGGATCGACAAAGAGATAGTCAACAGACTCGCCAAGGCAAATAGCGCCTTTGGAAGACTACACAAAAGAGTTTGGAAAAACAACCACCTGAAGAAACACACAAAGATCAGCGTGTAGAGAGCTGTTGTCATACCCACGCTCCTGTTTGGCTCCGAATCATGGGTCCTCTACCGGCATCACCTACGGCTCCTAGAACGCTTCCATCAGCGTTGTCTCCGCTCCATCCTCAACATTCATTGGAAAGACTTCATCACCAACATCGAAGTACTCAAGCTGGCAGAGTCCGCAAGCATCGAATCTATGCTGCTGAAGACCCAACTGCGCTGGGTGGGTCACGTCTCCAGAATGGAGGACCATCGCCTTCCCAAAATCGTGTTATATGGCGAGTTCTTCACTGGCCACCGAGACAGAGGTGCACTAAAGAAGAGGTACAAGGACTGCTTAAATAAATCTCTTGATGCCTGCCACATTAACCACCACCAGTGGGCTGATATCGCCTCCAACTGTGCATCTTGGTGCCTCACAGTTCGGCGGGCAGCAACCTCCTTTGAAGAAGACCACAGAGCCCACCTCACTGACAAAAGACAAAGGAGGAAAAACCCAACACCCAACCCCAACCCACTAATTTTCCCTTGTAACCGCGCCTGCCTGTCCCGCATCGGACTTGTCAGTCACCAACGAGCCTGCAGCAGACATGGACATACCCCTCCATAAATCTTCGTCCGCGAAGCCAAGCCAAAGAAGGAGCCTTGGAGAATGTTTTGCTGCACAAAACCCACAAACAGGCAGGCATAGCTAGGACCCATGGCTACTCTTTTAATCTGGAGGCAGTGGGATGAATTAAATGAAAAATTGTTAAGGGAAGACCCCCCCAACTCTTCCTCCAGTACATCGACGACTAAATCGGGGCAGCCTCATGCACCTGTGATGAGCTCATCAATTTCATCAATTTCGTGGCCAATTTCTACCTGGACCTCAAACTCACCTTGTCCATCTCCAATGACTCTTTCTCTTTTCTGGATCTCTCTGTCTCCATCTCAGAAGACAGAATATCCACTGACATTTATTACAAATCCTTTAACTCCCACAACTACCTGGACTACTTACCCTCACATGCTGTCCCCTGCAAGGACTCCATCCCCTTCTCTCAATTTCTCTGTCTCCACCACATCTGCTCCTAAGATGAGGTCTTCTAGTCCAGAGCTTCTGAAATGTCTGCCTTCTTTCACAAACATCTCCACATCTGCCTTCTTCCACAAACATCTTCTTCCCCTCCACCACATCTCCTACATTCTCCGCTCATCTGCTGTAGCCCCCCCACCCCTATAAACAATAAACACAGAATCCCCCTCATCCTCACCTACCACACCACCAGCCTCCGCATCCAACACATTATCCGCTGGAATTTCTGGCACTTACTACAGGACCCCACCGCCAGACACATTTTTCCTTCTCCTCCCCTCTCAGCCTTCTATAGGCACTGCTCCCTCCCCACCCAGCGTTCCCCGCAGCACCTTGAACTGTGGTTGTAGGAGGTGTAATACCTGCACCCACACATTTTCCCTCACCATGGTCTGAGGTCCCAAACAGGGCTTTCAAATGAAGCAACACTTCACTTGTACCTCCAAACAACTCAATTATTGCATCCGGTGCACCTCTGTGGCCTTCTCTATATTGGAGAGACCAGTCAGAGATTAGATCGCTTCGCCCAGCACCTCCTCTCTGTCTGTAGCAAAAGCCATCTCCCCATAGCCAAACATTTCAATTCTACGTCACACCCTCAAGCTCACATGTCTGTCCATGGCCTTTCACACTACCCCACCTTGACCACCTACAGATTGGAGGAACAATCTCGATTTTCATCTGGGCACCCTCCAACCCCAGGGCATGAACACTGTTCACTGCATCCCACTTATCAGCTTGCTTCCACCCCACCCCCCCCCCCCCACCCCCGGCCCCCAACCAGTTAATCCAGTTCCTACTTCCTTTCTCTCTCCACCTAGCCTAAATCCCTTCTCCCACCTGCGGTATACCCCCCCTCTCCCATCCTCACCAACCCCCCCCCCCACCTTTTTGTTCAGACATCTCTCATGTTCCCCCAGACCGGACAGAATGAAGGGCTCAAGCCTTTATATAAAGGCAATATCTGACCTGCTGAGTTTCTCCAGCATTTGTGTTCTTTTTCACTTAATCTCAGTGTCAACAGAATCCTGTGTTTGACCCCTGCACAACACAGATGTAATTTAAAATGCCAGAGCTCTGACATGCTGTTGGGGGGATGGGGGGGGGGAAGAGAGAGAGAGAGAGAGAGAGAGAGAGTTTGTGTTGCTGCAGAGAGAGGAACAAACTGGCTTGGTCTGGATCCTTCTGGCCGCCTTCAGAATGTTCATCCCTTTTAAAATGCCCAACATTCTAAACTGCCTCCCAGACCACGACTCATGGTCTGGGCCTTCTTCCACTCCACAGCACCACAGTTTATCGTGCAAGTCCAGAAATTTTTAGATCATTTTCTGCACATGCTCAGTCCGTCTCCCACTCTCTCAGCAATCCACCTTCACCTTGGCAAACTGTCACTTTTTAACATAAAACCACACAACACAATACACAACACAGAACTCTGTAACAGGTGTCTCCAGCTGGCAGCTTGGGCACATTGTAAGAGTGGACAGCTGGAAATGGTTGGCACTCAACAGCACAGAGACAGTTTCTTCCCAACCGCCATCGGATCCTGAACAATCAATGAACCAAAGACACTGCCTTATTTTTCATGCACTATTATTTTTGTTTTTTATAGTAATGTTGTGAGATGATTATAATATGAATGTTTGGACTATGACGCTGCCGCAAAATACCAAATTTCATGACTTGTTCATGACAATAAATTCTGATTCTGATTCTGAGTGGCCTATGAGTACACTAGCAGAGCCAATAAATCAGACTGCTGCATTTACATGAGCATCCCTACACACAATACTGAAGGATTGCTGCTGAGCAGACAACTCTGCAGTCTAATGTATATGTGAAGGATATTGCAGCACTAAACTATCTCTCAATGCCCACTTTATTCACTTCCTTTCTTGTTTCACCCCTTCCTCTCTGTTCATCCAGCTCCCCCTCCTCCTGTTACATCGCAGCACAACTGCCTGAGTGGATATCAAGCAGTGTGCTCCTCCTCAGTCTATCCATGAGGGACCTGAACATGTTGCCTGAGCAGCGACTGCACCAAACTTCAGAGTGCCTCTCAGTACTTGTCCAGGACCTTGGAATGTGTCAGTCCAGGTTAAAGCAGGATTCAAGTGAGAATGGCCCAGCATGGACGTACGTGGTGGGCCAAAGGGACTGTTTCTATCCTCAATCACTCACAAAAGCGGACACTTCAGGGTGCAGTGCTGGCTTACACTAGCATTGAGGAATCTTTGCAGAAAACACAAACATGCTGGAGAAACTCAGCAGGTCCAGAGGAAGTAAAGGATAACCAATGTTTCGGGACTAGGCCCTTTGTTGAGGTATGAGCAAAAACAAGTAGGGGCCTGAATAAAAAGATGGGGGGAGGAGAGTAGAGATGGGAGGAAGGGGCAGGGGAGGAGCACGGGTTAACTGGTAAGGGGTCATAAGTGGATAAAGGTGGGAGAGTAGAAGAGAAAAAAGAAGTGACAAGGGAGAAGAGAGCTCTGATAGGAGGTGGAAGGGAAGTGAGTGAAGAACTAGAGCACACATGTCAAACTCTGGCCCGTGGGCCAAATTTGGCCCGCGATATAATTATATTTGGCCCGCAAGATCATATTAAATATATATTAGAGTTGGCCCGCTGGCCGCCGCGCCAGTATAGCGCATGCACACTGAAGGTGAAAATGAAGACGCCGGAGGTGTGGAGGGATCTCAGAGTCCCGAATCCTGGGGATTGGAGCGCCGCACTCAGCCCGCCCGGCTCCCGGACACACAGACGCGGCTGGAGTTGGGGACCATCCTCGCTGGGTCTGCGCTTCAGCGGCGACGCCGGACCGAACGTCTCGTTGGCGACGCCTTCCCCCTCGCTCCGTGCGCGGCGGACCCTGTCTCCCGCTCCTTTTGTGGGAGACGAGCCCGGCGCCGTGAGATCGCAGTTTAATCCCTCTCCAACCATGGGAGGGGGGGGTGGGAGCAACGCGCTCTTCTCAGCCAATTCCTCCACCGCCCCGGACGCCGGCGTTTCAACGGGGAGTTCGGGTGCCTTTGTCAGGCGACCGACCTGTTGGTCCAAGACAAGGGGAGAGTGTACAAACTCCACACAGACAGCACCTGAACTCGGGTGAATGTGGAGCTGCGACCCCACATTCCACATCAGGACTGTGTGTAAGATTGGGAGCAGTGAGACGGAAGCCTATTTTGTTCCTGTGATTTAAGCCTTTCTTGGGGTGGGGGGGGGGGCGTCCTTCTCTGACCACTTGCCTAACAATTAACCTAATCAGATGTGGAGTAACCACAATACAACAGTTCTCAACCTTTTTCTTTCCACTCGCGTCCCTGTGCCATTGGTGCTCTAGCACCAAGGGATTGCTTAAGGTGGTCTGTGGGTGGAAAGAAAAAGTTTGAAGACCACTGCTTTAATCATCCCTCATTGACTCGTCATGTGCACGGTTTCAGAGCTCCAAAGGAAATGGGCCAATGAAATGACAATGACAATGAAAGAGTTTATCCAAAACTATTATTAAACATTTATTTTAATAAGAAAAAGTTTAACATTACATATGTTGAAAGAAGAGAAAACTTGCAGATGTTGTTGAAAATTTTCAATAAATATTTAGTTTGGCTCTCGACTTAGTCCAAGTTTTTAATTTTGGCCCTCCGTGAATTTGAGTTTGACACCCCTGAACTAGAGGAAAGGAGACTAAGGGATAGGGAAAGTGTGAGTAATGGAAATTGGAAGAAGTCAGTGTTTTTGCTGTCTGGTTGCAGAGTGCCCAGACAGAATATTAAATATTCCTCCAGTTTATCATGTATGACCTTGAACAATCCTGCTTGTTTATTTTTTTGTTGGGAAAGAGCAAAGTTTTTGAAGGTTGGTGGCAGAGGGAGTTTACTGTGGGTGATTGAACTGAAGCTCACAGTACTATCCTCTCTAAGAAAACACCTCAGTGAGCCTGCATTCCCAATCCTTCTGAACTTGTACAACTCTTTGTGCAAAGCTATATTCCCCTCCCAGGGGATGTAGCCTTATTTGTTTCCCCTCCAGCCCGTCAAGATCTATTTGGAATGCTCTGTTTTCTTATTCCTTGGGGAGAGTAGTGCAAGTGTGAACTTGAATAGATAAACACTGAATAGAAAAAGCATTTTACTGTTTACATTTGACTCAAAGTCTAACAATTTAGTGCACATTTCCAGGAGGCTTAGCAGAAAATTCATCTCAATTTTTCAACAGGATTTGTTTTTAACACAGAACTTAGAACATGACAGCACAGTACAGGCCCTTCAGCCCAGTGTTGTCCCAATCCAGAGCCTCTCTTTTTTAGGTTCTGTCTATATGAAGACAGAAGGAGCATCAACAACTGTAATGGAGAGAGTGGAGAGCACCAAGGTTCCTTGGTTTTCACTTAACTAGTGACCTATTGTGGACACACTACATCTCCTCACTTATCAGGAAGGGACAACAGACGACTGCACTTCTGAGACCAGCACCATTATGTCAACCTTCTATAGCAGCTCAGGTAGTAAAACACAGGACTCTGTTCACACCATGGTTAAGTGAAAAACTCACACAAATGCTGGAGCAACTCAGCAGGCCAAACAGTGCCTTGAGCCCTTCATCAAGGTGTGGGGGAACATGAGAGATGTCTGAACAAAAGGGGATGGGGAGGGTAGGAGAAGATAGGTGGGGGGAGGACCGCAAGAGTGGGGGGGGGGAGGGAGGAGTCTAGACTAGATGGAGAGAGAAAGGAAGTAGGAACTGCAATAACTAGTTAAATTTGGGTGGAGGGGGAAAAAGCAAATTGATTAGTGGAATGCAGTGAACTCGAACTCACTGTTCATGCCCTGGGGTTGGAGGGTGCCCAGACGAAAAATGAGGTGTTGTTCCTCCAATCTGCAGGTGGTCAGTGTGGGGTAGTGTGAAAGGCCATCTATCAAGAGCAACTGGCTGTGTAGCATGGTTGCTGCAGAGAAATGGTCACTGAAGTCTCCTTTATCTCACCCCCTTCCATTGACATGATCTAGCAGGAATATTGTCTGAAGCGGGCACACAAAATCATTGAGGAGCTTTCAGCTGCTACCATCAGGCAAGAGATGAGGAACGGTTTTTCCACGAGCATTGAGAATGCTGATCGACCAAAGGAACTGCTCACACTCACCATATGAGACTCTCATTTGTACAAAACAAAATCTATTTATTTATTTTTATAGATAAAATACTTGTCCTGCATAAGTATTATTTGTCTGTATGTGTGTTATCTCTGATTGAGTCTGCATGTTTTGTTCTGAGGATTGGCGAACACTGTTTCGTCAGGTTGTACTAGTACAATCAGATGACAATAGACTTGACTTGACTTGAACCTCATGGCTCTTGAACTCAATCCCCTGATTAATGAGGCCACATACCATAAGCATTCTTAACTACCCTATCAATGATGGGCAGCATCCTTGAAAGATCTATGGATTTGGACTCCAAGGTGAAGTGCCAGTTGATGAAGTAGACAAAGACGATGTGGTCAAACAATAATCATGGCTTTTATTAGCAGAAACTCATGGTACAGTAATGAAAGACAAATAGGTGCATATACAGTTATATCCAAGGGGAGTGGTTTTAACATTAGAGATAATGCACAGTCAATGTTAGTACAGCAAGGCTCGCCAGAGGGGAGACAGGCAGCTTAGCAGACATTCACCACAGTCTCCCCCAGGCACAAGAAGGGCTAAAATCAAAAGGACAACTGCTAGGAAAGAGGTCTGAGTTACAGGGAAAGGTTGTGCAGACTGGTGCTTTTTTCTCTGGAGCATAGAAGATTGAGAGGGGACTTGATAGAGGTGTTTAAGATTTTAAAAGGGACAGACAGAGTAAATGTGGATAGGCTTTTTCAATTAAGAAAGGGGGAGATTCAAACTAGAGGACATGGTTTAAGATCGAAGGGGGAAAATTATAAGGGGAACATGAGGGGAAATTTCTTTACGCAGAAGGTGGTAGGGATGTGGAATGAGCTTCCGGCAGACGTGGTCGAGGCGGGATCATTGGTTACATTTAAGGAAAGACTGGATCGTTACATGGATAGGAGGGGACTAGAGGGGTATGGACCAGGTGCTGGTCAGTGGGACTAGGAGGGTGGGGATTTGCTACGGCATGGACTAGTATGGCCGAACTGGCCTGTTCTGTGCTGTAAGTGGTTATATGGTATGGTTGTTATATGGTATGATACATAGGGTCATCCCGGAGACCTTGTCTATAAAGCAGTCCAGAGCTACAGTCTAGCCTTCCAGATTCGTCTTGCAGAGACAAGACCTCTTAGTGTACATATTAGTTTATTAAAGCTGTCTTATACTCGCACTGCTGGTGTGGTTATTGTCAGTTCCATGCGCAGTTTTTCTCCTGACTTTACTACAACCACCTGGGCTCTGCAGGGGCTGGTGCTCAGCTCTACGATGTCCTCCTGTAGTAGCCTGGAGACCTCTGTCCTAATGAAGGCTCTGTCCCTCGGGCTGTACCTCCTGCTCTTTGTGGCTATTGATGTGCATTCTGGGGTCAGGTGTGTGAACAACGGAGGAGGTTCTATGTTCAGGACAGACAGGCTGCAGTGTTGTTTCTTCCTAAGGCAATAGTAGGGGGTGAGGCCTGTTGTGCACTATTGTAATGCTTTCTAACTGGCACTGAAAATCTAACCCCAATAGTACCAAGGGACAGAGGTGAGGGATTACTAGTAATTTGAACCCTTCATATTTTGTGCCCTGTATTTTGAGAGTAACCCTGAAAAACTGTTTTACCTCACCCGCAAGGCTGCTGGCTGCTAACAGGATCTGGTGCTCACTCGGGCGTGTGGGGAGGGCAAGGCGGTTGACTAACCCTGGTCAATAAAACTTTCAGTGCTTCCACTATCTATTAAGCAACTTACCCTCACATCATTAATTTTGATGCACCCAGTGGCATCAGATAAATTGTGTGGACTGGCCTGATTAATGCGTAGTCTGGCGTGTCCTTCCATCCGATAGTACTCAGCGTTATATTCATCTCCTGAAGACTGTGTCCTCTGCTCTGTAGCATTTGTCCAAGATGGCCGGCTGCACATGGCATTCTTCTTCTTCTTGTTTGTCTGTGGAGAAAGAAGAGCTTTCCTGCCTCTCATTAGCATGAGAATGGGCCTTGGCTGTGGCCTTGGGGCTTCTGCAGACTTTTGCATAATGCCCACGTTTTCCACAGTTGGAACAGCCATTTTCTCTGGCAGGGCAGAGGGCTCTGGCGTGCTTTCTTTGTCCACAGAAAAAGCACTTTGGACCCGCAAGGTGTGTGTGCTGCTTCTCCTGTGAATTCCTGTGAGGCAGCATACTTTTCTTTTCGTGGGGCTAGAGAGTCCAGGAGTGTGACGTTTGTCCCAGCCCCAGGGTCCTGTGAGTACTCCTCCAATTTTTTCCTGGTGCTTTCTAAAGCTTCTGCAATTGTCTCTGCCTCATCTAACCCCACCTTTCCTTTCTCCAGCAATCGATGTCTCGACTCAGTGGACTGTATGCCCACAACAGTTCTGTCGGCCCTGAGGGATACCCGGTCATCAGAGACTGCACAACATACATGATGGCCATCGAAGGCCTGAAGGCCCACTACATGAGGCCCCAGAACGGCGTGCTCATGAGACACCAACTCTCACAATATCGGCAATGACCACGTGAATCGCTGGACGACTATGTCCTGGTACTATGGATGCTGACAAGAAAGTGCCACTATGAGGCAGTCTCAGCCCGGGTGAGGGAAGAACAAGTCCGGGACACTCTTGAGGCTGGGGTGAGTTTGATCTACATGAGGCAGCAACTATTGGAGTTGGGGAAGAAGGACCTTGCCAGTACCCTTGATCTAGTGAAATCCCTCAAACAGGCCCAACTGGGAGCGGACCACCTGGCTAACGAAAGCAGCGCCTTCTTGGAAAGCCAAGCCTGTGGTGTACAGCTGCCCTAGGTACCGACTACCATAGCCACATGTGACCGGGAGTGCTACTTCGGCGGACAGGCCAAACACCCCCATGCCAGATGCCCCGTGAGAGACTCCATGTGTTCTGGATGCTGTAAGAGGGGACACTGGGTGAAAGTCTGCCAGGCAAAGGAATACCCCAAGAGGGCTAATGCATGTGTGCCCCCAAACAGTCGTACACGCCATGCCCAAGCCTGGAAGTGTGGGTCCATGCCTCTCCATGCTGTTTGCTGCCGCCATCTTGCTGCACCTTGCAGCAGGAACTGCTACTGGAAGAGAAGCAAAGGCAGGAACCGTGGCCATCTTGCCGCACCTCAGGGTCAATGCCACTTCTCCGGCCTTCAGATCAAGACGACGGTGGGAGGGGAGCGATGCAGCCTCCGGAGCGCTGGCATCAGTCGTCCTTGACCAAGCTGAGTAACTTGAGGGTGAACAGAATCTGACGGACTGTTTAATAGACATTGGCTCGATGGAGAGCTTTATAAACTCTATGACAGCTTGCCAGTACAAATTAAAGGTTTACCCAACGTACTACCATACCTATCTAACATCGCAATCATATTTGGTGACTATTCAGTGGTATTGTACTGTTCATTTATCTGTAAAAGGTGGGGAATTTTGCATGTTCCAACTGTATATATTGAAAGTGTAGCGCGGCAGAGAGCACTCAAGACCAGAGAGAGTACAACATGCTTTTATTCAATAAGAATGGCACACATGGTCTGTGGACTGAACTGCGATTTTGGCAGGGGTCCAGGCTTTATAGCAGGATATGCAGGAGGCGGAGTCAGGGGAGGAGTCAGTCCTTAGGTCATAGCACCAGTCGTGAATTCCCACTTCACTATATTCACCCTTTCCTTTTGCATGAAGCCTGTGGGTGAACAGGGAACATCAGATAGTCAAAAGAAAATTACAATATTTACAAGTTCAACATGTCAGGGGGTCTGGAAATGTGGGCAGAGTGCCGCAGTGTCGGTTGGCCCTGGGATTCCTGACCCTCCTGTGGTTCCGGGGCCTCGGGGCGTGTGTGATCTGGATCTGGTTGAGGGGTGGTTGGAGCTATTTCCTGTGACAGCTCACCTGAGCCCCTTGACGTTTCTCGGGAAACCCTGATTAGGCTCCTTTGAATTTTCCCTCATTTTGTGTTGAGGTGGTGGACTCTCAGTTCTGGCAGGTGCCAGGTCCCTGATTGAGACAGTGCCCTCCCTGCCATCCAGGTATACCATGTAGGTGTGTGGGGTCGGCATGGAGTAGGTGCACCTTCTCGACCACAGATTTGCTCCTCCTTGTTTGCTTTCGGAGCAGAACTGGTCCTGGTGCTGTAAGCCAAGATAGAAGGGTTGGTCCTGACGTTGACTTTTTCTCGAAACAAAGCATCAGCTCGTGAGATGTTGTATTGGTCACGGTGCAAAGTAGCGACCTAATGGAGTGGAGCACCATGGGTAGGACGTCCTGCCAGCATAAGTCTGAAAGTCCTTTGGACCGGAGGGCCAATTTTACAGCCTTCCAAACTGTAGCATTCTCTTTCTCAACCTGTTTGTTCCCCCAGGTTTATAGCTAGTTGTTTTGCTGGATGCAATGCCTCTCACCAGCACAAACTGGCGTAGCTCCTCGCTTATAAATGATGAGACCCCGGTTGCTATGGATATAGCTGGGATACCTGAACAGGGGGAAAATAGAGTAGCGCCCTAGTGACAGACAGCATGGATGTGTCTGGGAAGGGAATGATGAATGGGAAACGGGAGTACTCATTAATGACAGTGAGAAAGTGCACGTTCCCATTTGTGGAGGAAATTCGAAGGGCCTGGATACCATATCAGGTGTGCCTTTCTAGGATGGTAGAAGTGTAGCCTGGAATGACCTGGTCATTTCCCTGACATCCTCAATTGAGTAGAATAAATTGTGTGCCTTGACAAAATGTTGCCTGGATGGCAGAGCTCATTGTGCAGTGACGCAACTGGCTGATGTGTGCAGAGGCAAAGCTTCCTCTGGACAGGGCAACTCGAGGCTCATTGAGGGAACCAGGTCAGTAGGCTCTTGTAGTTGTAGGTGGAGAGTTTGATCCTCCACCTTGCAATTTTGTCATTTTTAATTTTCCCTCATTTTGTGTTGTTGAATATGAAAGCCACTGATCGTTAGTCCATAAGGAGGGTGAATTTCCTACCTACCAGGTAGTGTCTCCAGTGCCTGATGGCCTCTACAATGGCTTGTGTCTCTTTCTCCACTGATAGATTCCAAAGCCTTGTAGGCACCTGGGAAAAAAAGCAACCGGCCTGCCTGCCTGATTAAGGATTGCAGCCAGGGCTACGTCTGAAGCGCCACTTTCCACCTGGAAAGATACATTTTCATCCATCGCGTACATGGTGGCCTTTACAATGTGGCTTCGGATGTAGTTGAAAGCTGTTTGAACTTCAGCTGTCAGTGGAAAAGAAGAGGTTTTTAGGAGGGGATGGAGCTTGTCAGCATATTGAGGGACCCATTGGGTGTAATATGAGAAGAAGCCCAAGCACGTCCTCAAAGCCTTCATGCTCCTCGGGGTCGGGAGTTCCAACAGGAGGAACATCCACGGGGTCAGGCCAGTGATGCCATTCTCTACCACATAGCCCAAGATGGCTAGGCGTCTAGCCCTAAATATGCACTTACTGGTGTTGTATGTGAGGTTCCAAGCTTTAGCTGCGTGGAGAAAGTTCTGGAGGTTAGCATCATGGTCCTCCAGAGTGTGCCACAAATGGTAACATTGTCGAAGGTGGCCTTTAACTTAAATTTTTCTACCATTCGGTCCATCTGTCTCTGGAAGATTGAGACCCCATTCATGATAACAAATGGGACCCTCCGGAACTGATAGTCTCCCGTTAGCCTTAAAAGCGGTGTAGGGACGGTCCTCAGAATGGATTGGCAACTGGTGGTAAGCAGCTTTAAAGTCGATGGTCAAATAGACCTTGTACTGGCCAATTTTGTTCACCATGTCCGAAATGCGAGGGAGAGAGGTATGCGTCTAGGAATGTGAAGGGATGAATAGTTTGGCAATAGTCAATTTCTAGCCTGGACTTTTCTTCGTCTTTTACGACAACCATCTATGCTCTCCATGGGTTGGTAGTGTGCCCAATAATGTTCTCATCAAGTAGTCATTGTGTTTCAGCCTTGATGAATGCCCGGTCCTCTGAGCTGCTTTTCATAGCAATTGGTCTGCAATCGCTACTCCATTGGGGAACAGAGGAGGTGGACCTATATTTGGTGTGGAGAGACAGCAAAATAGCAATGCAAATGGCATCAGAATTTTGAGACCTTCCGTTCTGAACCGTAATGGGAGGGAGAGGACCAGAATACTCCAGGGTCACATTTTTAAAGTGACACAAGAAGTCAAGACCCAGCAAAACCGGAGCACGTGAATTCTTAAGTACATACAGTTTGAACTTGCAGAATTCCCCCTCTTGTAAATATAAATGAACCATACAATGTTCTTGAATATTTACAGACTGCGTATGGGACGCTAAATAAATAAGATAATTAGCGGGATACACCTTGAGACTAAGATTTTGGATTGTCTCTGCATCTACGAAGTTCTCAGTCGAGCCAGAGTCAATTAAGCATTTCAGTTTATGCCCGTTAACCCACACATTTGTCATGGAATTGTTCAGTTGGTGTGGAATCTCCTGGTCCAACACCATTGCTTCCAAGACTCTGGAGACGCCGTTGTTCCCATCACTCCCCCCATTTGGATCCTCATGCAGGCAAGATGGAGGGGGCCACGAGTTGCAGCACTTCTACTGATGTAGATAGCACAGAATTTGAACACTGGCAAGAAGGTGGAGATGGCCAGCGAGATGGCCACGTTCTTTCCTCGTCGGATGAAGGTGGTGCCGGTTTCAAAATGCAGGCAGATGACCATCGGGTTTTCTCGTGCTGTTGCAGGAAAGTCATGTTGTACAACTCTGGCACCAGGAATCCGGAGATTTGGGTTTTGGGCTCACCTCAATCGGCCCATCAGGGGCCACTTTGGACCTCTCAGCACTCTCTCTCGCCCTGCAGACTTTCACCCAGTGTCCCTTCTTACCACAACTGGAGCAAATGGAGTCCTTAGCTGGACATCGAGTTCCTGGGTGCTGTGGCTGACCCCAGAAGAAGCGTCCTTTAGCGCCCGAGGCCACCGCTGTCAGAGTTGATGCAGCATGTGGCGTTGCTTTGGGACCCAGGTCCTTGTGAAGGATGCTGCCGCCTTCCAAATTGTCAGCGCCCCAGTTGGGCCATCTCCAGCGACTTGGCCAATAGTACGTTGTCAGGCAGTGCCTCACTGCCTTTCTCCAGCAACCGCTGTAAATGAAATTGCAAAGTACCAGGTCTATTTCACCACTGACCTGAAAGCTGCATACCACCAATTGCCAATTCATTCCAAGGACCGTCCCTACACTGCATTCGAGGTTGATGGGCGGCTTTATCAATTCCCGAGGGTCGCTTCAGCATTACGAACAGGGTCTCAGTCTTCCAGAGGCAGATGGAGAAAATGGTAGACAAGTACAGACTAAGGGCTACTTTCCCCTATCTCAACAACGTCACCATTTGCAGACATAACCTGGAGGCCCATGACGCCAATCTCCAGAAGTTTCTCCACATAGCCAAATCCCTGAACTTCATGTACAATGCCAGTAAGTGTGTGTTCAGGACCAAACGCTTAGCTATCCTGGGCTATGTGGTGGAGAACCACGTAATTTGCCCAGACCATGAGCAAATGCACCCCCTCTTAGACCTCCCTATCCCACGGTGCCTGGGCTCCTTCTCATACTACACCCAGTGGGTACCTCATTACGCTGACAAGGTCCGCTACCTCTTAAAATCCACCTTCTTCCCATTATCGGACGAAGCCCAGGTGGCTTTTAACTACCTCAGGAGCTACATCACGAAAGTCGCTATGCACACGGTGGACGAAAATGCACCATTCCAGGTGGAAAGCAATGTGTCCGACGTAGTTCTGGCCGTGTCCCTCAACCAGGCAGTAGGCTGATACCTTTCTTTTCCCGTATCCTGTAAGGCCATGAGCTCTGAAACCTGTCTGTGGAGAAGGAGGCTCAAGTCAATTTGGAGGCCATCAAGCACTGGAGGGACGACCTGCCAGCAGGAAATTCACTCTGCTCACTGATCAGCGGTCTGTAGCATTCATGTTCAATAATACGAATAGGTGTAAAATAAAGAATTGACAAGATTGCAAGGTGGAGGATCGAACTCTCCACCTCTAACTAGGAGAGAGTGTATAGGTCATGTACACTCAACGAACCTCCAGATGCTCTATCCTGAGGAAGCTGTGCTGCTGCAGACACCAGCCAGTTGTGGTCACTTCACAACGATATCAGGGAGATGACCGGGTCATGCCAGGTCTGCGCTGAGTGCAAACTGCACTTCTACCGCCCCGACAAAGCGCACCTGATAAAAGCTTCCTGCCCCTTCGAACAACTCATTGTCGATTTCAAGGGGCCGCTTCCTTCAGCCAATGGAAACATGTACTTCCTTAATGTTATTGATGAGTATTTGTGTTTTCCGTTCACTATCTCCTGCCCAGACACCTCCACCACCACAGTCATCAGAGCTCTGTGCTCCATTTTCACTATGTTCGGGTATTCCAGCTATATTCATAGCAAGCGGGGCTCATCGTTTATGAGCGAAGAGCTACACCAGTATCTGCTCGCAAGAGGCATCACCTCCAGCAGGATGACTAGCTACCACCCCGGTGGGAATGGACAAGCTGAAAAGGAGAACACAACAGTTTGGAAGGCTGTAAAATTGGCCCTCAGGTTGAAAGGCCTTCCAGACTCGAACTGGCAAGAGGTTCTACCCACCGTGCTCCACTCCATAAGGACATTTCTTTGCACCGTGACCAATGCAACTCCTCACAAACTAATGTTTGCATTCCCGAGGAAATCCATGTCAGTGATCACTCTAATGACACCAGGACCAGTCCTCCTGAAAAATCACGTGAGGAGAACCGAAACGGTCCCACTGGTTGAGAAAGTGCACCAACTGCACGCAAATCCAATGTATGGCTATGTGGAATAGCTGGATGGCAGGGAGAACACAGTCTCGATCAGAGATCTGGCACCTTTAGGAAATTAGGTCCCAACGTCTACAATAAGCCAAGAACCATGCGCAGGATTCAGGATGACGTGGTTCCAACGGAGCTACCATTGGATCCTGGACCCCAGAGCCCCCCGTCAAACCCATGACCTAAGAACCACAGGAGGTACAGAAAGTTCTGGAAGAGCAAAATCCACCAGTGTGAAGACGCTCAACCAGAATAACCAGGGCCCCCCAACAGACTCAACTTGTAAATAATTGTAAAACTTTTTTGCTGAATATGGTTTCTTCTTTTGCCCATAGTTTCTTTTCTGAAGAAAGGGGTGAATGCAATGAATGGGAATTCATTATCTGTGTGTAGATTAGATGACCAACCCCTCCTCATGGCTCCACCCCTGTCAGTCCTGATATAAACCCTGTTTTTCTACCTTACCTCAGATTGACCTGAAGACCTCTGTAAATACTGGCCATTAGTTGTAAGCTAATAAAAGCGTGTTTGTTCTCTTCACAAGTTTCTGAGTACCATCGATCACATTACACTGCCTCGTTGGAATCACGGTGAACTGCATGGGTGGAGGGGGGAACGGGGGGGGGGGGAAAGAGAGGTCTGTGGGGGGAAAATAGATTGCTGTATAGGTGTTGGGGAGGCCTTGAGATGTCAGGAAATGGGGCACAAAGCCATTGCCCTGATCTTGCAGCCACAGTATTTAAGTAACCGGTCAATGGTGACCCCAAGATATTGTTTGTCCTTCCCCAAGATGTTGAGCTCAGAATTTTCCTGAGAAATTCCAGGTTCAAGATTAATTTATTGTCATGTAATAAAACAAAAATGTAATATTGCACAAAATGTCCATTAGTCTGCTGTAAGGGTCGGCTTTAGTATACACTGGCACTCCTCATAGTAAGAGAAAGAGAAGCAAAAGAGAGTCTCTTCGGAATTGAGTGCCCATGGAATTGCCTCCAGCGCTCCTGTAGCTTCTATATGTTGGCAACCTGAGCTCCATGTCCAAATCTCCAATATAATCAGGAATTTTTCAGCCTCTGAGGCCCTGTTAACATCAGGAAGCAATGGACAAGGCAGACATACTGAACTTCTTTGGAGAACCCTGTGGTAATGTCCCAGCTGTGTTCTAATATTGGATTCCCCACAAATTCCTGCAATCCTCCATTGGGAAATCTATTTTCTTAATTACTTTCAAAATTTGTAAGATGAACTAGTTTTTGGTTTTTGAACCCAATGTTTACCTTCCTTGTTTTATTATTAGTATGTTTTAGTCAGTAGCCTCTGTGACAAATTAAGTTATATTTTATATTGTATATAGATAAGTTTTAAAAGGAGATAAATTGTGTTAGTTTTTTTTAATGTAGGTCACATACAAACATTTCAAAACAGATCTCATTTAAAATGTCAGAGCTCTGCTCAAGTCAGACAGTACAGGCTCCGAGTACCTTTGCAAAATCTTTGAAGAATGCCTATAGAGTCGGTGTTAATTGGACATGCTGTGGAGTAATGGATTATTGTTTTAGAAAGCAACAGATGAACGGACTCAGAAGATTGGGTCTGGAGCCGCAGTCTGTTGAAGTGCAGTTGGCTGTTCTAAGAGGGTCATGTGGTTTTTCTCTGAGAGAGAGAGAAAGAGAAATCAGTTCTACAGTTCAGCAGCAGTAGCTGGGACTGGAACATGACAAGCTGGCAAGCTTGTGGAAAAATCTCATTTTGAAGACAGGTTGTGAGTTCTTAGTTCAGTTTATTTAAAGCCCTGTGGTCCATATAAGAGGAGAGGACTGGCTGTATATGTTTCACTTGAAAAAAGGAAATATAAAAGGAACTCTGTACTGACCTGAAAGAAAGTGGTTATCATCTGGAAAACCTTGATGGGGCAAGTTTCTTCGGCAAGACACTGACATGGTCGATTGGAAGAAATTAGTTTGTGTCCAACGAGCAACAATTCTCTCTCTCTGAAAACTGATAAGAACCTTCCTGAGCAGTAACCATTTATCTTTCAAGCCTGGTGAAATTCATAAATGTTAAATTCTGTGCATAGTATAAGAATTGCTTGCAACCAATGAACTTGGAGGTGTGAGAAGTGAGATTGGGCTGTGAATCAAAGAACTTTTCTGAACTTACACACATGTGTGCTTAGAATTAGAAGGGGGTTGTTAGGTTAGTTAAGTTAAAGTGTGATTGTGTTCATGTTTAAAGATAATTAAAAGCAACTTTTGTTTAAGTAACCATTTGTCTTGGTGAATTTCTATTGCTGCTGGGTTTTGGGGTCCTCTGGGCTCATAACACCTCCGAAAGGAGGGGATTGAATTTGATATTTAGTATAATGTTTTTCTTTTTACTGTAAAAAAGGTTTCAGTACTATTCGTATGGCTATACGAGATTTGTTAACACTTTATTTTACTGTTATATAACTATGGAACATTTATTTGATAAAACCAATAAAAATATTGAAACCTATTCAAGATCCCACGCCGAATTCAGTGACAGTTTCAAAAGAGAGGAACAGGCAGGAGAGGGAGGTTATTTTCAGGCACAGGGCAGGAATTGAGTTAATGAAAATAATTGTTTGAAAATCTGCAATTGTTTGATAGTTTTGACAGCTGGTCAGGCTTCTGTGGCTGACTGTCAGCGTGTTAGTGTGCACAGGTTATATTTTCCCTACCATCTGGGAGTGTTACAAGATTGATGCTTGGTACTTAAACTTGGCACTTGAAGTCCTCTTCAACCAGGTTGTGGACCCAGAGGGGCAGTGAGCAGTGGGAAGGTGTCAATCTCAGTAAATTCCCTCCATGTCATGGATTCATCGAATAAAACAACCCAACTTGTCCGTGCCAACCAAAATGCCTGTTAGCCACTAGTCACATTTGCCTGCATTTGCCCATATTTTTCTGTCTACAAATCTGCCTAAATGTTTCATTAAGTATTGTAATTAAGCCTGCCTTTACTACCACCTCTGGCAACGTCTTCTATGCACTCTGTATGATGAATTCTCACCGATGTCCTCTAGCTTCAAATTTCCCTTCTCTGAGGAAAAGATTGTGACCATCTGCCCACTTTGTAATAAAACATTTATAAGATCACCCCTCAGCTTCCTTTGTTATAAGCAAAACAGTCACATCTTTATTTTTCCTCATCTCAAGGCGACAAAGTTTGGATGATTTATAAGTTAGGTTATGTACAGTGTTACGAGCCCAGAGGACCCCAAAACCCAGCAGCAATAGATATTCACCAAGATAAATGGTTACTTAAACAAAAGTTTCTTTTAATTATCTTTAAACATGAAAACAGAATCACACTTTAACTTATTACTATTAACTTACTTAACCACCTTCTAGTTCTAAGCTCATGTGTATGTAATTTTTGTGTAAGTTCAGAAAAGTTCTTTGATTCACAGTCCAATCTCACTTCTCATTTCTCCAAGTTCACTGGTTCCAGGCAATTCTTATACTGTGCACAGAATTTAACATTTATAAAGTTCACCAGGATTTGGTGCTTGAAAGGTAAATGGTTACCACTCAGGAAGGGTCTTATCAGTTTTCAGAGAGAGATTTGTTGTTCCAGGACTCACACAACTGATTCGAACCTAGGTCGCTGGTGCTGTAATAGCATTGGCCCCTAAAAAAGCCAATTTGATCCATTGAATTAATAATGGCTCTCAAGACAATCCCATTGATTCCAATTTCCCCAGGTATTTCCCACATATTTCTCATCTTTTCTATATGTATCTATTCTTTCTTGCTCCCTCAAATCTCCTGTCACCCTGCAGTGATGGAGTTATTCACACATCTGTCAAACTGCAAGTCTTTGGAATGCGTCAGGAGTATTGCATTCAGTTCTGGTCTCCTCAGGATATATATGTTTGGAGAAAGTACAGAGGAGATTTACCAGGATGCCACCTGGATTGGCAAGCATGCCACATGAAGGAAGGTTAGCAGAGCCAGGGCTTTTCTCTTTGGGGCAACGGAGAATGGGAGGCAACTTCAGCGAGGTGTATAAGATTATCTGGGACTTAGATAGGGTGGACAGCCAACGTCCTTTTCCCAGAGTGACAACAGAAAATACCAGAGGACATCAGTTTAAGGTGAGTGGAGGAAAGTTTAGGAGATACATCCGAGGGAAGTTTATTTACACAGTGAGTGGTGGGTGCCTGGAATAATAGTGGAGGCTGGTACAAGAGGGACATTAAAAAAAACTCTTAGATAGGCACATGGATGTTAGAAAAATAGAGGGTTGTTGGTGTGAGATAGGGAAGAATTAAATTGTTGAGAAGTAGGTTCACAAAGGTCAGCACCACACTGTGGGCCAATTATTGTGCTGTGTTCTATGTTCTACATTGGAGGAATGCAGCGGGTCAGGCAGCCACAATAGTTAATTAACCATAAATAACTGGAACAATGAAACCCAAAAGGGAAGTCCATTCTTTACTGAAATGTCGTACCCTTTGTCCGTAAAATACATCAAGTACATAGTCATTCCGAAACTGCAGCTGCATCTGGGTTCAGCCATAACAGTGCTGAGGAAATTGCTTCCTGCTTCTCCTGTCAATGTTACTCAGCTCAACACCTTCCTCTGTGACTCAGATTTTCAAGAGGCAGGAAATGGGATGTTTCAGGGGCAACTTGGTTCTGACTTTTGCGATTAGTTATGGATTCATCTCAGAACTAAACCTCCACAAAGCAAGAGAAATCCCAAGGCTTTAACAGACCAAGACAAGAGATAGGAGCAGGAGTTGAACAAGAAAGTCTGTAAGACCATGAGACAGAGGTGCAGGGGTAGGCTATCCAGGTGTGCCCTCCCCCACCATTTAATCATGATCTTATCCATTTTCTCATTCAGCCCCACTGCCTGGCCTTCTACCTATAACCTTTGATGCCTGGCTAATCAAGAACCTTAAATACACCCATTGACCTGGCCTCCACTACCACCGATGGCAACAAATTCACAGATTTCCCAACCCCTGGCTAAAGAAATTCCTCTGCTTCTCTTTTCTAAGGGGAATGCCCTTCAGTCCTGAGGGGAGATTGAAATGCACGTACGTGCTGGACAAACTCAGCAGGTCACATAGGATCCAGAGAAAGTAAAGGGTAACCAACATTTCAGGCCTGGGCCCTTTGTCAGGTAGAAGCAACAACAGACAAATCTGAATAAATAGGTTTAGGGATTGGAACAGGTGTAGGCCAATCAGCCTCTTGGACCTGTTCTTAGTTAGATCATGATGGATCGGACTGAAACTTTAACTGTTACCCCTTTGATCTTTGCTTTACCTTAAACATATTCAGACACAGTCTTCACCCACTCTAAGGAAGACAGCATCAAATACATGAGAATAAATCATCTAAGTGTGGGTAACACTAAAATGACTGGTGATAAAATTTTTGTGCATTTTTTCAGCAGAAATGTATTATTTTTTATAAAAGTATCCCTGTAGTTAGTTAATCCAAGCTAACATGCACTTCAATCCCAGTTTACATGCATCAATATACCTACAAGGCTAAAACTCAATGCTAATTTACTTTTTGAACTTTCTAATGGGCTCCGGTCAGAGCTGTCAATGTTACCCAATTACAACGACGCTGAGAATCACGTGGTTCCATCTGCACGCGTGACCACCACACGCTGTTGTTTTTGTTGGTACTGGTGTTTTTATAGTCGCTGCTTTTGTCAACTTTTCTAGTATTTTAGCTACAATATTCGTGGTCATTAGTATTTGTGAATTGAGATCAATAACTTTTTTTTGAGAATGAAGTAGTCATTAAAGGAAAAGAAGGAGAAAAATCAAAAAAGGTTCCGCTCAGTGACTAATAATGTTGTAACTAATAACATTGTAATTCAGAGCAGAAAGATTTTTACAAAACAATTTTGTTGTTAATATTCATATAATCTAGTTATTTATCTCACGATTATTGCCATTACATGGGCAACTGGGCCCACGTAATTGCCCATTCAGAGCCAGCTCTCCAGCGCTTGACGTCCTGTTTTGCGGAAACTGCCAAAATGTTTGGCCTGGAAGTCAGCCTGAAGAAAACTGAGGTCCTCCATCAGCCAGCTCCCCACCATGACTACCAGCCTCCCCACATCTCCATCGGGCACACAAAACTCAAAACGGTCAACCAGTTTACCTATCTCGGCTGCACCATTTCATCGGATGCAAGGATCGACAACGAGATAGACAACAGACTCGCCAAGGCAAATAGCGACTTTGGAAGACTACACAAAAGAGTCTGGAAAAACAACCAACTGAAAAACCTCACAAAGATTAGCGTATACAGAGCCGTTGTCATACCCACACTCCTGTTCGGCTCCAAATCATGGGTCCTCTACTGGCATCACCTACGGCTCCTAGAACGCTTCCACCAGCGTTGTCTCCGCTCCATCCTCAACATTCATTGGAACGACTTCATCCCTAACGTCGAAGTACTTGAGATGGCAGAGGCCGACAGCATTGGATCCACACTGCTGAAGATCCAACTGCGCTGGGTAGGTCACGTCTCCAGAATGGAGGACCATCGCCTTCCCAAGATCCTGTTATATGGCGAGCTCTCCACTGGCCACCGTGACAGAGGTGCACCAAAGAAGAGGTACAAGGACTGCCTAAAGAAATCTCTTGGTGCCTGCCACATTGACCACCGCCAGTGGGGTGATATCGCCTCAAACCGTGCATCTTGGCGCCTCACAGTTCGGCGGGCAGCAACCTCCTTTGAAGAAGACCGCAGAGCCCACCTCACTGACAAAAGACAAAGGAGGAAAAACCCAACACCGAACCCCAACCAACCAATTTTCCCCTGCAACCGCTGCAACCGTGTCTGCCTGTCCCGCATCGGACTTGTCAGTCACAAACGAGCCTGCAGCTGATGTGGACATTTTACCCCCTCCATAAATCTTCGTCCGCGAAGCCAAGCCAAAGATTGCCATTACATTCAGTAATATACGGGAATTATGATTTACAAATAATATTAGTACAAAAAACATTAGTAGAGATTCTGTGTGGTCTGGTATGAGAGAAAGTCCATGGTGGGGGGGGGGGGGGTGAGGGGTGGGGCGGTGGTTGACACTATAAGTTACCGCACTGGGTGACACCAGCCCTAGTGACACAACTGATAGAACACTCAAAGCTGTCGCACAAATTGTTAACAATGGGATCAAGTTCGAGAAAGGTTTGATAATGTTATAGCTGTAGCCACGTGCTACTCGAAGAAATACACACATGGGTGTAGCGAGGTATAGCTCTGTGTTTTATTGGGACTGAAGTCCGGCTTTTATACTGTTGCCGTTCCTGCTGTTTGCCCCATCAACTGACGTCACTGCCTGCATAACAATAGCGGGCTCCCTTCTTGTATTCCAAAGCACGTGCTATCCCTAAACTGTTAGTTGTACAGCAGGGGCCAGCCCCATGTTGGGGATGCTGGCCCCTACGCTGCCTTAGCTGTATGACTACCTGTTCGCTTCCTGGGGACAGTGCCGCTGCGTGGTCTGCTGGATCCCAGTTGCGCTCGCTGCCCAGAGTGCTGGCCCAATTGCTGCCGCCGTGTGCATGACCTCCCCCCCCACCCCCGCAGAACCAGCGGTATTGTCTTTGATGGTCTATCTCTCTTGCCTGGTACTGGTGTCTAGATGGGGCGTGCCGGGTCCAGGTGTGCCAGCTTCAACCTGTCTGTAGTGAAGACCTCCATCTTGCCTCCAACCTCCAGTTTGAACATGGAGCCTTTTTTTTGTAAACCCAGAATGGACCCTTATACGGCCTCTGTAGCAGTGGGCGGTGTGGACCACTGCGGATGAAAACACATTCATAGTCCTGCATGTCTTTGGGTATGTTGGTTCTCACTTGTCCGTGCCTGGTTGGTGGAGTCGAGGCCAGGTTGCCGACTTATTCCCGTAGCCTGTGGAGGAGTGCTGTTATGTCGTCCAGCTGTTTGTCTGGGACAGTGAAAATTCCCTGGGGACCACCAGTGGACCTCTGTACATAAGTTCTGCGGAAGAGGTGTTAAGGTCCTCCTTGGGTGCAGTGCAGATCCCCAACAGTTCCTGTGGTACCTTGTCCATCCAGTTGGGACCTTGTAGTCCGGCCATGAGTCCAGACTTGAGATGTCTGTGGAAGCGCTCCACCAGCCCGTTCACTTGTGGGTGATGGGTTGTAGTGTGGTGTAACTGAGCACCCCACAGACTTGCGAGATCAGACCAGAGGCTGGGCATAGCTGAGCGCCCCACAGACTTGCGAGATCAGACCAGAGGCTCAGCATAGCTGAGTGCCCCACAGACTTGCGAGATCAGACCAGAGGCTGGAGGTGAATTGGGCCCCTCTGTCCGATGTAATGTGGGATGGTATGCTGAACCGTGCCACCCAGTTCCACCCATATAGCCTCAGTAGACATGCCCTCTCGTCTGTCCTGCCTGAGCGCAGCTGTGATATTTTCCATGACAAGCAATGCCACTCCTCCCTCTTTCATTCTCCCATTCTATCACATCTGAAACAACGGAAACCTGGAACATTGAGCTGCCAGTCCTACCGCTCCTACATCCAAGTTTCACTATGGCCACAATATTATAATTCCACATGCCAATCCACATTCTAAGCTAGTCTGTCTTTCCTACAATACTTCTTGCATTAAAATAGATGCACCTTAGAACATTTCCATGTACAAACATTTGACTTCTAAAGTTACATGCAATTTTCACATCATATTTTTCCTCCTCCACTCGCCCATCTGGTCTGGCACTCTGGTTCCCATCCCCCTGAAAATCTAGTTTAAACACCCTGATGCAGACCAATCAAGCCTTCCTGCAAGGATATTTACCCCCCCCCCCCCCACTCCCCTCCAGTTCTGATGCAAACCATCTCTTCGGAACAGATCCCACCTTCCCTGAAAGAGAGAACAATGATCAAGAAACTTGAAGCCCTCCCTCCTGCACCCATGCCTCTAGCCACCTGTTAAGTTGAATTATCCTTCTAGTTCTAACCTCACTAGCATGTGTCATGGAGACAACAACCCTAAAGGTCCTGTCCTTCAACTGTGGACCTAATTCCCTGAACTCTGCAGGACCTCATCTCACTTCCTACCCAGTCATTGATCCCTATGTGGACCATGACAACTGGCTGCTCACCCTCCCTCCTGAGAATGCCATGAACTCAATCTGAGATATCTGAGATATCTTGGATTCTGGCACCAGGGAGGCAACATACCATCCAGGAATCTTTATTCCCCCTAAATAGGGAATTCCCTATTTCTATACCTCATCTCTTCTCCTCCCTTCCCTTCTTAGCCACTAGACCAGATGCCGTGTCAGAGAAATTGATCGCCGTGGCTTGTCCCTGGTAAGTCATCCCCCTCCAACAGTATTAAGAAGTAAAACACAAAAGTCTGCAGACACCGTGATTGAAGAAAAAAAAACAATGCTGGAAAAAATCAACAGGTCAGAGAGTGTCCTTTACATCTTCTTCTTCTTTCTTCTTCTTCTTTGGCTTGGCTTCGCGGACGAAGATTTATGGAGGGGGTAAAAAGTCCACATCAGCTGCAGGCTCGTTTGTGGCTGACAAGTCCGATGCGGGACAGGCAGACACGATTGCAGCGGTTGCAAGGGAAAATTGGTTGGTTGGGGTTGGGTGTTGGGTTTTTCCTCCTTTGCCTTTTGTTCGTGAGGTGGGCTCTGCGGTCTTCTTCAAAGGAGGTTGCTGCCCGCCAAACTGTGAGGCGCCAAGATGCACGGTTTGAGGCGTTATCAGCCCACTGGCGGTGGTCAATGTGGCAGGCACCAAGAGATTTCTTTAGGCAGTCCTTGTACCTTTTCTTAGGTGCACCTCTGTCACGGTGGCCAGTGGAGAGCTCGCCATATAACAGGATCTTGGGAAGGCGATGGTCCTCCATTCTGGAGACGTGACCCATCCAGCGCAGCTGGATCTTCAGCAGCGTGGACTCGATGCTGTCGACCTCTGCCATCTCGAGTACTTCGACGTTAGGGGTGTAAGCGCTCCAATGGATGTTGAGGATGGAGCGGAGACAACGCTGGTGGAAGCGTTCTAGGAGCCGTAGGTGGTGCCGGTAGATGACCCATGATTCGGAGCCGAACAGGAGTGTGGGTATGACAACGGCTCTGTATACGCTTATCTTTGTGAGGTTTTTCAGTTGGTTGTTTTTCCAGACTCTTTTGTGTAGTCTTCCAAAGGCGCATTTGCCTTGGCGAGTCTGTTGTCTATCTCATTGTTGATCCTTGCATCTGATGAAATGGTGCAGCCGAGATAGGTAAACTGGTTGACCGTTTTGAGTTTTGTGTGCCCGATGGAGATGTGGGGGGGCTGGTAGTCATGGTGGGGAGCTGGCTGATGGAGGACCAGAGTTTTCTTCAGGCTGACTTCCAGGCCAAACATTTTGGCAGTTTCCGCAAAGCAGGACGTCAAGCGCTGAAGAGCTGGCTCTGAATGGGCAACTAAAGCGGCATCATCTGCAAAGAGTAGTTCACGGACAAGTTTCTCTTGTGTCTTGGTGTGAGCTTGCAGGCGCCTCAGATTGAAGAGACTGCCATCCGTGCGGTACCGGATGTAAACAGCGTCTTCATTGTTGGGGTCTTTCATGGCTTGGTTCAGCATCATGCTGAAGAAGATTGAAAAGAGGGTTGGTGCGAGAACACAGCCTTGCTTCACGCCATTGTTAATGGAGAAGGGTTCAGAGAGCTCATTGCTGTCTCTGACCCGACCTTGTTGGTTTTCGTGCAGTTGGATAATCATGTTGAGGAACTTTGGGGGACATCCGATGCGCTCTAGTATTTGCCAAAGCCCTTTCCTGCTCACGGTGTCGAAGGCTTTGGTGAGGTCAACAAAGGTGATGTAGAGTCCTTTGTTTTGTTCTCTGCACTTTTCTTGGTCCGGGCGAAAGGTAGACGGCAGCGGCCCCGATCCGGGCAGGAACAAGGGGGAGACGGCGGCCCTGGCCTCGGTCGTGTGAGGCAGGCGGAGGCCCCGGTCTGGGCAGGGAGTGTGAGGCGGCGGCCTCAGTCCAGGCACAGGGAGAGCAGCAGCGGCCCCGGTCCGGGCGAAGGGTAGACGGCGGCGGCCCCGATCCAGGCAGGAGCAAGGGGGAGACGGCGGCCCCGGCCTCGGTCGTGTGAGGCAGGTGGAGGCCCCGATACGAGCAGAGAGTTGGAGGCGGTGGCCCCAGTCCAGGCACAGGGAGAGCAGCAGCGGCCCCGGCCCCGGTCCGGGCGAAGGGTAGACGGCGGCGGCCCCGATACGGGCAGGAGCAAGGGGGAGACGGCGGCCCCGGCCTCGGTCGAGTGAGGCAGGCGGAGGCCCCGGTCCGGACAGGGAGTGGGAGGCGGTGGCCCCAGTCCGGGCACAGGGAGAGCAGCAGCGGCCCCGGCCCCGGTCCGGGCGAAGGGTAGACGGCGGCGGCCCCGATCCGGGCAGGAGCAAGGGGGAGACGGCGGCCCCGGCCTCGGTCGAGTTGGGCAGGCGAAGGCCCCGATCCGGGCAGAGAGTGGGAGGCGGCGGCCCCAATCCAGGCACAGGGTGAACTGCGGCGGCCTCGGCCCCGGTCCGGGCAGTATGGACCGAACTAGGAGGGGAGGCAGGCCCCTCCAGCACGGGTAAGAAACCTGCATAGGAGAAGGCCACTCCGATATAAAACCTACGACCCAAGGACCTCGCTGCCACGTCCCAGCTTGCTTGGCCACGGCACACGAACCATGGGTGTAAAGGGTGGGGCCAGTACTGCGCGCACTGCACTCCACCTAAAAGCTCCTTTGCGCAGGCCCGAGGACAGGTCCACGTCCTCCCCCTCCACGTCCTCCCCCTCCACGTCCTCCCCCTCCACGTCCTCCCCCTCCACGTCCTCCCCCTCCACGTCCTCCCCCTCCACGTCCTCCCCCTCCACGTCCTCCCCCTCCACGTCCTCCCCCTCCACGTCCTCCCCCTCCACGTCCTCCCCCTCCACGTCCTCCCCCTCAAAAGATGCTCACAAACTCAAGCTAGCATGCTGGAACATCAGAACCATGCTAGACAAGGCTGACAGCCACCAGCCACCGACCTGAACGTCGGTCTGCCCTCATTGCACATGAACTCCTCAGACTTGACATCGACATAGCCGCTCTCAGTGAAGTCCGCCTGGCAGATGTAGGCAGCCTCCAAGAACGCGGCGCGGGCTACACACTCTACTGGTCTGGCAAGCCTTCGGGTGAACGACGCCTATCTGGTGTAGGCTTCATGGTCAAGAGCTTCATTGCCTCCAAACTCGAAAACCTTCCGACAGGCCTCTCGAACCGAATCATGTCCATGCGACTCCCACTTCAAAACAAGCGTCACATCACCCTCATCAGTGTCTATGCTCCAACCCTCCAGGCGGAACCAGCAGAAAAGAACAAGTGTCCTTTACATAGCAAAGGTAAAAATACATAACCAGTGTTTCGGTCTTGAGCCCTTCAACAAGATATGGAAAAATGTCGGAAGGAATCCGAACAAAAGAGTAAGGGAGGAGGTGTGGTCGCAAAGGCAGGAGATGATAGGTGGATAAAGGATGAAATGAACAGCAACAATCAAGGGGAGGGGGGGATCGCTAAGTGAATAGAGGGGGAAGGGAAGGAGGAAAACTAGAAAGGGAAAGAGAATGGGGGAGTGGGAAGAGGAGAGCAGATTGATGTTAATGCCATCCAGTTGGAGAGTCCCCAGATGGAAAATCAGACATGTGAGTATGGGAGTGTGACACAGAACTAAAATGGTGGATTTCTGGGAGGTGTCCGTCTGCAGATAGAGCGAAGATGCTCAGCAAAGCAATCTCCCAATCTACGCCCAGTTTCTCCAATGAAGAAAAGTCCACAATGGTTTCCAAAATTATATACTTGTTATTGAAGGGATTGGCCACAGGGGTGCCCTGCACTGCCTAGCTGTTCCCTTTCCCTCTCCTGACTGCCATCCAGCTACCCTCCTCCTGCCTCCTAGGTGTGATAGCATCCTTATAACTCCTATGTATCACCATTTCAGCCACCCAAATGATACGGATTTATCCAACTCCAGTTCCAATTCCTTAACTCGGCTTGTCAAGAGCTGCAGCTGGATGCACTTCTTGCAGATGAAGTTGTCAGGGATATTGTGGCTTCCCTGACGACCCACATTCTGCAAGAGGAGCATTACCCTGCTTTAGCTGCCATTCCCATTATTTATGACTAGGAGAAAAAAAAGATAAATAAAGACCTGACCTTACCTAAGCCTCCTGATGAATCGTTTTTGTTATTCGAATAAGGTGTCCCTTACTTACTTCAACTCCTGCACCACCACCTCAGCCCCAACGTGCCAAAGCCTTACCACTCTGACTCAGCCCACTGTTGGGCCAAAGCCACTCTGACTCAGCCCACTGTTGAGTCAAAGCCTTACCACTCTGACTCAGCTCACTCTGACGATGATTGCTCCCTCGATGACCTCTCTGCTACACTGTCCCTACCTTTCATAGAGAAGTTTGGGTTACCTCATCTCGATTGCCCAATCAGCTTCTTTCTGATGAGTCTGAACTTCTAAAAATGATCATAAGGCATGCTCTCCAATCCAGGCAGATTCATTGTAAATCTCCTCTGCACCCCCTCTATAGCATTCACGACCTTCCTGTAGTGAGGTGACCAGAACTGAACACAATATTCCAAGTGGGGTCTAACTTATGTAGCTACACAATTACCTCACAGCTCTTGAACTCTCTCCCTATTCACTCCTTTAAGCAACCAAGAAGTGCAAGAGATTCTGTAGTTACCTTTCAACAAATCCCAACCCCCAACTAACTTTGAAACACAGGTGTGATTTGCATATCTCAGTGCTGTCTTGTAACAAACATTTTTTTAGAGATACAGCACAGTAACAGCCCCCCCTCACCCCCCGACCCATGAGCTTGCACCGCCCAAATATACCCAGAATCCAATTAGCCTTACGTCTTTGGAAGGTGGAAGGAAATTGAAGCACCCAGAGAAAACCCACATGGTCACAGGGAGAATATACAAACTCCTTCAAGTTCAAGTTTATTTTTGTCTGATTGTATGCATACTTATTTTTTTAAATTTTCTTTGGCTTGGATTCGCGGACGAAGATTTATGGAGGGGGTAAATGTCCACGTCAGCTGCAGGCTCGTTGGTGGCTGACAAGTCCGATGCGGGACAGGCAGACACGGTTGCAGCAGTTGCAGGGGAAAATTGGTTGGTTGGGGTTGGGTGTTGGGTTTTTCCTCCTTTGCCTTTTGTCAGTGAGGTGACAATCCAATGAAACAGCATACCTCTGGACCATAGTGCACCCTATACACCAACAATACAGAGACAGTGAAAATTCAAACACGGATCACTGGGGCTGTAATGTATTAACCACTACACTAACCATGCTACCCTTTTGCTAACTCATTTTTAACAGTTAATACCCTCCCAGTCTCTAATCATTTGCATTTCCGTTCTTTGCATTATTGCTAATTCTTTATTCCTCAAAATTGATTCTAGACTTGAAAATACAGAAAATTGACAAAACCGGCCATCACCAGAGATTTAAGAACAATCTCATTTGGTAGCATTATGAAGAGCAAAATTTCCCTGTTGGTCAAGTTCAAGTTTGTTCACATATGCATCAATGATATTTGCAGCAATAAAGACACTTTACAGTGTGTGAGAGACAGATCATGTAGAACAGAGCAAAAGCAACATAATTTTACTGGTGTGAGGTTTCATTCAGGAGTTTGATAATGGTGGGAAAGAACTTATGCTTGCATCGGGTGGTATGTGATCTCACACTCGAGATGGGGGGGGGGGGTAGGGGGTGAGTTGGGGGGGAGAGAGGGGTGGGATGAAGAGATTGTGGCCAGGGTGGATTGAGTCTTGGCTGTTTCTCGAAGGTAGCAGGAAATATGGACAGAGGGGAGGGAATTTGTGTGATGGTCTGAGCTGAGCTCACAACCCTTCATCAACCAATATCATAGATGCAGGTTCTGCATCATTCTTACCATCTACTGCTCCTCTGTCAACATCTGGGTGTCACAGCAGTTTTGAGAACAGACCTGAGCCTCATTCTGTGCTGAGTGAATCACCTCCTAACTCCTCATAGCATTTTCATCACCTAAGGGCACAAAGTAGGAGGCACTCTCCATGTACCTGGATGAAAAAGACGATCTATGAATTCAGGAGAGGGTGCAGTGACCACATCCATGGCATTGAAGTAGAGATATCTTCCAATTTTTTTGGCATACACATCTCCAATGACCTGACCTGGAACAAACGCATTGACACGACAGACAAGAGACTGCCTCTACTTTCTCAGAAGACCAAGGAAGTTCACCATGTCACCTATGTCCCCAAGCAACTTCTTCAAGTGTCCCATCAAAAGCAGACATGCTGGATGCATCACAGCATGGAATGGAGCTGCTCTGCTGAAGATCGGAAGAAGCTGCAGAAGATGGTGAATGCAGATCAAAGCATCATGCAAACCTACCTCCCCTCCACAGATTTCATCTACATCTCAACCAACATACTGAATGACCCAACACATCTTGGACACCATCTCTTCCTCCTCCTCTCATTGGGGAGAAGGCTGAAGAGTGCGAAAGCATGCACCAACAGGCTTAAAGTCAGTGTTTTCCCTACAGCCATCAGGCTCATGCATGAACCTAAAACAATGCTCTCATGCTGCCCTTACTTGGTATTAGCTGATCTTCACTTTTATTTTTACATGGCTGCACGAAGATTAGAGTTGACCTAGTAGACTGCTCACAGAAGAACCATTCTTACTGGGCAGGTAAATTTAAACAATGGATGACATTCAAGAAGATAGACACCATTGTGGAGAAAGCAGTCTCCCTGTGGGTTGAGAACAACAACTGGGAAGCAGAGGCAGCTGATGATGGTGATAGACGAGACCTGTCACTCCATCACCAAGCTGCGGCAGGGGTGCTCTGGGCAGGCAGAAGCCCAGACCTGTGATGAGTTGACAGAACTCTCTATATTCACTCACATCACTTCAGTGGGGGTTTCCAGTAACTTCTAATTGTTTTATATTTGTTTCAAACAAACATGGGAAGGTGAAGCCCACCATCCTGGAATGAATAACAAAGAAGGATATACCAAGGGTATTAAAATACAGAAATGCTGGAGGAATTTACCAGGTCTTGCAGCATCCATTGGAGGTAAAGATATATAACCATCGATTCAGCCCTGTCCTTTTTCAAGATATGAGTAAAATGCAGGCCGGCTTCTGAATTAAAAGGCTGGGAAGAAGGGAAGAAAGTGCATGGGGAGGAGCACAGACCAACATACCTTGAAGAAAGGCTCAGTCTTGAACATCTTTACCTCCTATGGACGTTGCAAGATCTGCTGAGTTCCTCCAGTATTTCTGTTTTTATGACAATCACAGTGTCTGCAGCCATTCGTGTTTCACTCCTCTGCCCATCACTCCGTCACATTCTAGACTATAAGCTACAATGCAACTCATTTGAGGTCCGTTGTGTATTGAGATTATGTCTAACCTGAAAGGTATTGCTCTTTCTTCAGACCACATCCCTTGGTTCACTGAAGCTGAGTGCTCCAATCCAGGGACCTGAATAGTTTGGTTCATTGGGTCTGAATATAGAACAGTGCAGCATAGTACAGGCCCTTCAGCCCTCAATGTTGTGCTGATCCATATATTCCCACTCTTCCTACCTTGTAACCCTCTATTTTTCATTCATCCATGTACCTGTCTAAGAATCTCTTTAATGTCCCTAATGTTTCAGCCTCCTCCACCACCCCAAGCAATGCATTACAGGCATCCACAACTCTCTGGGTAAAAAACTTAATCTTGATGTCTCCTCTAGATTTTCCTCCCTTCACTTTGGACTAATGTCCTCTGGTGTTTTCTACTTCCATGCTGTGAAAAATACACTGACTGTCTACCTTATATATGCCTCTCAGAATCTTGTAGACCTCTATTAAGTCACCTCTCATTCTTCTTCACTTCAAAGAGAATTGTTCCAGTTCGTAAGACTTATTCTCCAATCCAGATAGTATCCTGGTAAATCTCCTTTGCACTCTCTCCATAGCTTCCACGTCCTTTCTACAATGAATGCTATTCTCTAAGTGTGGTCTCACCAGAGATTTGTAGAGTTGCAACATGGCCTCTTGACTCTTGAACTCAATCCCCTGACTAATGAAGCCCAGCATCCCATAGGCCTTCTTAATTATCTTATTGTCCTGCTTGGAAAACTTGAGAGATGTATGGATTTTGGCCCAAGGTCCCTCTGTTCCTCTACACTGTTAAGTATCTGACCATTAACCTCAGTCTTCAGGTTTGACCTTCCAAAATGCATCGCCTCACACTTATCTGGATTGAACTCCATCTGCCACTTTTCCACACAACTCTGCATCCTGTCTCTATCCTGTTGTAACCTACGACAACCTTCAACACTATCCACATCTCCAACCTTCATAATATCTGCAAACTTATTGACTCATCCTTTCACTTCTTCATCGAGGTCCCTGCAGAACTCCATTAGTCATTGACCTTCAGGCAGAATACTTTCTGTTCATTACTATTCTCTGCTTTCTCCAGGAAAGCCCATTTTTAATCAATACAGCCAAGGTTCCATGGATCCCACACCTCATATCAATTTTAAAAAATTTAGACATATGAGCATGGTAACAAGCCATTTTGTCCCATGAGCCCATGCCACCCAGTTTACATCCAATTAACCTGCACTCCCGGTATGTTTCGAATGGTGGGAGGAAACAGAGCTCCTGGGGAAAACCCACATAGACATGGGGAAAATTTATAAACCCCTTACAGACAGCATGGGATTTGAACCCCAATCCAGATTACTGGCACTGTAAAGGCATTTTGCTATCCACTACGCCAACCGTGCCACCCAAATGCCTTACTAAAAACCATATATACCACATCTACCACCCTACCCTCATCAATTTCTTTTATTACCTCCTCAAAAAACTCAATTAGGCTCATGAGGCATGATGTATCCCTCACAAAGCCACGTTGACCATCCCTGAGTAGACTACACTTCTCCAAATGCTCATAATTCCTGTCCTTAAGAATCCTCTCAAATAGTTTGCCCATCACTGATGTAAGAGTCAACTGTCTATAATTTCCAGGATTTTTTTAAACAAGGGGACCACATTTGCCATTCTCCAATCCTCTGCCACCTCCCCTGTGGCCAAGGAGGATGCAAAGATCATTGCCAATGCCTTGGTTATCTCTTCCTCTCTTTCCCAAACCAATCACATCCGGCCCTGGGGACTTATATATCTTAATATTTTTAATATTTCTAATCTCAACATGGTCTAGTACACAACCAGAAACAGGTGAGTCTAAGGTTCAGACTGTGGGCAAACCCTGAGAGAGGGGAGGGAGGTGGCAGGGAGAATAGGGACCCCAGCAAAGGTTGGCAGGAAGGGTGGGAACATCAGGGTGGCTGAGAGGGAGTTGGGGGGCCCTGGGGTGACTGAGAGGGAGGCCACAGCCTCAGGAGTAGCTGAGAAGGAGAGTGGGGACTCCAGGATGACTGTGGGGACCCTGGGGGTGTCTGACAGGGGGGGGGGACCCTGGCATGACTGAGAGGGAGTGTGGGGACCTGGGGTAATTGAGAGGGAAGCCACATCCTTAGAAGTGATTAGAAAGGAGGGTGGGGACCCCAGGGTGAATGAGAGGGTTGGAACCTTGGGGTGACTGAGGGTGGGGATACTGGGGGTTGGTTGGCAGGGAGGGTGTGGACACAAGGGTGATTGAAAGGGAGGGTAGGGACCTTGGGGTGATTGTGAGGGAGGCCATAGCCTCAGAATTGTCTGAGCAAGAGTATGGGGACCTCAGGGGTGGCTGAGAGGGAGGATGGGGATCCCAAGGATGGTTGGTTGGGAGGCTGGGGACCCCAAGGAAATGGGAGGGGGGGAGTGGATATCAGGTTGACTGACAAAGAGAATGGAGATCTTGGGGGTAGGGAACCTCAGGATGGTTGGCAGGGAGGGTGGGGAACCCAGAGATGAATGAGAAAGGGAGTGGAGACTGTGGAGCTGGTCGGAAGGGAGGCTGGGACCCTAGGGTGACTAGGGGTGGGGTGGAGACCCTGAGCTGACTGAGGGTGGGGACCTTGGGATGACTGAGGATGGGACCCTGGAAGTGACTGAGAGGGAGGCCACAGCCCCAGGAACTGTTCAGTTTCAAACCGAGATGAGAGGAGTGGTCGAAAGTGAGGGTTGCCCCAGTGAGAAGTTGAGGATGAACACCCTAGGACTAGCTGAGGTGAAAAGCAAGATCCTGGCTGAGTTAGAGAGGGAGGTTGGAGTCTGTACGGAAAGCTGAGAGAGATGGGGAGAGTCACAGGGTTTGGCTGAAAGCCAGAGATCCTGGGAGAGACTGAGGCAGAGACCAGTGACCCAGAGAGAGGCAGGTGGCCCAATCCTGTTGCAGCACCATCCTGATATTGCAGACTTCACAATCTCCACCAGAGAGCTAGTTGTGACACCTGTCCCAGCCCTGGTGAGTCATTAGCCCCTTTCACACTGCCAACCCTCCTAGGAAGTGGGAAAACTTACAGGGCATGCTGCAGTCAGGAGCCTTTCCCACTACACCATGATTTACCTGGTTAATCGGCAACCCGACATTTTATGGGGCGGGGAGGGGGGGGAGGGTCCTGCCTCCAGTGGTAACAATGTGAGAGCAGGTTGTGCTGTCTCACCACCTGAAGACGATTAGTGAGCTAACTTGGCCAGGCTCTGACATGTGCCCCACCAAGTGACAAAGCCAGGTTGAGCTTAACAGGAATTTAACTAGGTTGGGACGTTTCACAACACATGATTACCAGGAACAGTCCCGCGAAGTTAGCTGGTTAATTCACACGGAATCGGCAATGTGAAAGGGGCTAAATGAGTAACAGGGATACTCAGCAAGGAACCCACATGAACATGTTTTTCAGGTCCTGTGAATATGTGAGATCTCTGACAGATAATAGGCGGAGCAAGCATTGGTGGAAGGATGTGGAGATCCTGGTGAAAAGGGAGCCCTGACATGTGCTTTTTGCAGGAAGCAACCCAGCAAAGCAATCTTGCTTGTTGCTACTGCCAGATCAGAAAAGGAAACAGGTTCAGAATAAATACAGTACAGATTGGTGGTGCTGACAGAAGAGAAAGGTGCAAAGAACACAGGACTCTGCTCAGAAGGTGAAGGACTGGGGAGGTACAGTGCTGTGAAGCTGAGTGACGTTAATAATTTCTCAATTGTGTGTTTTTTGATGACGTTTGAGATCAGTACTCAGAGTTAATGCAAAAGATATAACTCTGAGTCAGATTTCATTCGTTATTGGTGAGATAAATGTGTACACTTATCCAGTAAGAAACTGCATGGCTCTTAGTTACGTGGTGTTCTGAGATGACCTGATGACATTGACTGATTACTGCTGATTGTATTTTGTACAAGGTTCATGAACGGAGTGGCAAATTAATTTTCTGCAGCTACTGGGTCTTGCTAGCAGATGGAGGGCTTTGAATGATCAGATTTCAAGCCTAGGATCTTTCTGGGAAGGAATGCCACCTAAATTTATCTCTTTTCAGAAGGATTGGTGGGACTGAAATGCTACAGTGAGAAGGAATGATGGTTGAGGACAATTGTGAAGGTTGTAAGCTACAAGGGGAAGGTGGGCAGTGTGCAATGAATGTACCCAGCACTACGATTAATTGTGGGATGGGAGAGACCAGGTTGGTGGTCATGGAGAATAAGCTAGGATTTCAATTGATAGTTGAGGGTGGTGGGGCGGGAGGGGGGGGGGGTTGGGGTGGTGGAAGAAAGGTGAGGCAGAGATGAGGGAGAGGGACATGTGAGGAGCAGAGGTGAGGGATTGAGGAAAAGTTAAATGTGACCCTTCAAAATAGGGAAGTAATTATAAGCAGGTGCCCCCGCCAATCACCACATTTTTGGATAGACAGCGACACATCAGGGGTCGCAAGCCTAGAGAGTGCTGCTTCTCAACACCTCCCCCCCCCCCCCCCCCCCACTGCTTGTCTCAAGGTGCTAGTATGGATTCCTCTGTGCATCTCCATGCCAGGTGCTTGGAGGACTCCAGAAATTAGGCAGAAACCAATGTTCCACTGCATTCAATTTGAATAGTGTGGCACAGAGTGAGACACTGCAATACACAATCCAATGTCTGGAGATGGATTGTGAATTTGACAAGATTTGGCAGTAAGAGCAGAAGGATGTGCTGGGTGGATGTTGAAGGCCCTGCAAGAAACTCAAAGATGTGCACTGTGTCTGAGGTGGCAATGGGGCAACATCACCTTGTCACTATTCAGATAATAACTTTAACAGACCAGATGACTGATACTGATATTGACTTCATCAAAGCATATTGTAAGGGCATGGCCCCAGCACCACATGTAACCTCTGTTTCACATAATCTCTTCGTTATTCACAGCTTAAGCAGTACAAACATTGACACTTTTTAAAAATGATTTCCATTAAATATCAAAGCAACGGACTTGGCACTTGTGTTAAGGTTCATGATTTTGGAGGACCTTCTGACCACATGTGTGTTCTTGAAAATTTATTGAAAATGGAGTTGGATGCCTGGAGAATGGACAGCCAAAGGGAAAGCAAATGGTTTAGGAGGAACAAAAATACAGGTCAGCTGCATCCTGGTGTTTGGCAGTCACTATGGTACCTCGGGTACACACAACACTGACACGGGGTCCTAAAGAAGAGCAGGGAAGTCATTCTGATTATTGTGACAAATAATTATTCTCCACTCAATGTTACATGAAGGAAATGGTACAACTTCATTTGCCCTTATTTTTCCTTTCTTCTTTGGCTTGGCTTCGCGGACGAAGATTTATGGAGGGGTAAATGTCCACGTCAGCTGCAGGCTCGTTTGTGGCTGACAAGTCCGATGCGGGACAGGCAGACACGGTTGCAGCAGTTGCAGGGGAAAATTGGTGGGTTGGGGTTGGGTGTTGGGTTTTTCCTCCTTTGTCTTTTGTCAGTGAAGTGGGTTCTGTGGTCTTCTTCAAAGGAGGTTGCTGCCCGCCGAACTGTGAGGTGCCAAGATGCACGGTTGGAGGCGATATCAGCCCTTCATTCAGTGATACAGTATTACAGTACTTCTAGTTACACACTATTTTCAAGTTCTAAATAAATCACTATCCAGAATGACTTCAAGCCCCTGTGATCCCCACCAGTCCTGGAAATTCCCCATTATAACTGTGTGCTCCTTCTCCAAGATTACAGGGACAGGATCATAACCCTGGTAAATGGGCAGGCACTCAGTCCAGGCAGATCCTTCAACTGCCAGCTGCATATAGAGGGTTATGGATGTGAGGTGGGAAGGATTAGATTATTGTGGAGTATTTTACATAGGTCAGGATGACACCGTGGGAAGAAAGGCCTGTACTGTGCTGTAATGTTCAATGTACTATTGTTCCACCAACAAGTGATAGAAACTGGATTTTTTGTTTTAGAAAGTTTGACCAAAGTACAAATACTGCCAAGCTTTTCCTGTTCTTCATAATACAGCTCAGAACTGTTGCATTGATGGGATACACAAATGTGCTAGAGAAACTCAGCAATCATGCAATAGGAAGTAAAAGGTAACCAACGTTTCAGGCCTGGACCTTACAGAAACAAGAATAAACAGGTAGATGCCTGAATAAAAAGGTGGGAGGAGGGAGGAAGGTCAAGGGGGAGGTCCTAACAGGCAAGATACGTGGGAGGGTAGAAGAGAAAGAAACTAAGAAATGATAGGGGAAGAGAAAAGAGGGCTAAGAAGGGTAGTTCTCTGATAGGAGAAGGAAGGGAAGGAGGTAGGAAGCGGGAAGACAGAGAGATCGGGGGAGCGAGTTAATGGAAATGGGAGAAGTCATTGGTGGTTCAGAATTCTCATCTTAGGTTATGCTGTGAGGAAGGAAAAGGTTAGATTGTTGTGGAGCAGGTTTATATAGGTTGACACAACATAGTGGTGTGAAGGGCCTGTACTCTCCTATACTGTTCTATGTATAGGCATGACATTGCATATACCCGCCTAAGAGAGGAAACAGGACTTCACCCTTCAAAAAGCACCCCCTGCAATACTCTGGGGCAGTCAATTAAGATCCTGCACTCCATCACCAGCTCCAGCCGATGAATAAAATTGACAGAATCAAAGCGTGTGCAACGTGACTGCCTTGCATAAAAGACCATGATTCATTCAAAGGGTCTTTATAAAAACAAACCATGTGGTTGAAAGTAGCACATCTGTGAAACAAAATAATATTTGGCAATGGGGGAAAATGAGGACAAAAGTCAAATGTGCTGCTCTCCCAAGGCCTTTCCCCTATTGATGCTACACTAATTGTCTTTATACTTTTGGCATTGAGTACATTTATTGTTCCCCTTCCTTTATATATTTGTTACAATACTGTAAGTAAAATAGCACTTACTGCAATAGAATTACCCACTAGCCAGCTGTGTAGTGATCCTAAAATAACAACTGGATGTTGTTTCCTGAGGTATGATTACAAATAAAAACGATCGTGTGTTCAGTGGGAAGGAAAAAAGGCAAACAATAAGGAGAGAACAGAAGCACAAGAGAATACACAACACCAAGGCTTGGTGTGACTGAATCCAGGATGAGGAATATGGGAACTTCAATAGTTCTAAGTTCCCTTCCATCTCCCACACTACCCTGACGTGGAAATATTTTGAGTGAATGAGAAAAAGCTGAAGGGACTTTATGAGGGAAGGCAGCATCCGTGGAGAGTAATGGACAGTCAATGTTTTGGTTCAGGTCCCTTTGTTGAGATTAAAGTGGGAAGGGGTGGTGATAAGATACTGGGCAAATGAAGGTGGGAGAGGCAAAGAAACAGGTAGGGGAAAAGATCATTGTGGGGAAGAGGTAGGAGAAAAGTAGAACAGGAACAGGTAAAGGAGAGATAGAAACAGTGAAACCAGATCAAGGTGGGATGATCCAAATATGGAACCCCTCAAAATCATGCCACTGAATTCTAGGCCATCCAGGTATATATAGTGGTGGAATATATATACCAACGAGCCTGCAGCTGACGTGGACATTTACCCCCTCCATAAATCTTCGTCCGCGAAGCCAAGCCAAAGAAGGAGAATATATATATGGTGGAATAGAATATTGTGTTCCTCCAGTTTACATCTGATCTCACCCTGATAATAGGTGAGGCCATGGTCAGACATGTTTGCATGGGAATGGTGAAAGGAATTAAAATGGAGTCACCAGGAGTTCCAGTTTGTGCACAAAGACAGAGACCTGGTGCTTACAAAACAGTTGCCTGATGAGTGTTGCCATTCCTTCATTATTACAGCCTCTGAATCCTGGAGCTTCCTGTGCCTCACAGATGGTAGTAATTCAAGATGTGACTTAGCCTCAGCTTCTCACGGGTATCAGTGATGAACAAGAGATGCTGGTCCTACCAGTTATGCTCCAACACCATGAATAATTTCCTGAATCCTATCTCTACAGCAGTTATTTGCATTTGGATCCATCCTTGGAAGGTAGAGTGAGCAGATTCAGTAAGATGGACTATGAGAAATTAGATCAGAGTCTTTTGTCCAGAGTCGAGGAATTGAGACTGAGAGGAAATAGGTTTAAGGTGAAAGTGGGGAGTGTTTTAACAGGGAGTAACATTTTTACAAAGAGGGTGTTGGGACAAGCTGCCAGAGGAGGACGTCGATGCAGCTACTACTGCAATGTTTAAGAAATGTTTGGATAATTACATTTTACATGGATAGGATAGGTTTTAAACAAGAATGTCTGGAGACACTGATTGTTGTTTAAAACACAAAAATGCTGGAGAAACTCAACAGGTCACTCAGCGCTCTTTGTGAAGCAAAGATATGTAACCAACGTTTCAGGCCTGAGTCCTTCATCAAGGTATAAGAAAAAAGGAGGAAGGCGTTGGAATAAAATAGTGGGGGAAGGGCAGGGGGAGGAGCATAGGCAAGATGTCATAGGTGGATATGGGTGGGAGAGCATGAGTAAAAAGTTGAGAAGTGAAATGAGGAGGAGATAGCTCTCTGAATGGAGATGGAAGTGGTGGGGAGCTGGAGGAAAGGAGACAGAGGGATAGGGAAAGAGAGAGAGACAGAATAGGATAGGTTTAGCGGGATACATGCTAAATGCAAACAGATTGGACTAAAGTGAGTAGGAGATTTTGGTCAATGTGAGCAAGTTGGGCCGAAGGGCCTGTTTCCACGCTCTATGACTGTGACTCTCAATGTTTAAGTGCTTTTCTCAAATTTGCCAATGCTGGCAGCAAAGGTAAGACCACTTTGGGGAAGGAGAGGCCGGTCTTCTTGTGCCATTCCCCTGAGATTTCGAAGAGCAAGGTTCAGACCAGAAAGAAACCCTTCACCAAAAATAGGAAGAGGGAAGTGGAATTGCATGTGAATAAGCAGAGCCTTTGTGTTGTAAATATGCAGAACAGTCCTTATTCCAAACCTACTCTGCCATCCATCACCAATCCTTTATCCACCTGCCCATCAAGCTCCCAATGGCTCGATCGCAGTTCCTCGCACCAATCACCCTCCCATCCAGCGCCTGATGGCTGATCCTCACCCCGACCGCTCAACGAGCTCCCAACGCTGATCTTCACCCAGATTGCCCACCCATCCAGCACTCGATGGTTGATCCTCACCCCGGCTGCCCATTCATCCAGCACTTGACAGCTGATCCTCACCCCGACCGCCTATTGAGTTCCCGATGGCTTATTCTCACCCCAGCTGCCCGCCCACTGAGCTCTCAACGGCCCGATCACAGTTCCTTGCCATGGCCACCCGCCTATTGAGCTCCTGATGGCTGATTCTCACTCCGGCTGCCCACCCAATGAGCTTCCGATGGGCTAATCACGGATCTTCATCCCAGGCACCCACCCATCGAGCTACCGATGGCCTGAAGACAATGTAGTTACAGTTAAGATGTAAATTCACCCTTTCATATTGTAAATAAAATAGTTTACGAAAAGTTTTATCTGCGAAATACATACACTTGTATGCAGTTGTTGTTTGAAATTTGTGGTTGACCTAATACAAAGAAAGAGGCGTGTGTTCACTGTTTGTATGTGGGGGACGGGTGGGGGGAGGGTGGGGCAGTGGGGGAGAGAGGAGAGGAGGGAGCTAGGGATGTGGCCTTGGGAGCCAAGGGAGCAGCAGCCAAAAAAAGTCTGGGAACCACTGCTCTAAACCTTTCCTATCCATGTACCTGTCTAAACATCTTTTAAACTTTGCAATTGTACCTGCCTCAATAACTTCCTCTAACACCTTGTTCCAAATACCCATCACTCTCTGTGTGTAATGGTTACCACATAAGACTCCTTTAAATATTTCTCCTCTCATTCAAAATCTATGCCCTCTAACTTTAGACTCCCCTACCATGAAAAAAAGTTATTAACATTCATCTTATCTACGCCCCTTATGATTTTATAAACCTCTGCAAGGTCACTCCTCAGCTTCTGCGCCAGGGAGAAAAGCCCCAGCCTATCCAAGCTGTCCAGTCCCAGTAACATCCTTGTGAATTTTTTGCACCCTTTTCCAACAAAGTAACATTCTTCCAATGGAAGGTGTCCAAAACTGCACAAAGTACTTCAAGCACCATCTCTTCAATGATATCTAACATAACGTCTCAATGTCCTGCCCAATGAAGGAAAGTGTGCCAGAAGCTTTCTTCACCACCCAATCCACCTCTTTTGACACTTTCATGGAACTTTACTCCTTTACCCTTTGGTCTCTCCATTGTACAATGCTCTTGACATCCCTGCCATTTACTGTATGGCTTTGCCTGATTTAACTTCCCAGAATGCAAAGCCTCGCATTTGTCTGGGGGGTTATAGGTCAATCTAAGGTAAATTCTACCTGCCGTTTTTTGACCCACTTTCCCAATTGATACAGATTCTGTTAAATAAGCTTCTTCGCTGCCCACTATACCACCAATTTTAGGGCTGGCAACTACATTTATCTTCAATCTATGTGACAAAATGAAACTATTAGAATGTTTCTTTCTGAGTTCGACAAGAAAATAAAGTCCTTTTCATTCAACGTGTGTTTGGCCAAGTCCAAAATATTAAAATATACTTAACAACACTGTTATTTTCTCTTATTTCCATTAGGAATCAAAGGTTTCTTCTGTAACTTCTCTGAAGATGACTTCCTTTATTTTGGAGGATTCCTCCATCAACACAAGCTATTATGATGAAGAATATAACTACACTGATATTGACCTTGCTCCCTTCATTCCCTGTGCAAAGGAGGAAGTCAAAGCCTTTGGGAAGATATTCCTCCCAGTCCTGTACATTACAGTGTTTGTTTTCGGAATATTGGGCAACAGCTTTCTTGTCCTCATAATCGTTAAGTATCTCAAGTTAAAAACCATGACCGACATATACCTGCTGAATTTAGCAATTTCTGACCTTTTATTTGTTGTATCCCTTCCCTTTTGGGCCACTTATTTGACCTCCGAGTGGATCTTTGGAGATGCCATGTGTAAAATAATAAGTGCCGTCTATACTGTGAATTTTTACAGTAGTATCTTCTTCATAACGTGCATGAGTATGGACATGTATCTTCAAATCATCCACACAGTTTCTATGAAGAACCATAGGACAATCTGCAAGAGCATTATCATCAGTACTGCTGTCTGGACTCTAGCAATGATGGTTACAATCCCTGAATTCATCTTCAGCCAGTCCAGGAAAGTCGGTGATAGGTATACCTGCCTCAGTCACTATGGCAGTGATCAACTAGTATTCTGGAAAACAACAATCCAACTCCAGGTCAACATCATTGCATTTATCATTCCATTTTTAGCCATGATTTTCTTTTATACTCGGATTGCATCTGTCCTCCTCAAGTCCAGATCCTTTAGCAAGGACAAAGCCTTGAAACTGGTCATCATGTTGGTCACAGTGTTCTTTGTGTTGTGGTTCCCTTACAACATTGTCCTTTTCTTGCATTCCCTGGAAGATCTTGGAGTGATTGGCAGCTGTGAGGTGAGCAAGAGGCTGGATTATGCTTTGCAAGTGACAGAGTCCATTGCGTTAACCCATTGCTGCTTCAATCCACTTCTCTATGCTTTTGTGAATGAAAGGTTTAGGAGACACCTGCAAAATATTCTGATGAAGATTGTCAAGAAGACTGGCTGTTACAAGGACCTGGGAATCATCGTCGCCACTGCTCCAGAGCAAAGTGAAGTCAGCAAGCAGCAATATTGCGTGTGCTCTGATGTGGAGATGACCATGGTGTAGACACGATGTTGAGAAGATATCAGTTTTACTATCTCAGCATTATGTGGAATTGGATCTTTCAAAGATACTTTAACATACCAACATGGACAGAGCTCTTGTGAACTAACCAAACCAACTCCCCTCTCAAACACATCTTAGCTAAAGGGAATAACAGCATTTACTCAAAATTCAAGATTCTTTCATTGTCATGTAATAAAACAGGTGAAATTAACTTTAGTCTGTGTAAGGCCAGGATTCGAATCCCACGCCTTATGGCTGGAGTTTGCACGTTCTCCCCGTGTCTGCATGGGTTTTCCCAGGGGCTTCGATTTCCTCCTACCTTTTAAAATGTACTGGGGGTTTTAGGTTAATTGGGCAGCATGGGCTCATGGGCCAAAAGAGCCTGTATATCTAAATTTAAAAATAAAAGAGAAGCAAAAGAGAGTCACCCCAGGGTCACTGAATGTCCATGGAGTTGCCTCCAGTGCTCCCTCTGACTTCTGCTCAGCATCCATTTCTGAAACACCTACTCCATTATTGAGGAGAATGTCACATGCACAAATCTCTCCATATTGGATGGATGGCTCTCCACCCTCATCACTTGATTCATTTCCCACAATTTTCCATTCTTGGGTTTCCTTCTCCTGAATCCCAGTGAAAAATCAAATTGTTATGGAATAAAGGGAGATCATTCAGTCCATTAAGTCAATGATGGCAGCCAAATGGATTGATCCCATCACTCCAATCTCATGAACGCTGCAAGTCCAGCTGAGTTCCTCCAGCATTTCTGTGTTTTTACTTTATTGTCATCCGCAAACTTCCCTTTACATTGAACGCTGAGAATCCACGTGGATTTATAAAAGGGAAATCCAATTTGATAAATCTGTTGGGATTTTTAAGTGGTAACTATCAGATAGATAAATGGGAGCCATATTATTTCATCTGTGGTCTCTTGTCCTGAGAATCTACCCTGTCATGTTCCCTTTGATCTTGTTATATTAAAATGATCACCCCTCATTCTTATAAACTCTGAATTCCACACTAGTTTTGTCTTTCCTCGATTGTTCTGCCAATATTATCATGTCACTTTGACCCTGTTTCAACAGGTGCTGAAATGTAAAGATCAATTACAGTACATTTCCAATTATCTGAAGACTACTTTTCAAAAATTCTCAGTTATTCGCAAAATATTTCAGCGGCAACATGGCATCACAAATTGAAAAAAGTTTATTTTTTAACCTGCCTTGCTCAAGTGGGACTCTGATGCACTGTCAGTGTCATTTTGAATCCAACGGTTGTTGCTGCATTTATCTTATTTTTATCTATTTGTAAGCAGAGATCATGTTTTTTTGGTAAGAATTAAACTTTATTTCATGCCTGAACAACCTTCTCTTGTTCTTTGTTGTTTTAACCACTGATACAAGTGTGCTGATGCTGCGGGACTGGGATCAGAGGAGGGACCTCTGATTCCCGGGTAGGCTTGGCAACGACGGTGGCGAGATGTCAGGGATCAGAGCAGGGACGTCGGACTCCCAGGCAGGCTCAACGATGACGATGGGGAAGTGTCGGGGATTGGAGCAGGGAACCTTGGGCTCCTGGGCAGGTTTGGCGATGCCGGTGAGGAGGTGTCGAGGAAACAACCAGGGACCTCATGCTCCCAGGCAGGTTCGATGATGGTGATGGGGAAGTGTCAGGATTGGAGCAGGGAACCTCGGGATTCCGGACAGGTTTGGTGATGCCGGTGGGGAGGTGTCGAGGAAACAACCAGGGACCTCATGCTCCCAGGCAGGTTCGATGATGGTGATGGGGAGGTGTCAGGATTGGAGCAAGGAACCTCGGGATTCCGGACAGGTTTGGCGATGCCGGTGGGGAGGTGTCGAGGAAAGAACCAGGGACCTCAGGCCCCCGGGCAGGTTTGAGGAGGTATCGGATTGGCGACAGCCAATACAAATATTCTGCTGCTTAAAGCCATTTCTCAGATATTCAGAAAATCCAGTTAACTGATACACGTCTAGTCCTGAGTGTTTCGGATAATTGGAAACATATTGTATTAACAACGAATAAACTCTACAAATGGCCAATGTTTTTCTTAATAATACATGTACAGTGGAGTTCACAAACAAGGATAGCATTTGTTGTTCACCCCCAACTCCTTACTGGGCTATAGTGAGCCTTCTTCTTGAGCTACTGGGGCACACAACTGGATCGAAAGGCAAATAAGAGTCGATGGCATCCAGATGGTTACAATCACTGATACTATTGAATTCCATATTTATTTAACCTTGAATTTAGATGCCTAGCAAGCTGGAATGGGATTTGATCACAACATCCAGAGCAGGGGTTCAAGCATTTAGATATCACAAACTATGTGACACATATCTACATTTTGACCCATTTTATGTGTCAAGTGTATTTTAAATATCTCTCTTTAGCTTGGCTTTGCGGACGAAGATTTATGGAGGGGAAATGTCCACGTCAGCTGCAAGCTCGTTGTGGCTGACAAGTCCAATGCGGGACAGGCAGACACGGTTGCAGTGGTTGCAGGGGAAAATTGGTTGGTTGGGGTTGGGTGTTGGGTTTTTCCTCCTTTGCCTTTTGTCAGTGAGGTGGGCTCTGCGGTCTTCTTCAAAGGAGGTTGCTGCCCGCCGAACTGTGAGGCGCCAAGATGCACGGTTTGAGGCGATATCAGCCCACTGGCGGTGGTCAATGTGGCAGGCACCAAGAGATTTCTTTAGGCAGTCCTTGTACCTCTTCTTTGGTGCACCTCTGTCTCGGTGGCCAGTGGAGAGCTCGCCATATAACACGATCTTGGGAAGGCGACGGACCTCCATTCTGGAGACGTGAGCTACCCAGTGCAGTTTGATCTTCAGCAGCGTGGATTCAATGCTGCCGACCTCTGCCATCTCGAGTACTTCAATGTTGGAGATGAAGTCGCTCCAATGAATGTTGAGGATGGAGCGGAGACAACGCTGGTGGAAGCGTTCTAGGAGCTGTAGGTGATGCTGGTAGAGGACCCATGATTCGGAGCCGAACAGGAGTGTGGGTATGACAACGGCTCTGTATACGCGTATCTTTCTGAGGTTTTTCAGTTGGTTGTTTTTCCAGACACTTTTGTGTATTCTTCCAAAGGCGCTATTTGCCTTGGTGAGTCTGTTGTCTATCTCGTTGTCGATCCTTGCATCTGATGAAATGGTGCAGCCGAGATAGGTAAACTGGTTGACCGTTTTGAGTTTTGTGTGCCCGATGGAGATGTGGGGGGGGGGTCTGGTAGTCATGGTGGGGAGCTGGCTGATGGAGGACCTCAGTTTTCTTCAGGCTAACTTCCAGGCCAAACATTTAGGCAGTTTCCGCAAAACAGGACATCAAGCGCTGAAGAGCTGGCTCTGAATGGGCAACTAAAGCGGCATCGTCTGCAAAGAGTAGTTCACGGACAAGTTGCTCTTGTGGCTTGGTGTGAGCTTGCAGGCACCTCAGATTGAAGAGACTGCCATCCGTGCGGTACCGGATGTAAAAAGACCTCATTGTTGAGGTCTTTCATGGCTTGTTTCAGTATCATGCTGAAGAAGATTGAAAAGAGGGTTGGTGCGAGAACGCAGCCTTGCTTCACGCCATTGTTAATGGAGAAGGGTTCAGAGAGCTCATTGCTGTATCTGACCCGATAATATATAGATAAAATATTCATACTGAATATGTGTGAACGTATATGCTTTTACATTCTCTTCACCCAGATCTCAATAAATTTTTAAATATTTATATATATGTATATCCAACAGACTTGTCAAGTTTTCTGAGTTTGTCTTAGAACATATTAAACATTTGCAGCCTCTCCAACATTGTTAAAAATGCTTCTCCATTGATAAAGTTATCGAATTATACAGTGTGGAAACAGGCCCAACTTTCCCACGCTGACCAAAATGTTGCATCCACACCAGTCCACCTGCCTTCTTCTTTGCATTTTCTGTAATATATTATGGGAGCTCTGTCTGCAGATGTTGGGATCTGGTGAAATACATAAATGTGCTGAAGAAACTCAGCAGGTCATGCAGCATCCATAGAAAATAACAGATAACCAACATTTTGGGCCTGGGTCCTTCACATATAAGGAAAAACAGCCAGGCACCTGATAAAAAGGCGAGGAGGGGAGGGAGGAAGGGGCAAGTGAGAAGCGCAGGCTGTTTACCTTCACCTTTCTCATGGAATGCTTCAGGTCGTGGGGTCCATTCTGATTAATTGTCATGAACGCTAGAATAGGGTCTCCCCGTGGTACAGATACAGGTAGGAGGGGAGAAGGAAAAAAATGAGATGATGGGGGTGGAGGAGAGGAGACAAAACGATGGAGCTGACAAATTGGAGGTCAATGTTAATGTTCTCTGGTTGGATGAAAAAATAATTCTGGAGAAACTCAGCAAGTCTAATATGTATTTTATGTAGCAAAGATAAAGATACATAACCAACATTTCAGGCTTGAGCCTTTCATTAAGGTATGAAGAAATGTTGGGAGGCACTCGAACAGAATCACAAGATAAAGGTGTGATGATGTAATGGAGGGGGGGGCCTTGTGGTGAATGTCTGCCAAGCTGCCTGTCTCCCCCTTCTGGTGAGCCTTGCTGTACTAACATTGACTGTGCATTATCTCTACTGTTAAGGACACTCCCCTTGTATATAACTGTATATGCATCTATTGTCTTTCATTATTGTACCATGAGTTTCTGCTAATAAAAGCCATGATTATTGTTTGACCACATCATCTTTGTCTACTTCATCAACTGGCACTTCAGGCCGATTATACTGATTGCTTGCTATTGGCTTTGTCTGTAGAGATACTCCATCCTACAGATGGAGATGTTTTTCCCACTGGCCAGTTAGAGGTGGTTTTAGTCTGTTAATAAAAGCCCTGCATTGGTATAATACTTGACTGGTCCATGTCTATGCCATATCAATTTTATTAACAGATGAACAATCATGGATACTTCCCTGAAACCTGGAAGATTCGAGATAGATCAGGATGCCACCTGAGCTGGAGAAATTTTTCACCACTGGCTCCAGTGTTTTGAAGCATCCATGCGAGTGAACAATGTTGTTCAAGACATGGCGAAAATGGACCATCTTGTGGCCCTCCTTGGAGAATTACCCCACTCCGTGGTTAGAGAGACAGCTGTCTATCGGAATGCAGTGAATCTCTTCCGAATCTATTATGATCTGCCACAAAACACTTTGTTTGCAAGACATCAGCTTCACACTCAAAAACAACAAGCTGGAGAGAATGAAGATGGTTTCGCGCTCACACTAAAACTGCTATCCAGAGCCTGTGCTTAAGCTGATGTCACGGTTGAAGCCCAGTGGATTGGAGTTGGAGTACATCAGGCAACGTTTACTGGAGATGCCGGCCTGACTTTTAATGCAGCTCTACAACAAGCAAAAATCCTTAAGTCTGCTCTACAAGGTGCTAAGGCCATTGAGAAAGAGAGAGGTGCTGAAGCAGCACCCCCAAGACCCACCTGCAGTGACAATCCACTGCTGAGCACCACTAAACCGCAGCATAAATGCCGTTATAGAAAATGCTACTTCTGCAGTTTGGTCCTACATGTTCACTCTCAGTGCCCCGCGCGGCAAGCCAATTGTGCCAACTGTGGGAAGCAAGGGCACTGGCCCAGAACCTGCCGTGAATCTTACCTTATATCCATCCAGACGCAGAATTTCTATGGCTTGTTCTGGACTAAAACAAGATGCTACAAATTGTTGTAAAATAATCCTGAAGGTACAGGGAAATGAACGTACAGACTTCAAATTGCACGTGTCCCTGGTCTGTGCGCTCCGATACATTTAGGGTTAGATTTCCAATGCCATATGAAAAGCATCATATTGCCATTTAATAGCCCATTACCATCAATCACAGTACCCCAAGAAGCTGTTTGCGGGTTATCGACTCCAAAGATTAAACCTCCATGACTTTTTACCAGTCTAACACCAGATTGCAAGCCTATAGCTACTGTTACAGATTTCTGTGTTGTGTATTGGCCTATGTGTTGTGTGGTTTTATGTTAAAAAGTGACAGTTTGCCTTAGAGAGCCAAGGTGAAGGTGGACTGCTGAGAGAGTGGGAGACAGACTGACCATGTGCAGAAAATGATCTAAAAATGTCTGGACTTGGACAATAAACCACCACTGGGTGGTGCTGTGGAGTAGAAGACGGCCCAGAGCATGAGTCATGGTCTGGAGGTCAGTTTAGAATGTTGGGATTTCAAAAAGCATGATTATTCCGAAGGCAGCCAGAAGGATCCGGACCAAGCCAGTTTGTTCCTCTCTCTGCAAGCAACACAAGACAACTTTGAATTTTGTGCCTCTCTCTCTCTCTCTCTCTCTCTCTCTAAGATCTTTTGGCTTCAGTTTACCAAACAAACTGAATTTTGTTTATGATCTTTGCTTCAGTTGAGATCGAAGTTTTGTGAGTCTTGTGTGTTTTTGTGTTTGTTTTGTGTCTACGTTTTTCTGTGGGCTGGTTGGAAATATAACTTAGACTTTAATTACATATGTTATATTTAGGCTGGGAAATTTATTAGTTTTACACTGTTATAGAAATTTGCATAGTAACCAGTGGGCATTGTTATAAAAGGGGGGAATATTTGAATTAAAGTTTGAAGGTGAATTTTTGTTAATAAAGTAATTGTTCATCTTTACTCCTGTGTGATATGCCTTCTTTGTGGTTGCTGGTTTGATCTTGTAACACAACAAAGAGTAGGCGCTATAGCAAAGAGGACTGACTCTTTATTAAGAACAAGGTTAGGCATTTATTGAAAGAAAAGATCATCAAACCCAGTACAGGTCCTTGGCACGCTCAAGTTGTAGTTGTCAAAAATAGCGTGAAACCTAGAATGGTCGTGGACTACAGCCAAACTATAAAAAGCTTTTTGCAACTGGATGCTTATTCCTTGCCTTGTATCTCAGACATGGTAAACCAGATTGCACAGTACAAAATATATTCTACAATTGATCTGAAATCAGGTGCCTATTAACAAAGATGAAAGGCAGTTGACTGCTTTCGAGGCAGATGGCAAACTTTTCCAGTTTAAGAGAGTCCCTTTGGAGTTACCAATGGTGTATCTGTTTTCCAAAGGGAGATGGATAAATTAGTAGATGCTCATAACTTGCAAGCCACCTACCCTTATCTGGACAATGTCACTATTTGTGGCAAAGACTTAAAATGATCATGATTGGAACTTACAAAAATTTCTGCAGGTGGTCAAGCATCTGCACTTAACCCTTAGCAATGACAACTGTGTATACCACACTAAATGCCTAGCCATTCTATGCTATGTAGTGAGTAATGGAGAGATTAACCCTGACCCAGAGAGGATGAGACTTACCCCCACCTGCAACATAAAAGTGTTGCCTGGGGTTTTTCTCCTACGCTCACTGGGTGCTCAACCACCCAGATAAAGCACGGCCACTGTTTAAAACTACTAGTTTTCCCGTGTCTGAAGAAGCCCTTTGTGCTTTTGAAAACATCAAACAGGATATAGCCAAAGTGACAATGTCAGCTATTGATGAGGATTTACCATTCCAAGTAGAATCCAATGCGTCAGATTGGGCCTTAGCAGCTACATTAAATCAAGCTGGCAGACATATGTCCTTTTTCTCTCGGACATTACACAGGCCAGAGTTAAGACATTCCTCTATCGAAAAAGAGGCTCGGGCTATTGTCGAATCCTTTCCCTACTGGAGACACTTTTTAGCTGGAAAGAAATTTACATTGCTGACTGATCAAAAATCTGTCGCTGACATGTTCAACACTAAATTGAGGAGCAAGATCAAAAATGATAATATCATGTGTTGGCAAATTGAATTTTCTACTTATGATTACAACATACTGTATCACCTAGGAAAATTCAATGACCCTCCAGATGCACTTTCTCGCATGACCTGTGCAAGTCTTCAACTAGACCATTTAAAATATCTTCACGATGAATTATGTCACCCGGGGGGTCACTGGATTTTATCATTATGTGAAGTCACTTAATTTGCTGTACTCACTAGAAGACATCAAGAAACGAACAAACGAGTGTCCTGTTTGTGCGGAGTGTAAACCACGCTATTATAAACCTTCCGCTTCCATGTTGATTAATGCATCTAGTCCATTTGAACACCTCAGCGTAGATTTTAAAGAACCACTACCCTCAAACAATAAGAATACCTATTTCCTTAACATCACTGATGAATTCTCTCGTTTCCCCTTCGCTATACCAAGAGTTGATGTTCTGCTAGTTCCGTTATAAAATGTCTTGATATGATTTTCAGTTATCTTAACTTCATTCATAGTGACAGAGGGTCAGCTTTCATGAGTTCTGAACTTAGGCAATACCTTCTTGATAGGGGTATAGCTACAAGTCATAGAGCATAGTAATGGTACAACCTGGAAAGCTGTCACTAAAATCAAAATGTCTCCCCACCAGCCATTGGCAAGAGGTGCTGCTGGAGGCTTTGAACTCTATCTATACTTGCTTTGTACAGCTGCTCAGTCGACTTAACTGTGGGTGGGTGGTGGTGGGGTGGGGGGGGGGGGGGTGGGGGGTGCGGAACTCTTCATCAACGTCTTATTCTTTTCCCTAGAAAAGTTAAAACTGGATCAACCTTGCCAATTTGGCTATCTAAACCCAGAGAAGTTTTGTTAAGAAAACATATTAGACCCAGCAAGGCTGATCCTGCGACTCTATGCTGCCCCCATGCTACTCTAGGCCTTGATGCAGGATATGCTTGCTGCTACCACAGCTTGTCACAATTTATTCTGCTAAAATTTGAAAATGACCATGGAAAAGTTCCTGATGATCGAGAGTTTGGAGATTGACCCTCAGCACCTGAAGGCCCAGGCACGTTTTGAAATCTGGAGGCATGCCGTTGAGGTGGTCATCCAAACGCAGATGTTGTCAACACAAACCAGAAGCGTCTCATGGTACTCCACACTAAGTTGGGCCCCTGAGCCTTCCAGGCCATCAAACACTGCACCGAGTCGACGATGGCCATCCTAGAGGCCATGTACAAGCCCCCAATGAACGTGGTCTACGCCAGGTACCTGCTGAGCATCAGGACTCAGCAGCCAGGTGAGACGGCAGATGCCTACTTGAGGGTCCTGCGGGAGCTGGCCCACCCATGGCCGAGACTGGGGTGACCGAAGAGGAGGTGGCTGATCAGAGATGCCTGCGTGCAAGGGCTGCGATTGAGGAGCGCCTGGCAGAAACTGCTGGAAGGCAATATCGCCTCACTCACCAAAACTGTGGAGGTGGTTCGATCTCTGGAATCTGCAGGCCTCCATACCAAAGCATTCGACTCCTGACTTCCCCCAGCACTCAGTATGGCTGACCCAGACGACAACCATGTGGGACCGCACGTGGAGGAGACCATCACTGCTGCCGGCACCCCGCGGCTCTGTAAGACTGTGGGTCTTGGTATGGGTCAGAAAGACAGTCCCACAGTGGCTGCCTGGCCTGAAACTCGTTCTGCTTCCGATGCGGTAAGAAAGGCCACTACGCGAAAGTGTGCCTCTCTAGACCCGCCAGGACCGCAGCGGCCCTCCGTGACCAACAAGTAATCCCCCCAGACATCACCACGCCATTGCCTGCCTCACCACTTCCACCCGCTCCATCGATGCTCACCCCGGGCGCCACCATCTTCTCCCAAGCCACTTCCGCCAGAACCGCTGATGTCACTACCGCTGGTGCGGGCTATGTAAGCAACGAGAAGGGGTGGGACTTGGCAGGCACCATATTTTTTTAAATAAAACAGTCAGAAACAAAATTGACTCCTGCTTGTAGCCTCTACAATTGGTGACCCCGATGAGCCCAGACGATTCTGGACTCTCTACCATGGACACTGGAGTAGTTAATGCAGTGGCAATGAAACTGCCGTCTTTCTGGACGCTTCGCCCATACACTTGGTTCGGGCAAATGGAAGCACAATTCTACCTCTGGCAGATCACCTCCAACTCCACAATGTTCTACCACATTGCAGCGCCCTCGACCATGAGACCGCAGCCAGAATGGATTACCTGATTCATGGTCCCCTGGAGTAAGGTAAATACCTGGTTCTCAAGAAGCTTCTCCTAAGTACTTTCAGCCTGTCCAGGCACCAGTGTGCCACCAGGCTCATGCACCTAGATGGCCTGGGAGACAGAGCACCATCGCCCTCATGGATGAAATACTCACACTGGCAGAGGGCCTCAAGCCGTGCTTCAGGTTTGAGCAGGCTTTCTTGGAGCAGATGCTATTAGCAGATGAGGATTTCTTGGACACACGCAAGGGCACGGCCAAAATCACCAATGCTGAGGGGCGCAGGCACATAAATGCAGGCATCCCTGCTTGTTTCCAGAAAACAGCCAGGCCAGCCGCCACTAATGGCTGCGACAGCTGGCTACATCAATAGCTGATAAAGTTAGTGGCCGACAGTTCCTGGTCAACATGGGTGCCGAACTCAGTGTCATCCCGCCAACCACATTGGAAACACGAACATGACGATGAGGCCCCACACTCCGGACTGCAAACACCACCACCATCATCAAAATGTTCGGCATGCACAACATCCAGATTCAGCTCGGCAATGAGATGTTCCGGTGAAATTTCATGCTAGCTGCTGTGGGCACATTCTTCCTCAGCACTGATTTCTTTTGGGTGCACAGCCTGCTGGTATATGTGAAAGCCAAATGCCTAGTGCACGCCTGGACTTTCCAAACCGTCCAACTCGAGGCTACCATCGCTCATGACCCAGGCGTGGCCATGGTAAGCACCTCTAAAGACGAGTATAGCCACATCCTGGGTGAATTCCCAGCTCTCCTCAGACCGCAGTTCACTTCCACCATGCCACAGCACAGGATGCTACACTACATACCGACCCAAGGCTCCCCGCTCCACGCCAAAGCCAGGAGGCTTCCCCCAGACAAACTGCAGATGGCCAAAGAGGAATTTTCCCAGATTGAGTTGGGCATAGTCCACAGGTCCAACAGCCCATGGGTGTCCCCACTACACATGGTCTCCAAACCTTCAGGTGGTTGGCTGCTTTCTGGGGATTACTACTGCCTTAACGACTCCACCACACCCAACCACTACCCAATCCCACACATGGCCAACCTTCATGGTGCAAAGATGTTCTCCAAGGTCGACCTGGTGCACAGCTATCACCAAATCCCAGTCCACCCAGACGACATCAGCAAGACGGTCATTATCACCCCTTTCGGACTCTTCGAATTCCTCCACATGCCTTTTGGTCTCAAGAATGCAGTGCAAACCTTTCAGCGCTTGATGGATACAGTGGGAAGAGACTTGGATTTTCTGTTCATCTACTTGGATGAGATACTCATCACAAGCAAGGACCACAAGGACCATCTCTGCAAACTTTTCGCCTGCATGTCAGAGTTTGGACTCACGGTTAACAAAGCAAAGTCCCAATCCAGGAAAATCTTCATGCAGTTCTTGGGCCACACTATCACCACGAACGGGGCAGTGCCATTGGCAGGGAAGATCGCAGCCATATGCCAGTTCGTCTGCCCCGGCACCCTCAAAGGCCTCCAGGAATTCACTGGAATGTTTAACTTCTACATCCAATTCATCCCGGGAGCGGCCCACATCATAAGACCACTGTTTGCCATGATATCAGCCAAAAGCAAGACCCGAGCATGAACGGAGGAGGCTGACGCAGCTTTCACTACGACGAAAAACGCCCTGGCCAATGCCACCCTGCTGGTTCATCCCAGATCTGACGTACCCATGGCGCTCACAGTAGACACATAAGCAACAGCCATTGGGGGCGTCCTGGAGCAATCTGCCAAAGGTCAGTGGAGGCCACTGGCCTTTTTCAGCTGTCACCTGCGCCCGTCCAAACTTAAATACAGCGCGTTTGACAGGGAGCTCCTGGCACTTTACCTGCTTATCGGGCACTTTCTGTATTTCCTGGAGGGCAGGCAGTTCATGGTATTTACGAACCACAAGTCCCTCACCCACACCTTCGCCATGGCCAAGGATCGCTTGTCAGCGCGCCAACAATGCCACCTATCCTATATATCTGAGTTTATCACCGACATCCGGCACCCTTGCCAGCAAGGACAACGTCATGGCTGATACACTCTCCTGCCTGCCATCCAGTCCTTATCCCCTGGGTTGGACTACTCCCAGCTGGCACAAGCCCAAAAAGAGGATGAGGAAACCCAGGCTTTCTGCACAGCCATCACCGGCCTCTGATTCGAAGACCTCAGTCTGCCAGACAGCCCCGACACACTCCTGTGCGATGACTCCACTGGCACAGTAATGGAGGCACCAAGTTTTCAAGGTCGTTCATGACCTCGCAAACCCATCCATAAAAACCACAACCCGTACGGTAAGGGAGAGGTTCGTGTGGCATGGCCTGAGAAAACAGGTTGCGCAGATGGCTCGCAACTGCACCCAGTGTCAGGTGTCCAAAGTCCACTGTCATGTCAAGACCCTGACCCAACGATTCGACCCCTCGAAAGGACGGTTCAAACATATTCATGTCAACATCGTGGGCCCACTGACTGTCTCCCGAGATGCCTGGTTCCGCTTCACAGTGGTAGACCGCACCACTTGGTGGATGGAGGCCATCCCTCTAAAGGACACCTCAACCGATTCCTGCACCAGGGCACTACTCACGCATTGGATTACAAGGTTCGGGGTACCTGCGCACATAACCACTGATGGAGGGGCACAGTTTACGTCAGCACTTTGGACACAGCTTGCAATGCTCCTGGGCATCAAGCTGCACCACACCACTCCTTATCACCTACAGTCCACCACCACATGGAGTCAGCCCTCAAGGCCCATTTAAGTGGCCCCAATTGGGTGGACGAGCTCCCCTGGGTCCTACTGGGCATCAGGATGGCACCTAAAGAGGATTTACAGGTATTCTCAGCTGAAATGGTTTACGGCGCCCCGCTAACCCTGCCAGGTGAATTCTTCCCACCGTCCCGAGATTCAGGCACCGAGGGGAGGGGATTGTTACAGGACCTATGGGACAGGCTAGCCTCGTTTTCACCCCCCCCTTCCCCATCGTTGCACCATGGAAACCAGCCAGCGTCCATCCCCAAAGATTTATCAACCACAGATTTTGTGTTTGTCCACTGTGGTCCGCATTCAGTCCCCCTCCAACGACCTTACGAAGGCCCATACAAAGTCCTACGCAACTCTGGCAAAACTTCCACGCTGGACATTGAGAGTAGGGAGGAACTGTTCACAGCAGACAGGCTGAAAGCAGCACATCTGGACCTCAGCCAGCAGATTATACCAGCATAGCCTAAGTGTCGGGGGCGACCGCCCAAGGACACGACCCCATGGCACCCCGCCCAAGGGCTGCAGGACACTAGAGGCGGTTCTGGTGGGGGGGGGGGGGGTTGGCAGTGTACATTGTGATGCAGGCGAACTGGCTGTGTTGTGATGGCTGTGGCAGCGGTGCAGTCGCGTCAAGATGATGGCATTGGGTTTGGGCTCCCTCATGGCCAGAGGGACCGTGCACTCACTCTCGGCTGTGTCATCATGTCACAGCCAATGTTTTGTTTTTTTTTTAATTTTTAATTTTTCACACCATAAATCACATTAACCATGGTACACACTTTTTCCTTTTCACACATATACAGTGACATTTTCTCCCCCCACCCCCCTCCCAACCCACCCCCCCCCTCCCATCCATTTTAGCTATACAATCTGGGATACATTAAACCAGTCAGTCAATGTTGTCACTCAACAAAAATACACCAGAAATTCTACTGAGTCCATTCTTTTCATTTCCTTCTCCTTCCATCAACTTAGGTAACGATTGTCCCCGGTAGGTTTTCGCTATTGTATTTAATGTAAGGCTCCCATATTTGTTTGAATATTTCAATATTATTTCTTAAACTATATGTTATTTTTTCTAATGGAATACATTTATTCATTTCTATATACCATTGTTGTATTTTCAAATTATCTTCCGATTTCCAGGTTGACATAATACATTTTTTTGCTACGGCTCGAGCTATCTTAACAAATCTTTTTTGTGCATCCTCCAAATCAATTCCAAATTCTTTGTTTTTTATGTTACTTAGGAGGAAGATCTCTGGATTCTTTGGTATATTGTTTTCTGTAATTTTATTTAATATCTGGTTTAGATCTTCCCAAAATTTTTCTACTTTCTCACATGTCCAGATTGCATGAATTGTTGTTCCCATTTCTTTTTTACATCGAAAACATCTATCAGATACTGTTGGGTCCCATTTATTTAACTTTTGAGGATGTCACAGCCAATGTTGGGGTAGGACTTGACAGCTGCCTTTGAAGGCGCAGTGCAGACTTTTTGAATTAAAACAGTCATAAACAAAACTGACTCCAGCTTGTGGCCTCTGTTCTCGTTTCCCCCTCATAGCAACCGCTCCACTTTATTCTTTTTCATTAAATAATCAGCTTTTGAAAATGTGGGAACAGAAAGGAATTAAGTTGGTAGAGGATTGTTATGAAGCTGGGTATTTTATTTTGTTTCAAAGAATGTAGGAGAAATATGAAATTTCTTTAAATTCCCTGTTCACATTATCAGGTTGGAACCTTACTGTTGGATAATTTTTGGCGTACACTATGGTTGCCTAGGCGGTCTAAATTTGAAAGTTTACTTACTGAAAGGGGTAAGAGAGGATTTATATCTGAGATGTATGCTTTATTACAGAATGTGATGTCTAAGCCAGAGATTCATAAATCTAAGCTAAAATGGGAAAAAAGATTTATCTATAACTATTTCTCAGGATGATTGGATGACTATATGTGATTAAAATTGTAAATTGTAAATGTAAGGTAATAGATTGGTTCATGATAATTTTATACATCAGTTATATATTTAACTCCTGAGAAATTAAGGAAATATAAGATTATTTCTTCTGATTTATGTTTTAGGTGCCATAAGTAAGTTGGCTCTTCTTGCATTCTACTTGGTCATGTGAAACAGTGTCATCTTTTTGGAATAGAATTAAGGAACTTTTAGAATTTTTATTTAAATTTAAAATTTTGCTTGATCCTATGGTATTTTTATTGGGTTATTTTAAGAAATAGAGTTTGGAATTAAAATTGGCTAAGTCTCATTTTTTTTTGAGACTGGCATTAACTGTGGCAAGAAAATGTTTGGCAATTACTTGGAAAAATGAGACTGATTTAAATATTCAATGGTGGCATTCGGAAATGAGGTCTTGTGTCCCACTGGAAAAGATAACATATAATTTATATAATAATTATTCAATCTTTGTTAAAGTTTGGACCCCGTATACGAGATACATGGGTTTGAATATGTAATAGTTTTCTTTCCCATGGTTATTGGGGTTGCACCAAACCATGGCAATATTTGATGAATGTTATGGAAGTTGATCTCCTCTTCTATCTTATATATTTTTTCTTTTGGAGTAGATTAGAGGGAGGTTGGGAGGGGCGAGGGAGTTAGGGTTGGGGGAGTGGAGGATTATAGTATCTACTTGCATCATAATATTATGTATCTACTTGCATTTTGATTATGATTATATTGTGGTGACGCACATACTCGTTGCGAACTGGCGGGACAGCTGCGAGTCTATGGTGCCTTAGGGGACCTCCTTGCCTCATGGTTTGATCTGAGCACACGCCTCAGACAGTGTGATGATGTCACCGCCTGTGTGGGGGCGGAGCTCACGCTGCCCTTAAAGGGGCACGCATGGGTTTTGAATTAAACTGTCATTGAAACCTCCAACGTGATGGTTGAGAGTCTCTTTCTTCGTAGCTGCTGCTACATTGGAGACCCCAATGAGTCCAGATGTTTTTCCGGCCTCTCACTATGGATCTCTTGGAGATCAACCCAGTCGCAGTGAAACTATCCCCTGAAGTGCCAGTTGATGAAGTAGACAAAGACGATGTGGTCAAACAATAATCATGGCTTTTATTAGCAGAAACTCATGGTACAATAATGAAAGACAATAGGTGCATATACAGTTATATCCAAGGGGAGTGTCCTTAACAGTACAGATAATGTACAGCCAATGTTAGTACAGCAAGGCTCGCCATAGGGAAAACAGGCATCTTGGCAGACATTCACCACAGACTCCCCCCGGCAGAAGAAGGGTTAAAATCAAAAGGACAGCTGCAAGGAAAGATTGAAGCAAGCGATACATGGATACCATGTTTGGCATTGAGAATACTCTAACAGCCAAAATATACCAGTATCCAGCAAGCAATTGAAATATAATGAGATGTTTTATGCATATGTCAGCCTATCAGGTTGTTTACTAATTCTGATGCTTCGTCTCAAAACAGGTGGTTCCTTTGCAACCTTGGGAACTGTACAAGTCCTGGGTCAGTAATGTGGGAAGGAATGACTTCTGGACCTGCACCAGAATCGCCAGCGTGAGGCAGTGGAGCCTCAGCATGGTCATCTGAAAACTTACTAGGGGTCACAGGATGGGGGGGGGGGAATGAGCCCAACCTCTCAGGCTCACTCTGAATAGGGGTGCGAGGAAGGGGCGAACCAGGCGAGGCCAGATCTCTTAGGGGTACAGTGTCAGTACTCTCGTCTGGGAATCTAACATGAGCGTAGTTGGGGTTAGTATGCAGTAGCTGAACTGGTTGGACTAGGGGGTCTGTTTTACACGCCTGAGCATGGCTCTTCAGCAGCACGGTTCCAGGCTCAGATAAACAGACTGGCCAGTCCATCACAGTTCTTGATTTCCTAGGAAAGGCAAACATACGTTCATGAGGTGTTTGATTTGTTGCAGTACACAATAAAGACCAAATAGAATGTAGTGCCTCAGGCAGCACCTCCTGCCACCGGGTTACAGGGTAACCATGTGTTTTTAAAGCAAGATTAACAGTCTTCCAGATTGTAGCATAAGCCCTTTCAACCTGCCCATTGCCCTGCGGGTTGTAGCTTGTGGTACGGCTGATGGCAATCCCCTTCTGTAGCAGGGCTCGCCGCAGTTCAGTGCTCATGAATACTGAGCCTCTATCGGTACGAATGTAATTGGGAAAACCCAAAAGTGCTGAAAATTCTGTCAAGTGATTTAATTGCAGATGCTGACAAGACGTCAGGGCAGAGTATCACAAAGAGAAACCTGGAATATTCGTCAATTTTTTTTTATTTGGCTTGGCTTCGCGGATGAAGATTTATGGAGGGGGTAAAAGTCCACATCAGCTGCAGGCTCGTTTGTGGCTGACAAGTCCGATGCGGGACAGGCAGACACGGTTGCAGTGGTTGCAAGGGAAAATTGGTTGGTTGGGGTTGGGTGTTGGGTTTTTCCTCCTTTGCCTTTTGTCAGTGAGGTGGGCTCTGCGGTCTTCTTCAAAGGAGGTTGCTGCCCGCCAAACTGTGAGGCGCCAAGATGCATGGTTTGAGGCGATATCAGCCCACTGGCGGTGGTCAATGTGGCAGGCACCAAGAGATTTCTTTAGGCAGTCCTTGTACCTTTTCTTTGGTGCACCTCTGTCACGGTGGCCAGTGGAGAGCTCGCCATATAACACGATCTTGGGAAGGCGATGGTCCTCCATTCTGGAGACGTGACCCATCCAGCACAGCTGGATCTTCAGCAGCGTGGACTCGATGCTGTCGACCTCTGCCATCTCGAGTACTTCGACGTTAGGAATGAAAGCGCTCCAATGGATGTTGAGAATGGAGCGGAGACAACGCTGGTGGAAGCGTTCTAGGAGCTGTAGGTGATGCCGGTAGAGGACCCATGATTCGGAGCCGAACAGGAGCATGGGTATGACAACGGCTCTGTGTACGCTTATCTTTGTGAGGTTTTTCAGTTGGTTGATTTTCCAAACTCTTTTGTGTAGTCTTCCAAAGGCGCTATTTGCCTTGGCGAGTCTGTTGTCTATCTCATTGTCGATCCTTGCATCTGATGAAATGGTGCAGCCGAGATAGGTAAACTGGTTGACCGTTTTGAGTTTTGTGTGCCCGATGGAGATTGTTGTTAGAAGATAACGGCCCTTTAAAATCTAAGATAATCCTCTCAAAAGGTCGGGTTGCCTTGATGAGAGTGGCCTCTGGAGCTTTGAAGTATTGTGGTTTGCATTCTGTGCAAACAGGACAGCTTTTAGTCAGTTTCCTGACTTCTTCCAGAGAGTAAGGAAGGTTGTTAGCCCTTATGTAGTGGAAGAATCACTTGACTCCTGGGTGGCACAGTCTGCTATGGATCTATTTTAGCCCCTCCAGCTGAGCACCAGCAGCAGATCGTGACAATGTGTCAGAGGGATCATTTAACCTGCCCGGTCTGTACTGGGTCTCACAATTATAAGTTGAGAGTTCTATTCGCCAGCGTGCCATCTTATTGTTCTTGTTTAGTACTGAACATTTCTGATCAGTGACAAGAGTAAATTTTGTGCCGGCTAGAAAGTGTCTCCAGTAGCGAACAGCTTCAATAATAGCCTGGGCTTCTTTTTCAATGGCAGGATGTTTAATTTCAGGTCCGCGTAACGCGCGGGAGAAGAATGCCACAGGTCTGCCCTTTTGATTAAGGATTCCTGCCAAGGTACAATCTGAGGCATCAGTTTCCACTTGGAATGGGACATCCTCGTCAATGGACGAGAGTGCAGCTTTGGCAATATTAGCTTTAATTCTCTCAAAAGCCTTCAAGGCCATTGGAGAGAGAGGAAAAGATTTAGTGTCGAACAGAGGGCATGCCTTTGTGGCATAGTCCTGAACCCATTTGCAGTAGTTGGAAAAAAATCCCATACACCTTTTAAGGGCTTTTGCTGAGTTTGGGGGTGGTAACTTCTTAAGGAAGGCCATTCTTTCCCGGTTGGGGTGGATTTCGCCCTTGCGGACAATGTAGCCCAGAATGGGTAGCTCTGTTGCATTGAACACACATTTGCCCTCGTTAAATGTAAGGTTGAGTTCTTTAGCTGTTGCTAAAAATTTCTTTAAGTTGTTATCGCGCTCTGCCTATGTTTTCCCACAGATAGTGACATTATCCAGATAGGGAAACGTACCCTGTAACTCATTTTCTTCTTTTTTCTTTGGCTTGGCTTCGCGGACAAAGATTTATGGAGGGGGTAAATGTTCACGTCAGCTGCAGGCTCGTTTGTGGCTGACAAGTCCGATGTGGGACATGCAGACACGGTTGCAGCGGTTGCAAGGGAAAATTGGTTGGTTGGGGTTGGGTGTTGGGTTTTTCCTCCTTTGTCTTTTGTCAGTGAGGTGGGCTCTGTGGTCTTCTTCAAAGGAGGTTGCTGCCCGCCGAACTGTGAGGTGCCAAGATGTACGGTTTGAGGCGATATCAGCCCACTGGCGGTGGTCAATGTGGCAGGCACCAAGAGCTTTCTTTAGGCAGTCCTTGTACCTCTTCTTTGGTGCACCTCTGTCTCGGTGGCCAGTGGAGAGCTCGCCATATAACACGATCTTGGGAAGGCGATGGTCCTCCATTCTGGAGACGTGACCCACCCAGCGCAGCTTGATCTTCAGCAGCGTGGACTCGATGCTGTCGGCCTCTGCCATCTCGAGTATTTCGATGTTAGGGATGATGTTGAGGATGGAGCAGAGACAACGCTGGTGGAAGCGTTCTAGGAGCCGTAGGTGATGCCGGTAGAGGACCCATGATTCGGAGCTGAACAGGAGTGTGGGTATGACAACGGCTCTGTATACGCTAATAGAATAAATCCTGTAACTCATACATCCTAACAATCTTATCCATTTCCCTCTGAAACACTGACACACCATTAGTAACTCCAAAAGGTACCCTTTTAAACTGGTATAACCCCCCCATCAGTCTCAAAGGCTGTATAGGGTTGTTCCTTTTTTTTAATGGGGATTTGGATTTTGAGGTCGATAGTGGAGTACACTTTGTATTGCGCTATCTGATTAACCATTTCATTGATGAGTGGCAGGGGGTAGACATATAGAGTGGACAGCCAGCATCTTTTCCAAATGCAGCAATGGCCAATATACAGGAACTTCTGTTTAAGATGAGATGAAAATTTTGGAGATTTTTACATGGAGAGTGGTGGGTATCTGGAATGCATTGCTGGGGATGGTGATGGAGGCTGGTACAATAGGGACACAAAATAATTTTAGATAGGCATGTAGCTGTAAGAAAAATAGAGGGTTATTGGTGTGAGGTTAGGATGGGATAGATTGATGGTGGAGTAGTTTAAGTAGGTCAGTATATCATTGTAGGCTGAAGGGCCTGTACTTTTATGCATTGTTCTGTTCTCTGTTCTAGATAAGGGTGGCACGATGGGCAAATAGAACCAGATGAGGAGATAGGTTAGAAAGGTTAGGACAAGGGAGAGGAATCCCAGATGGATGGATGTGTGCTTGATGAGCAGATGCAATTACACAGGAAAAGGTGATGAATATAATAAAATAAAGAACTAGTGAGGTCAGAATGTGCAGGAACCAACATCATAAAGGACCCACATCACCCTCTCAACCTCTTTTCAATGCTACCTTTGGGCAGAAGGGACACCAACCTCAAGACTGGCACCACTAGGTTCAAGAACAGATTCTTTCCAACAGCTCTCAGGCTCTTGAACTTCCCCTCTTTACAAGAATTACAGACTGCTTGTGGAAGGAAACATGACTTTAATTAAGTGGATGCTAAGATAGAAGAGGGTGAGGGAGTAACTCACATGAAGTTGTTGGAATGTGATAAGGATGTGTCCTTATCTGTTTCCTGCTTTTCAATCTGTCTTGTAACCGTACTATGTGAGAGGGAGTACATATCCTGTAGCAATTGATTAAAGGCTTGTTTGTTTCGGGTTATAAAAGCTTGTTCTCTGCCTGATACGGGCAGAGTCTCTGTTGTGGACTCTCCAAGGTTCACCTTGTCAATAAACTCTTCTGAATTGATCTCCCGGGCTGTGTTTTCTATTTAAATAATTATAGAGACCCGAAGAAATCGGCGACACTGCTCCAACTTCACAAAAGCACTACTGCAATGTAACTTTTTTAAAAACTTGCATAAACAATCCAGGCAATATTGATTATCCAGCTATTGTTTGTTTTCATTATCATTTAGTTCAATTATATACATTTGTGTAGTCTTTTTTTTAAATGAAGTACCTGTTTGGCTGCAGCAAATAAGAATTTTGGTAAAATGCTCATGTACAATAAACACATTATCATTAATAAAGTCTCTTTTATTTAAATTCAAACATTGGCCCAATTTCCCCTGGAAAATCTACATTGGGCCTGTGTTACGAATAGACAATGAAGCAGACAGTGCTCAACTTTAAAACACTCATTTTATTTCTAACTCTTAAACTATAGACTTCACTTTTAAACTGTCCTTAACATTAAATCTATCCCCAAATATGGGAAGTACAGTGTATGTGGTTGGCGGGGGGTGGGGGGGGGGGTGGTGCCTTTGAAGAAACATTCATTCACATGAGCTGTGGTCATAACACTCCTGGTCCTTTTGTAGGCAAGAATCAAACTGAGTGGCCTCCACAAAGCTTCCAAGACCCTGTCTCTCCAAGTAACTTCACTGTTAGTCACAATCGAAATAAAGCACTTTACTTCCCAAAAGACCCTCCTGGCACAGGTAAATCCAATGAAAAGGCCCAGTCATTCACAGAGTTCGCTTTGCTCTGAATTCCACAAAAATGGCTGGCCACAAGAGCTGCTTCAAAGAGCTGTTTCCTCTCCAGCTGTCAGAAAGGTTCTCCCTTGCAAAATCACAAGATTGAATTCTGGAACAGAATGTGTTAAGCCTTCCCTCAGTTCTTTCAGTGTATCAAATTGTCGCTGGGCTGTGACTTGTGTGGAATGTTAAATGTTAACTGTGACCATTCAGTTCCACCATTTTACTGAAACAGGAGCTTGTCATGCCTGCTTCCACTATCTTCTCAGGCAACCTAATTCATTGTATATAAGGGACATTTTTCCCTCAGCCCCTCCCAGACAGAAATATCAATTTCATGAATTATCAATCACTGCTTAATTGCCATTGGATGCAGGATTTTGCCATCAAAAGTCCTCATCATTTTTGAACAGAATTTGATGGGTCGATTTCCTGGGGTAGAATAGGTGTGACGATATTGAAGGGTAGGGCAGGTTCAGATGGCCCCCTGTGGCCTATTACTACCACCCTTTCTCTGCTAATTGACAGGATGCTGGCAGATCTTCTACCTCAGCTCCATGTTCCTGCCCAAATTCTCTTCCTACCATTTCACTTTACATTTAAAATCCTAATCGCTCCTCTCCTGGGTGTACCCAGTGAAGATCTGTTTGAGACACATAAAATCATAAAGGCTGGAATGTTGCACAACAAAGAGAAAATGAAGAGACTCAATAGGCCAGGAAGCATCCACGGAGAAACTGGACCTTTGAGCAGAAAGAGAATTGCTGGAGGAACTAAGCAGATTAGACAGCTTCCAAGGGTAGAAATGGTCAGTCAGTGTTGCCAGACTAAACCCTTTATCAATGGAGAGATGGACAAAATCTCTTTAAAGAGTCGAGACCCAAAACATTGTATCACCAAGGATGGTGCCCGACCCTCCCAGTCCTTCCACTTTCTTTATTTTTTTTAAAGAGAGAATGTGTGTTTAGTCAAAATGAAGAAATTAGAGGGACAAGGGTTAAGAATGAAGAATATAAAATTAACTTATTTGTGGACGATGTGTTGGTATCCTTGACGGAATCGGAACGGTCGTTGAAACAATTGCAAGAGTGTTTGCTGAAATTTGGAGATTATCGGGATATAAAGTTAATTGTGATAAGAGTGAAATTTTACTAGTTGGAGTGGGAGATTATTCTGAATTTAAAACTATTACAAAATTAAAGTGGACAAGTAAAATTAAATATTTAGGTGTGTTTATGGATACTAATTATCAATCATTATATCAATTATTTTATGTACCTATATTAAGACAGATTAAAGCAGATTTGATTCAGTGAAAAGATCTTTGATTGGTCGGGTTAATTGTATTAAAATGAATATTTTTTCTCGAATTCAATATTTATTTCAGTTTACTTTCTAAAGGATTTTTTTCAAGATCTGAATAAAGTAGTGTAAGAGTTTTTATGGAAAGGTAAATTAGCTCGAGTGGCGTTGCATAGACTTACATGGAAGTATACATTGGGCAGACTACAATGACCACATTTTCAAAATTATCATGAAGCAGCCCAGTCGAAGTTTATTAGTAGATTGATGGATTTAGATCAGCCTCCTAGCTGGGCTAAAGTGGAGATGGTGTGTATTTCTAGGGTTGAGATACATGAATTTATATTTCGTTGGAATTTGATTTTGTTACAGCAATAAGATATGCCAATATTGAAACATTTGTTAAAGATTTGTTAAAGATTCAACCAGTTTTCATCCAAAGTCAAAAATGCAGTGACATTCTGTAAGCTGTTCAGCTGTTGTATTCTTCTTGTCAGGGAGGAGAACAGAATTAAAGTGATCTCGGAAGAAGATAATCACTTTGGCTATCTCTCTTTGTCAAGAGGTCACTTTTTACTGAAAGAAAGATTTTTTGAATCCAAAGCTTTAACAAATGTTTCAATATCAGCATATCATATTGCTGTAACAAAGTCAAATTCCAACGAAATATAAATTCATGTATCTCAACCCTAGAAATACACACCATCTCCACTTTAGCCCAGCTAGGAGGCTGATCTAAATCCATCCATCTACTAATAAATTTCAACTGGGCCGCTTCATAATAATTTTGAAGATGTGGTCATTGTAGTCTGCCCAATGTATACTTCCATGTATATTTTAATGGTTACTTAACTTAACCCTTGCCTAGGTTTGTGAAAGGGTTGCAAAAATCACAAGTTCTGTAATCTCTATGCAAGAAAGGGGAATTGTGAAATCATTGTGAGGAAACATCCCTCTGAAAGCAACTCGACAAGAATGTGAGATTTGAGAAATCTGATTACTTGTTGTCTCAACTACAATAATTACTTCTGAACAACAGTTTTAAAAGCTCTACCTTTCAATACAAAGTTGGAACTCCGAATCTGGCTTTCCAGAATTGTGCCTTAGCTGTAATGGTTTGGGATCTCACACACACACACGTTCACGCATAGTTGGGTGTTAAATTTAGAGTTGTGATTCCAAAAGTGGGCGCTGCCGCACCCCCCCCCCTCCCTCCCCCCGTGGTGCTGGAAAGATTCAAGGGGCCGGTGAGGGACTAGGTGGCAATCTGCCAGTGCAGTAATTTTCTGGCCAGACTCCAGGTGGCAAAATAAGGCATTCTCACGAGAGCAGGACTCGGTGGCTGGCATGTTGGTGGCGTCACTACTCCCTCTCTCAGCGTCGCCACGAACCGTCACCTCACCTCGCTTAGCGCCCCTGCCCATCCACTATCTTCTCAGGCGTGGGGGGGGGGGGGGGGAGGTGCGACAGGATGGCATGCTCGGGAGGTGACGTTGAGGCCAAGGGGGCTCAGCCCGAAAAGAGTTGGGAACCACAGTTTAGAGTTAAGTAAGGTACCGCTGTCTTGGTGAATTCTCCTGCTGTTGATCTAGGTTGCGGTGTGTGCCTGGGGGGGGGGGGGGGGGGGGGTCCTGTCTGTGTGACTTTGTCTGTATGTCTGGGTCTGGATGTGTGTATGCCTGTCTGTGAATATCTGTGTCTGTCTGTGTGCATCTCGATGTGTGTGTGTGTGTGTGTGTGTGTGTGTGTGTGGGTGGGTGCGTATGTCTTTGGGTGGCTGTGTTGTACATGTGTGTGTGTTCAGCAGGAATTACATCCTCAGGCGATATCTGAACTGGACGTCGTGAGAGGGTTGCATTGAACCAAATCCCCAGCGGGTGCTGTCAATCGGAGGGATCGGTTCCTGGGGGTTGAGAAGCTCGAAGTCGAAGTAGCAGAGCATGAGAAAGATGAACTGTTTCAGCTCGTTGGTGGCGAAGAAGCGGCCGGGACACATGCTGACACCGGCTCCCCACGGCATGTTGTAATACTTCAGCTTCTGGCCCCTCTTGTAGAAGTTGGTCTTCCTCGTCCCGTCCGCCGCGAGGAAGCGGTCGAACTGGAAGGAGTGGGGCTGCGGGTGCACCTCCGGGTCCATCTGCATGGATATGTGCGGGAAGAGACCCAGTCGGTCTCCCTTCCGCAGCCAGTAGCGCCGACCGTCAGCCATGGCAAGCTCCATGTCACAAATCACGGCCCGGAGGAGCAGGGGCGCGGCGTAGAGACGCAGCGTTTCCTCCACGACGCTGTCCAGCACTGGGGTCCTCTCCAGCATGTTCAGAGTCAGATTGACGGGCGGCCCGCCCGCTACCACTCGCTGGCCGCTCTGCGCCAGTAATTGGTCCACTTCGGCCCGTACTGCCCGTAAGGCTTGGGGGCAGTGGCAGAGGTGTATGAGAAGCCAGAAAGCCGAGGGGCCGGTGTTTCCTTGTGACGCCCACAGCAAGAGGAAGAGGTAGCGGCTCTGCATGTCCTCGGGCGTACCTTGGTCCACCATTTGGCGCTGGCGCTCCGCGATCCAGCCATTGACCTGCTCCCGGTTTCTCACCTTCTGCACCGAGAACAGGTTCCAGAACAGCTTCTTGAGCCTCTCGGCTTCCAGCTTTTCTTTAGGAGGGAGAACACCGTAAGCCAATCTTGGAAACAGCTTGTCGTATTTCCTGAAATGTCCGAAGATTTTGTCCGAGTTTTCCAGGTCGAGTTGAGTGGCGCGTTCCTGCCCCTCCTTGGCCGGTTCGGTGCCGAACAGGGACAGGTATCCCGCCCTGAACACAATGTTGTAACTGTAATGGAACAGCCCGTCTTGCTTCCATTCCTTGTCGCCATCAGCTGCCTGGTGAAGCATCAGTTTCTGGAGCTGCATCATCGTGGATTGGGTCAGGTCCGCCAACCCATCACCCATTAGGTATTTATTACTCAGTATCGACAGCAACTTGCTGTCGTCTTCCTGGGTTTCATATCCGAACACCCTTGCAACCAACTCCGCCGCAAACTTAACAAAGTCGAGCGTGGTCCTGGACGACTTCACCACAGCTCCGAAGGACATCGGGTCCATCAGGAAGGTTACATATATGCCTGCTAACTTGACCGTGAAGATATCCCCGTGCTTGTTCTGCATCTTCTCCAAGAACTGCGCCGTGTTCCTTCGGAAGGCCAGGACGTGGCCGAACCACGGGAGGTAACCGGTGTCCAAAGGCGGCTCGTTCGGCCTCCGTCTCCTCAAATCGCCCAAGAAGTAAAGGAGGGTGATGAGGATTGTCAGGCTCAGTAAAACAGAGACCACACAATCCATGATCCTGAAGAAGATTCTTCTCGCAACCCAGTGCCCGAGAGTCTAACGTGGGTTAAAAACTTCTGTCCATCTCCTTCCGGTTAATTGGGTCACGCGACTCTAGGTCAGCGTTAGATCTGCATGTCAGGACTTTGTAAGCTCTCCCTTCCACCGTGTTGTAACTAAATCAACAAATAGCTAAAATCATGTAATCGGCGCACATTTGAAAGGGTTGGAGTAGCGTTAGCGTTGTCTACTTGGGCTCAGTCGTCCTTATTGTTCTAAAAACTAAAAGGGATTCCCCAGTACATTCCCTGATCTTAACGTGTCGCCTTGTCCTCTTCTGGACATCATTTTTTTAAATTTTTTTAAATTTTTCACACTAAAAACCACATTGATCAAGATACATACATTTTTCTTTTCAAATATTTCGTGTCGTTTTCTCCCCCCCCCTTCCCATCCCACCCTCCCTACCTCCCCTCCCATTCATTTAAAGTTCAGAATCTAAGATACATTAAACCAGTCAAACAATGTTGTCATTCAATAAAAATAAACAAGAAATTCCACTGAGTCAATTCTTTTAATTTCCTTCTCCTTTCATTATTTTAGGTGGTAGATGTCCCCGGTAGGTTTTCTCTATTGTGTTTCATGTATGGCTCCCATATTTGTTCAAATATTGTAATATTATTTCTTAAATTATATGTTATTTTTTCTAATGGAATACATTTATTCATTTCTATATACCATTGTTATATTCTCAAGTTATCTTCTAATTTCCTGGCTGACATAATACATTTTTTTGCTACAGCTAGGGCTATCCTAACAAATCAAGTCCAAATTCTTTGTTTTTTATGTTACTTAGGAGGAAGATCTCTGGGTTTTTTGGTATATTGTTTTTTGTGATTTTATTTAATATCTGGTTTAGATCTTCCCAAAATTTTTTCACTTTCTCACATGTCCAAATTGCATGAATTGTTGTTCCCATTTCCTTTTTACAGCGAAAACATCTGTCAGATACTGTTGGGTCCCATTTATTTAACTTTTGAGGTGTAATGAAGAGCCTGTGTATCCAGTTATATTGTATCATACGTAACCTCGTGTTTATTCTATTTCTCATAGTTCCAGAGCATAACTTCTCCCATGCTTCCTTCTTTATCTTTATGTTTAAGTTCCCATTTTTGTTTAGTTTTACCATTTGTTTCCTCATTCTCCTTTTCTTGTAGTTTAATGTACATATTTGTTATAAATTTTTTGATTATCATTGTGTCTGTAATCACATATTCAAAATTACTTCCCTCTGATAACCTCAGACTGCTTCCCAATTTGTCCTTCAAGTAGGATTTCAGTTGGGAGGAGTCACGTGATGGAGTAGTGGCCGAACGGTGAACTCCAGCCCTCTCCAGAAAAGTCGGGAAAAACAAAGGAAAACACAAAGGCACAAAAATAAAAATTAAAGAAAAGTGAGTATAAAGGTGGAAAGAAGATGACGACGAAAAAAGAAAAATCGAAATCAATGGTAAGAAGAGAGGAAGAGAAGACAACGGAAGAAGAAGGAGAAGGCCTTGCCTGCTCGAAGAGGCCTGCGGTGGAGAGAGAAACCCGCTCCCTCAGGTCGGTAAAAAGTGGACGACAAAAATGGCTCGCTGAGCCGAGTAAAAGTGCATGCGCATGCAAAAAAACACACCGACGGGAGGGGTGACCAGCTGGGGAGTCGATCTCCACAGCCGGCAATGACAGCTGCAGAACACCTGCAGCAAGAGGAGAACATAGAAGACAACGAAAACAAGAAAGAAGAGAAGAAAAGGGCAACAAAGAAACAACAGATGGCCAACCCAGAGGAAGAAGAAGAGGAAGAGTACAGTGAAATAGAAGAAGAAGGGAAAGGCAAGATAAAGGATATACTTTCTCTAATTAAAGAATACATGGAATCATTTAAAGAATGGCAAGCGCAAGAATTTAATGATTTAAGAAGAAGAATAAACAATACAGAAGAGAAAATGAATAAAATAGATATGACCTTAACAGAAATGGGAAAGAAAATGGACAAGATGGAAGAGCGGGAAGCAGCAGTAGAAATGGAGGTAGAGGACTTAAAAAAGAAATTAGAGGAATCTAATAAAAAAGTTATAGAGACACAAGAACTGTTAGCTCAGAAAATAGATATAATGGAACATTATAACAGAAGAAATAACATAAAGATAGTGGACCTTAAGGAAGATGAAGAACGCAAGAATATGAGAGAGTTTATAAAAGATTGGATCCCCAGGATCCTAGGATGTCCAGAACTACAGCAAGATATGGAAATAGAAAGGGCACATAGAGCATTGGCCTTTAAACCACAACCACAATAAAGGCCAAGATCTATTTTAGTAAAATTCCTAAGATATACTACAAGAGAAAAGGTACTGGAGAAGACAATGGAAAAAGTAAGAGAGGGCAACAAGCCACTGGAGTACAAAGGGCAAAAAATCTTCATTTATCCAGATATAAGTTTTGAACTCCTGAAGAAGAGAAAGGAGTTCAATACAGCAAAGGCGATTTTATGGAAGAAAGGGTATAAATTTATACTAAAGCATCCAGCGATATTGAAAATATTTATTCCAGGACAACAAAACAGACTATTCTCGGATCCAGAGGAAGCACGAAAATTTGCAGAACAATTACAAAATAGACTGAGGGATGAAGACGTGTAACGAGAGTACAAGACTGAGAACTAAAAAGACACATAAGTTTTGAACTCCTGAAGAAGAGAAAGGAGTTCAATACATCGAAAACGATCTTATGGGGGAAAAAAAAAAAAACTATTCTCGGATCCAGAGGAAGCAAGGAAATTTGCAGAACAACTACAAAACAACCAGAGAGATGAAGGTATGTAATAAGACTAAAAATGACCACGATTTATATGTATGTGGGTAAAGAGGTATATGTGTGTATATGTATAATGTGCATACATGAATGTATCCGTATTTAGAGGAAAATATAGATAGTATAGACAAGAATTAATAAGGGAAGGAACTCCCTTAATAAGGGAGGGAACTAAAAGAGTGACCTTTGTTACATATGAAAAGTGAAATCTTTTCTGGGGGGGGCTGGGTGGGGAGGAGTTGCGGTCACTGCAAAATCAGCTGACGCTTGCGAGTGAATTTGCAAATCCAAATGGAGAGGGGAGATGTGGTTGTCCGACAAAGGATAAAGGACAACTCAGGAGGGGAAGGGGAGATTGGGGCTAAAGAAGTTTTAAATAGGAGAATAAGGAAAATGTTTGATGTTCTAGGAATGTTGTCTTATAAAGGGTTCAAAACAAGAAAACAGAAATGGATAAGAAGGAAAGGTAATGATGGAGAAACGGAAAGGGAAGATAAACAAAGTATAAAATGGCTACGTTGAACTATATGACTTTAAATATTAATGGAATACATAACCAAATTAAAAGGAAGAAACTGCTAAATTTACTGAAAAAAGAAAAAATTGATATAGCATTTGTGCAAGAAACACATTTAACTGATTTGGAGCACAAGAAATTAAAGAGAGATTGGGTAGGACATGTAACAGCAGCATCGTATAATTCAAAAGCAAGAGGAGTAGCTATATTAATTAGTAAAAATGTGCCATTTAAAATAGAAGAGGAAATAATAGATGCAGCAGGGAGATATGTAATGATAAAATGTCAGATATATTCGGAGTTTTGGAATCTACTCAATGTATATTCACCTAACGAAGAAGATCAAAAGTTTATGCAAGATATCTTTTTGAAGGTAGCAGATACGCAAGGGAACATATTAATAAGAGGGGACTTCAACCTGAATTTGGATTCAAATATGGACAAAACTGGGAAAAAAATTAACAGAAAGAACAAAGTAACCAAATTTATATTTAAATCGATGGAAGAAATGCAACTTTTGGATATATGGAGGAAACAACACCCAAAGGAAAAGGAATATTCATATTACTCGGCTAGACATAAAACATACTCAAGAATAGACCTATTTTTGTTATCAGCTCGTATGCAAGATAGAGTAAGAAAAACAGAATATAAAGCTAGAATACTATCGGACCATTCACCCTTAATATTGACAGTAAAATTAGAAGATATCCCTCCAAGAATGTATAGATGGAGATTAAACCCCATGTTACTTAAAAGGCAGGATTTTAGAGAATTTATTGAAAAACAAATAAAAATGTATTTTGAAATAAATACGGAATCAGTGGAAGATAAGTTTATACTATGGAATGCAATGAAAGCATTCATTAGAGGGCAAATAATAAGTTATGTAACCAAGATGAAGAAGGACTATAACCAGGAAACAGAGCAGTTGGAAAGGGAAATAGTAAATATAGAAAAAGAATTAGCAATGAAGGAAGATACAACTAAGAGAA